>NW_012101365.1:4282747-4286109 GCF_000951045.1 Mandrillus leucophaeus | reverse complement strand
TTTTTTTTTGAGACAGAGTCTCACTCTGTCACCCAAGCTAGAGTGCAGTGGCATGATATCGGCTCACCGCAACCTCCACCTCCTGGGTTCAAGCGATTCTCCCACCTCAGCCTCCCAAGTAGCTGGGATTACAGGTGGGCACCACCACACCAGACTAATTTTTTTTTATTTTCACTAGAGACAGGGTTTCACCATGTTGGCCAAGCTGCTCAAACTCCTGACCTCAGGTGATCCGCCTGCCTCAGCCTCCCAAAGTGCTGGGACTGTAGGCGTGAGCCACTGGGCTGGGCCAATTTTTTTTGGTATTTTTAGTAGAAACAGGATTTTACCATGTTGGCCAGGTTGGTCTCAAACTCCTGACCTCAGGTGATCTGCCTTCTTGGCCTCCCAAAGTGCTGGGATTACAGGCATGAGCCACTGTGCCTGGCCCCCTCTAACTTTTTTTTCTTCAGTTGCCTGAAGACCATCAGATCTTGGCTTTCAGCCCAGACCTTCCTCCTGTGCCCTTCTTAGGAGTCACACAAGCAACCTCAAACTCAGCAGGCTGGGCTGAGCTCATCTCTAAGCCCCAACAGATGCTCACCCCTGCAGCCTCTCAGTGAAGGGCTCCTCCGTTCACACAGGTACCTGGAGTAGCCACCATGCCCCCACCTCATGCCTGTGCTCCTCAGTCCTGAGCCTCAAGGGCTCTGCCTTTCTACCCGCTGTCCTCCATCCCTCCGGCCCTGCCCTCTGAGAAGCTTCAAAGTCTCCTCCTGGACCCCTCTTACAAGGTCCCTCTGCCTACTTTTGTCAGCTCATATTAGTTCTGCAACCCAGATCTTTCCAAGCAACCCTCTCTCGCTGCCCTCAGCACACACCAACTCCTTTGCTAAAGTTCAAGGCCATTCACAACCTGATCGCAACCTTCTTCCAATCTTATAATTTTTTTTTTTTTTTTGGGGACAGAGTCTTGCTCTGTCGCCCAGACTGGAGTGCAGTGGCATGATCTGGGCTCAATGCACCCTCTGCCTCCCAGGTTCAAGCAATTCTTTTGCCTCAGTCTCCCCAGTAGCTGGGGTTACAGGCATGGACCACCATGCCCAGCTAATTTTTGTATTTTTAGTAGAGATGGGGTTTCACGATGTTGGCCAGGCTGATCGTGAACTCCTGAACTCAGGTGATCTGCCTGCCTCCGTCTCCCAAAGTGCTGGGATTACAGGCCTCAGCCACTGAGAAGAGTTGTTTGTTTGTTTGTTTGTTTGTTTTTGAGACAGTGCCTCACTCTGTCACCCAGGCTGGAGTGCAAACAGGCAGTGGCATGATCTCCGGCTCACTGCAACCTCTGTCTCCTAGGTTCAAGTGATTCTCTGCCTTGGCCTCCCCAGTAGTTGGGATTACAGGCACATGCCACCAAGCCCATCTAATTTTTGTATTTTTAGTAGAGATGGGGTTTCACCATTTTGCCCAGGCTAGTCTTGAACTCGACCTCCCAAAGTGCTAGGATTACAGGTGTGAGCCACCAAACTCAGCCTTTTTTTTTTTTTTTTTTGGACAGTCTCTTTCTGTCATCCAGGCTGGAGTACAGTGGTGCGATTTTGGCTCACTGCAACCTCCACCTCCTGGGTTCAAGTGATTCTCCTGCCTCAGCCTCCCGAGTAGCTGGGATTACAGGCTCCTGCCACCACAGCCATCCAGCTAATTTTTGTATGTGGTTACACCACATACAAAATGGTTTCACCGTGTTGGCCAGGCTGGTCTCCAACTCCTGACCTCAGGTGATCCACCTGCCTCAGCCTCCCAAAGTGCTGGGATTACAGGCGTGAGCCACCACCACGCCCGGCCCCCTCTTCCAATCTTTCCACATTCCACTTTTATGTTCCATCTCTACCAGGTCAATGGCTCTTCCTTCAGGCAACTGCACTCTCCTGAAGCCAAGCCTTTGCTTTCTCTCTGTCTGGAATAACCTATTCTTTCTTTTTTTCTGTGAAATTTACACCCATCCTTCAAGTCTTCCTTAAGTGTTCCCTCCTCTGTGAACCTACCCCCCTTTCCTGACTGCCAGCCTGGTACTGAGGCCTCCATGGGCCCCAGGAGCCCATTCATTTCCCTCTATTGCAGCACCAGTGAGTCTGAGCCTCACCGTCCCTCTGCCAGATGGGGTATTGGACACAGTGGGAGCCCAGGGAGGGTCATGGGATGAACAACATGAGTCTTGGGCTGGCGTGAGGACAGACGCTAACAGCCCCTTGGGATTCCTTCCAGGCTGTGAGCTGGAGGCCTGCAGCCCCGATGCCGACATGCTGGACTACCTGCTGAGCCTGGGCCAGATCAGCCGCCGAGATGCCCTGGAGGTCACCTGGTACCACGCAGCCAACAGCAAGGAAGCCATGACAGCTGCCCTGAACAGTAAGTCCAGCTGCCAAGACTGAGGCAGGCCAGGGCAGGGGATGGAGAAGACAGAGGGAGAGAAGCGAGGATCAGCCACCGGTCACTGTGGTGGCATGATGGCTGTTTACATGTCTCTCCACACAAGGAAATAGGGGCTCAGAGGGGTTAAGTGGCCGGCTCAAGGTTGTGCAGCTGACAAACTCTGAGTTTAGATTTAAACCACATGTCTGACTCCGAAGTCATGACTATACTGCCCTCTCTCCCAGCTACCCTTTCCTCGACCTGTCAGGGACCGACCTGTAAGGAAGCCTTTGCCTTCAAAGCCTCAAGAAGCCAGAAATCTGCACTTCAAAAATGGTTATAGTAACCAGTTGGCCAAGGCTTACGGTATGCACATTTCACACAGGTTCTCCTGGAACTACCATGCAACCTGTTTCATGGGTACCATTTCACAGGAGAAAAATAGAGTCTCAGAAAAGTTAGGTGACTTAGCCAAGGTTACACTCTCTGAAAGCAGTTAAGCGAACATTGGAGCCCAGAGTGGTCAGCCCCAGAGTGCACACTCC
Source organism: Mandrillus leucophaeus (assembly GCF_000951045.1). Taxonomy (NCBI): domain Eukaryota; kingdom Metazoa; phylum Chordata; class Mammalia; order Primates; family Cercopithecidae; genus Mandrillus; species Mandrillus leucophaeus. The sequence goes on along the minus strand of NW_012101365.1, from coordinate 4,283,173 downwards.
AAGCCACTGACCCCCACCCCCTCCTTCAGGGCTGTTGGGAAGCTCAGTAGATAACGTTCATGAACGTGCTAGTGAACTTTAAAGCAGTGGCTATAAAAGATGAAGGGAACAATCCTCAAACCAGGACATGTTTCAGAAGGCACAGGCTGCTGGCCCCACCCCCAAGTGATGCTGAGGCTGCTGGTCCCGAGATCACACTTTGAGAATCACTGCTCAAGCAAACTCCTTCCATTTCAGACAAGGAAACTGGGGTCTGAGGGCTGGTAGAATGACCAAATCAAACAAAGCAGGGATCTTTTGAGGTCATTATTAATAATTATGCTGAAGCAACAGAAATACACCAGACGGCCCCTTATACTAGTTAAGCAAGCAACTCCATATAAATAATTAACACTTAGTGAATGCCTAACCAGGGATATTTTGTTG
>NW_012101365.1:4274168-4281082 GCF_000951045.1 Mandrillus leucophaeus | reverse complement strand
TTTTTTTTTTTTTTTTTGGACAGTCTCTTTCTGTCATCCAGGCTGGAGTACAGTGGTGCGATTTTGGCTCACTGCAACCTCCACCTCCTGGGTTCAAGTGATTCTCCTGCCTCAGCCTCCCGAGTAGCTGGGATTACAGGCTCCTGCCACCACAGCCATCCAGCTAATTTTTGTATGTGGTTACACCACATACAAAATGGTTTCACCGTGTTGGCCAGGCTGGTCTCCAACTCCTGACCTCAGGTGATCCACCTGCCTCAGCCTCCCAAAGTGCTGGGATTACAGGCGTGAGCCACCACCACGCCCGGCCCCCTCTTCCAATCTTTCCACATTCCACTTTTATGTTCCATCTCTACCAGGTCAATGGCTCTTCCTTCAGGCAACTGCACTCTCCTGAAGCCAAGCCTTTGCTTTCTCTCTGTCTGGAATAACCTATTCTTTCTTTTTTTCTGTGAAATTTACACCCATCCTTCAAGTCTTCCTTAAGTGTTCCCTCCTCTGTGAACCTACCCCCCTTTCCTGACTGCCAGCCTGGTACTGAGGCCTCCATGGGCCCCAGGAGCCCATTCATTTCCCTCTATTGCAGCACCAGTGAGTCTGAGCCTCACCGTCCCTCTGCCAGATGGGGTATTGGACACAGTGGGAGCCCAGGGAGGGTCATGGGATGAACAACATGAGTCTTGGGCTGGCGTGAGGACAGACGCTAACAGCCCCTTGGGATTCCTTCCAGGCTGTGAGCTGGAGGCCTGCAGCCCCGATGCCGACATGCTGGACTACCTGCTGAGCCTGGGCCAGATCAGCCGCCGAGATGCCCTGGAGGTCACCTGGTACCACGCAGCCAACAGCAAGGAAGCCATGACAGCTGCCCTGAACAGTAAGTCCAGCTGCCAAGACTGAGGCAGGCCAGGGCAGGGGATGGAGAAGACAGAGGGAGAGAAGCGAGGATCAGCCACCGGTCACTGTGGTGGCATGATGGCTGTTTACATGTCTCTCCACACAAGGAAATAGGGGCTCAGAGGGGTTAAGTGGCCGGCTCAAGGTTGTGCAGCTGACAAACTCTGAGTTTAGATTTAAACCACATGTCTGACTCCGAAGTCATGACTATACTGCCCTCTCTCCCAGCTACCCTTTCCTCGACCTGTCAGGGACCGACCTGTAAGGAAGCCTTTGCCTTCAAAGCCTCAAGAAGCCAGAAATCTGCACTTCAAAAATGGTTATAGTAACCAGTTGGCCAAGGCTTACGGTATGCACATTTCACACAGGTTCTCCTGGAACTACCATGCAACCTGTTTCATGGGTACCATTTCACAGGAGAAAAATAGAGTCTCAGAAAAGTTAGGTGACTTAGCCAAGGTTACACTCTCTGAAAGCAGTTAAGCGAACATTGGAGCCCAGAGTGGTCAGCCCCAGAGTGCACACTCCAAGCCACTGACCCCCACCCCCTCCTTCAGGGCTGTTGGGAAGCTCAGTAGATAACGTTCATGAACGTGCTAGTGAACTTTAAAGCAGTGGCTATAAAAGATGAAGGGAACAATCCTCAAACCAGGACACGTTTCAGAAGGCACAGGCTGCTGGCCCCACCCCCAAGTGATGCTGAGGCTGCTGGTCCCGAGATCACACTTTGAGAATCACTGCTCAAGCAAACTCCTTCCATTTCAGACAAGGAAACTGGGGTCTGAGGGCTGGTAGAATGACCAAATCAAACAAAGCAGGGATCTTTTGAGGTCATTATTAATAATTATGCTGAAGCAACAGAAATACACCAGACGGCCCCTTATACTAGTTAAGCAAGCAACTCCATATAAATAATTAACACTTAGTGAATGCCTAACCAGGGATATTTTGTTGCTTAATTCTTGTAGATGAGGAAACAGGCACAAAAAGGTCAAACAGCCTTCCCAAGATGACACTGCTGGAAAGTGTTAGGGTGGGGACTGGAAGCCAGCAGTGTCAATTCACAGTCCACACTCAGCCACCATGCTCTCCTGCAGATGGGTAAAGCTGGCACGAGGAAGGCTAGTGACTGCACGTCCCCTTCCCTCCTGACTATGTGGCTCCCTGAGGACCAGGGCTGCTGCTATGGCCATAGGAAACCAATCCTTTCCTCTCATCTCTTGCTCCTTCTTCACTTCCCAGCCTCAAGCAAGTCAGCCCCCAGGTTCAGCCTCTGGAAGGCAAGTCACAACGTTTAAGGTGAAGAGAGTGTTTGTTTGTTTGTTTGTTTGTTTTGAGACAGGATCTCTCTCTGTCATCCAGGCTGGAGTGCAGTGGCATGATCTTCACTCACTGCAACCTCCGCCTCCCAGGTTCAAGTGATTCTTCCTGCCTCAGCCTCCCGAGTAGAAGGGATTACAGGAGCTCACCACCACGACTGGCTAATCTTTGTATTTTTAGTAGAGACAGGGTTTCTCCATGTTGACCAGGATAGTCTTGAACTCCTAACCTCAAGTGATCTGTCCACCTCAGACTCCCAAAGTGCTGGGATTACAGGGGTGAGCCATCACGCCCGGCTGAGGAAGTTTTTTTTTTAAGCCAACACTAAAGGATGAGCAGGAGGTGCCGCAGTAAAGTTGAGAGAAGAGTGTTGCCAGGCAACAGCCCAGAGATGGGGAGGACAAAACAAATTAAAGCCTTGCTACCCAACATGTGGTCCGTGGACCAGCAGCACGCGCACCCCTGGGGAGTATGTTAAAAAGGCAGAATCTCGGGCTCATGCCTGTAATTCCAGCACTTTGGGAGGCTGAGGTGGGTGGATCACCTGAGGTCAGGAGTTCGAGAACAGCCTGACTGATATGGCAAAACCGCATCTCTGCTAAAAGTACAAAAATTAGCCGTGCATGATGGTGGTGCATACCTGTAGTCCCAGCTACTCAGGAGGCTGAGATAGGAGAATCGCTTGAACCCAGCAGGCAGAGGTTGCAGTGAGCTGTGATCGTGCCACTGCACTCCAGCCTGGGCAACAGAGTGAGACTTCATCTAAAAAAAAAAAAAAGAAGGCCAGGCACAGTGGCTCACGCCTGTAATCCCAGCACTTTGGGAGGCCAAGGCTGGCAGATCACGAGGTCAGGAGATTGAAACCATCCTGGCCAACATGGTGAAACCCTGTCTCTACTAAAACACAAAAAATTAGCCAGGCGTGGTGGTGGGCGCCTGTAGTCTCGGCTACTTGGGAGGCTGAGGCAGGAGAACGGTGTGAACTCGGAAGGCAGAGGTTGCAGTGAACCCAGATCATGCCACTGCACTCCAGCCTGGGCGACAGAGCGAGACTCCATCTCAAAAAAAAGAAAGCCGGGCACAGTGGCTCATGCCTGTAATCCCAGCACTTTGGGAGGCCAAGGCGGGTGGATCACGAGGTCAGGAAATCAAAACTATCCTGGCTAACATGGTGAAATCTCATCTCTACTAAAAATACAAAAAAATTAGCTGGGCGTGGTGGCGGGTGCCTGTAGTCCCGGCTACTCGGGAGGCTGAGGCAGGAGAATGGCGTGAACCCGGGAGGCAGAGCTTGCAGTGAGCCGAGATTGCACCACTGCACTCCAGCCTGGGCGACAGAGCGAGACTCCGTCTGGAAAAAAAAAAAAAAAAAAAGCAGAATCTCAGGCCCTGCCGCAGACCTAGTGATCAGAACATGCATTTTTACAGTTGCTGGGGGATGTATGTGCACATTAAAGTTGGAGAAGCTGGGTGCCTGGAACTCAGAGAATGAAGGAGAGTGGAACGTGAGATGAAAATGGAAAATCTGGCAGGCCCTGATTGTAGAGACCTCAAAGACTATAATAAAGAGTTTGGGCTTCATATTCAGAGCAATGGGGAGGTTTTCTGGCCTTTTGTAACAGGAAGTGACATGATCAGGTACATGTTTAGGACATTCACTCTGGTGGCTCTGTAGAGAATAGACTTGCTAGAGGTGAGAAGAATGGTCAGGAGTCAGGGAGAAAGCAGGAGAAAAGGCCCCTTCTGGCATCAGTTGTCTGTGATGCCGCAAGGGCCAAAAGCGACCCCTCTCCCTCCACTACACTCTTCAAGTGTGAGTGCCCCTTGCATGGTTTTCTAGAGACTGCTTCCCATTAGAAAGGTCCTAATTCAGTCTTGTAGGCTCCCTACAAGACTGAATTCTTGAAGGCAGGAGTCAGATGTCCGCCCGATTGAGTTAACTGTGTGAAGCTAAAAGATAATTCTGTGTTGGTGATGATGCGGTGAGATGGGCAACCTTGTGTACTACAGGCGAGGACAGGAATCAGAACAACTTTTCTGGAAAGTAGTTTGATAACATGGGCTTTACAAATGACCCTGTGGGCTGGGCATTGAGGCTCACACCTGTAATCTCAACACTTTGAGAGGCCAAAGTGGGAGGATTGCTTGAGCCCAGGAGTTCAAGACCAGACAGGGCAACATAGCAGGACTAATAGCAAAAATCAGAAACTACCAAAGCATCTCAGGAATGGGGGATGATCAGCTACATGGTAGTGAACACCATCAACCAGGGCTTTTGAAGCTTTTTGTTTCTTTGCCTTGTTTGCTCTAATGATATATATTTTAAAAAGATCTGGAAATGTGTGATAATGTTGAAAAAAAACATAAAAAATTATAAATGCAGTGGAGTCTCAACTGTGTAAAAACTATGCATAGGGCCGGGCGCAGTGGCTCACACCTGTAATCCCAGCACTTTGGGAGGCTGAGGTGGGTGTATCATTTGAGGTCAGGAGTTCTGAGAGCGGCCTGGCCAATACGGTAAAACCCCGTCTCCACTAAAAATACAAAAATTAGCCAGGTGTGGTGGCACACGCCTGTAAATCCCAGCTACTTGGGAGGCTGAGGCAGAAGAATTTCAAGAACTATTTGAAACTGGGAGGTGGAGGTTGTAGTGAGCCAAGATCTCACCACTGCACTCCAGCCTGGGCGATAGAGCAAGACTCTGTCTCCAAAAAAACCTATGCATAGAAAAAAATGGAAGGAAAATCCATCAGAATGTGAAACTATGATGGAAGTGTGGGTGAATATTTTTCTCTTCTTCTGCTTTTCTGTATTTCTCAAATGTTCTGTAATTTGTAATGCTTTTATGATGAGAAAAAAGTTTTCTGTTTTTAAAAAAAGAAACTGAGTTTTTGCCTCTTCCACAGGCAACATCACGGTCCTGGAGGCTGACGTCAATGTAGAAGGGCTCGGCACAGCCAATGAGACAGGAGTTCCCATCATGGCACACCCCCCGGCTATCTACAGCGACAATACACTGGAGCAGTGGCTGGATGCTGTGCTGGGCTCTTTCCAAAAGGGTAAGGGTCTCTCTGGAAACCCTCCCCGGCCCCCAGCCCTCTGGCCCTGGGGCAGCATGTGCAGAGATCCCTCCCTGGGAAGCAAGTCCAGCCCTGACACGAGGTGCTCACTGCCTTGGCTTTCTCATCACAATGTTACAGATGCTCAGGCTCAGTGAGGACTAGGCGAGATGGGGAGTGTGTCAGTGCAGGTCCTGGTGTTCTCTCCTGGACACACAGGGGAGACAGCGGGCAGTACAGTGTGAACTGCAAAGTGTCACGCATGCTCAGAGTGCTTCCCCCTGTGTCCACAGAACTGGACATAACATGTTCAAAGCCCAGCCCCACCCTTCCCCTCTGCGCCCCTTCACCAGTCACAGTCAGAATCCAGGCGTCACCATAATGCCTCCCTCTCCCTCATCCTCACAGCCACTTAATTGCTGCATCCACCAGTCCTAACCCTTAACCCTGCCCCCATCTAGTCGCAGCCACATTGTATCTCTCCAGGACCTCCCTCCTCACCGGCTTCCTGCCCCAAATTCAGCCCCTCCAGGCTTCCCTTGACTACCATGACCACACACACACACACGCCCCTGAGGAATCTTTTCAAAACACCAGTTTTGTCATGCCACACCTCTGTTTTAACCCTCCATGGCTCCCCATTGTCCTCAGGAAAAAGTATGATCTTGGCCTGGCTTTCAACATCCCTCTCTATCTTCCCAGCCTCATCTCCTCACCGCCCTGAAAAGTACCGGGTCCTTCCTCTGCAGAGATTTCCTCCTCTACTCAAATGCACCTTCCCGGCCGCTGAGTGACCTCCCTACAGGCTCTGGTGGTTTAGGACCCTCTGAGTCTACCCTGCTCAGGAACCACAGCCCCTTTTCAGCAGCTGCAGCAGCCACAAGCCCAGGTCCCTACCTGGCCTCTGTTTCCTCCCCGCAGGAGATGGGAATTCCTCTAGAGGCAGGCCCTTCTTCTCTGAGTTAGCTCTGTCTCTTCGAAAGGCCTTCCCCACACCCTGCAGGGATGTGGTGCTTGTCCTTCCACCCTCCCCTGACTCCACAGCGCGCGCACACACACACACACACACACACACACACACACACGCTCTCTGCTCTCTGCCCAGGGAGTCACATCTTCCTGGTTCCTTCGCCAGTTCCCCAAGCCCTTGTCCGTTTCCCCACAGGCATCAAACTGGACTTCAAGAACATCAAGGCCGTGGGCCCCTCCCTGGACCTCCTGCGGCGGCTGACAGAGGAAGGCAAAGTCCGGCGGCCCGTGTGGATCAATGCTGACATCTTAAAGGGCCCCAACATGCTCATCTCAACTGAGGTCAATGCCACACAGTGAGTGTTTGCTTCTCTGTCCCAGCCGTGTCCAGCCCTCTTCTGTCAACACCTACCACGGATGGGGATCTTAGGGGACCTCTGAGTTTGTCTCCAGTCATACTATATATAGCTTGACTCCTTCCCCAGGCCTCATGAATTCCAGCACCGCTGCTCACAGCACTCACATACAGTAGTTGCACAGTGCTCTACAGTTAACAAAGAGACCACATAAAAGAAGAGAATGTCTTTGATCTGGTCCTTACATAGCACTGCCAGGTTAAGGCTTTCTCCCCATTTTGCAGATAATAAAGCTAACAATAGTGGAAGCTCAATT
>NW_012101365.1:4271393-4274118 GCF_000951045.1 Mandrillus leucophaeus | reverse complement strand
CCACTGCACTCCAGCCTGGGCGATAGAGCAAGACTCTGTCTCCAAAAAAACCTATGCATAGAAAAAAATGGAAGGAAAATCCATCAGAATGTGAAACTATGATGGAAGTGTGGGTGAATATTTTTCTCTTCTTCTGCTTTTCTGTATTTCTCAAATGTTCTGTAATTTGTAATGCTTTTATGATGAGAAAAAAGTTTTCTGTTTTTAAAAAAAGAAACTGAGTTTTTGCCTCTTCCACAGGCAACATCACGGTCCTGGAGGCTGACGTCAATGTAGAAGGGCTCGGCACAGCCAATGAGACAGGAGTTCCCATCATGGCACACCCCCCGGCTATCTACAGCGACAATACACTGGAGCAGTGGCTGGATGCTGTGCTGGGCTCTTTCCAAAAGGGTAAGGGTCTCTCTGGAAACCCTCCCCGGCCCCCAGCCCTCTGGCCCTGGGGCAGCATGTGCAGAGATCCCTCCCTGGGAAGCAAGTCCAGCCCTGACACGAGGTGCTCACTGCCTTGGCTTTCTCATCACAATGTTACAGATGCTCAGGCTCAGTGAGGACTAGGCGAGATGGGGAGTGTGTCAGTGCAGGTCCTGGTGTTCTCTCCTGGACACACAGGGGAGACAGCGGGCAGTACAGTGTGAACTGCAAAGTGTCACGCATGCTCAGAGTGCTTCCCCCTGTGTCCACAGAACTGGACATAACATGTTCAAAGCCCAGCCCCACCCTTCCCCTCTGCGCCCCTTCACCAGTCACAGTCAGAATCCAGGCGTCACCATAATGCCTCCCTCTCCCTCATCCTCACAGCCACTTAATTGCTGCATCCACCAGTCCTAACCCTTAACCCTGCCCCCATCTAGTCGCAGCCACATTGTATCTCTCCAGGACCTCCCTCCTCACCGGCTTCCTGCCCCAAATTCAGCCCCTCCAGGCTTCCCTTGACTACCATGACCACACACACACACACGCCCCTGAGGAATCTTTTCAAAACACCAGTTTTGTCATGCCACACCTCTGTTTTAACCCTCCATGGCTCCCCATTGTCCTCAGGAAAAAGTATGATCTTGGCCTGGCTTTCAACATCCCTCTCTATCTTCCCAGCCTCATCTCCTCACCGCCCTGAAAAGTACCGGGTCCTTCCTCTGCAGAGATTTCCTCCTCTACTCAAATGCACCTTCCCGGCCGCTGAGTGACCTCCCTACAGGCTCTGGTGGTTTAGGACCCTCTGAGTCTACCCTGCTCAGGAACCACAGCCCCTTTTCAGCAGCTGCAGCAGCCACAAGCCCAGGTCCCTACCTGGCCTCTGTTTCCTCCCCGCAGGAGATGGGAATTCCTCTAGAGGCAGGCCCTTCTTCTCTGAGTTAGCTCTGTCTCTTCGAAAGGCCTTCCCCACACCCTGCAGGGATGTGGTGCTTGTCCTTCCACCCTCCCCTGACTCCACAGCGCGCGCACACACACACACACACACACACACACACACACACGCTCTCTGCTCTCTGCCCAGGGAGTCACATCTTCCTGGTTCCTTCGCCAGTTCCCCAAGCCCTTGTCCGTTTCCCCACAGGCATCAAACTGGACTTCAAGAACATCAAGGCCGTGGGCCCCTCCCTGGACCTCCTGCGGCGGCTGACAGAGGAAGGCAAAGTCCGGCGGCCCGTGTGGATCAATGCTGACATCTTAAAGGGCCCCAACATGCTCATCTCAACTGAGGTCAATGCCACACAGTGAGTGTTTGCTTCTCTGTCCCAGCCGTGTCCAGCCCTCTTCTGTCAACACCTACCACGGATGGGGATCTTAGGGGACCTCTGAGTTTGTCTCCAGTCATACTATATATAGCTTGACTCCTTCCCCAGGCCTCATGAATTCCAGCACCGCTGCTCACAGCACTCACATACAGTAGTTGCACAGTGCTCTACAGTTAACAAAGAGACCACATAAAAGAAGAGAATGTCTTTGATCTGGTCCTTACATAGCACTGCCAGGTTAAGGCTTTCTCCCCATTTTGCAGATAATAAAGCTAACAATAGTGGAAGCTCAATTTGTTCAATGTATATTATGTGTCCCAGAAGCGTTTTAAGCACTTGACTCGCAGAACACCATTTAACTCTTACGAGAATGAGGTAGGTACTATTATTTCCATTTTATTAATGCAAGAACTATATTATAGAAGTTAAAAGACCTGCCTAAGTCTAGTAAGTGGCAGAGCAAAGATTCAAACCCAGGCCTTTCTGATTCTAAGCTCCAGGCTCTTTCCCATCCATCTCTTCTTCCATCCATCCAACCAGCCAGCAATCCATCCATCTAGTATTTGTTATTGTGCTTCTCAAGCTGAAGTGCCTTCCCAAAGTAGCAGTTTGGAAAATGTAATCAATGACCCAAGATAAATATGACCTGTCTTCTTGGAGTGCTAATTTTACTCAGTAGGTTTTTTTTTGGTGGGCAGTGGGTGGCAACATAATTTGCCTATTAAAATTTGCATCTTTTGAAGAAGAAAAGTACAAAGAAAAAATTAAAATATTTTCATCAAGGCAAAGTTCAAATACAATTTTAGGCTGGGCACAGTGGCTCACACCTATAATCTTAGTACTCTGGGAGGCCAAAGTGAGCGGATCCCTTGAGCTCAGGAGTTTGAGACCAGCCTGGGCAACACAGCGAGACCCCATATAGAAAGCAAAGAGAGAAATATATGAAGGGAAGAAAAGAAGGAAGGGAGGAAGGAAAGCAGGAAGGC
>NW_012101365.1:4250258-4270792 GCF_000951045.1 Mandrillus leucophaeus | reverse complement strand
ATCAGGATCTGAACCCAGACTTCCCTGACTCCAAAGTCCACGCCCAATTTATGGGACCTGAAACAAGCCATTCTGTTCTTTGGGACTCTGCTTCTGACCTTATCATAGATCCAATAGGCCCTGCCACTCCCTAGCACTGTGATGAGAACCCAGAGGACAGTAAGGGGCCGCCGCAGCTCCGTGATACCGATGTTTCTGATTTTTTTTTGCAGGTTCCTGGCCCTGGTCCAGGAGAAGTATCCCAAGGCTACCCTGTCTCCAGGCTGGACCACCTTCTACACGTCCACATTCCCAAACAGGACCTACACCCGAGCCATGGTGGAGAAGATGCACGAGCTGGTGGGAGTGGTACCCCAGAGGGTAACCTTCCCTGTGCGGTCTTCCATGGTGCGGGCCGCCTGGCCCCACTTCAGCTGGCTGCTGAGCCAATCTGAAAGGTGAAAACCACCAAACCCACCTCCACCCTCCTGGAGGCACTGATACCCCCAGCACGATCCCAGAAGCTCAGCTCATAGCTGGAAGGGTCTTAACGGTCATTTCGTCCAACCCCTGCTGGTGCTCATGCCGTCTACAGAGTCCCTGCTTTCTGCTTGCATACCTCTGGTGACGGGCTACTCACTACCTCCTGCAGGAGGCTTTTCATTGGTGGGTAATTCTCTGCCCTCTGGAAAATATTTATACCAAGACACAATTTGTCTCCCCACAGCTTCCTCCAATAGGAGCCAGCTGTACCCCTGGGGCTACACAGATTGTGCCTTCAACCCCTGCCCTAGGATAGCCCTACAGAATTTAGAGACTTCTCTGCCCCCACTATTCCCCCCTACCTTCCACAGTACTCCCAAAGCTGCCCCTCCCCCTCTTGATGCCTGATCTACCCTTCCACACCCTGCCCCATCTGTCCTGCCCCTTTCCTAAGACAGGACTCAGAAATAGACACTGCAAATGAGGAGGCAAGACAGGCTCCCCCTCCCTCCTGGGCCTCTGCTTTCTGTCATCTTTCCTGAATTCCTTCTGGCTCCTGCCCTTGGGAAGGGGTAGGACTCAGGGAGAAGTGGCGGGTGGGCGACTGGAGGACAGATGCTCTACCCTGGGCCCAGCTGACATCCAGTTCTGAGCACAGGAGTGGGGCTGAGGGTCTGCTGGGCTCAGACAGGCACTGAGTCAGCTCTCGTGGCCCCAGGTACAGCCTGACACTGTGGCAGGCTGCCTCGGACCCCATGTCGGTGGAGGATCTGCTCTACGTCCGGGATAACACTGCTGTCCACCAAGTCTACTATGACATCTTTGAGCCTCTCCTGTCACAGTTCAAGCAGCTGGCCTGTAAGGAGAGAAACTGGGAAGGGCGGTGTGGGCTGGATTCTGCATGGGGCAGCACTTGGTGGGCACTAGAGCAGAGCTGGGCGGAAGGGATATCAGAAGGGGGAAGGCCAGAATGGGACAGGAGGCAGCTGCATTTTGTGTGCCAGGCCCTGGGATGGTATGCTAAGCTTCAAACATTCATTTTATTTTTATTTATATATTTTTTTGAGACATAGTCTGGCTCTGTCACCCAGGCTGGAGTGCAGCGGTTCAATCTCAGCTCCCTGCAACCTCCGCCTCCCGGGTTCAAGTGATTCTCCTGCACCACCACACCCGGCTAAATTTGTATTTTTAATAGAGACAGGGTTTCACCATGTTGGGCCAGGATGGTCTTGAACTTCTGCCCTCAGGTGATCCACCCGCCTTGGCCTCCCAAAGTGCTGGGATTACAGGTGTGAGCCACCTGCCTGACCCACACATTCATTTTATAGAGAAACTGAGGGATTCCATTTTATAGAGAAACAGCAGCTCAATACAGTCACTCAGCTTGTATGTGGCCCAGCAGATAGGAAACCAGCAAATTCCAAACCCCCCATTATTTCCCTTGGTGCACAGCTCCACTGTGGGTTACTCTAATGCTTCAGAGGCCTCCACTGCATTTGCTAAACAGTGATCAGATGCCACCGTCCAAACCCCTCATTCCCTTGTCCCCGAACCCAGAAGAGCCGCAGTTAAGCCATCTCAAAGGGGCCCCACAAGACTCTGCATTCCTGCCATGGAAGCCACCTAAGCGAGGGGGAAGGATACCAGCTCTGGGGCCAGACAGACCTGGCCCCATCAGGTTCCACTCCCAGCAACTTTGCTTACTGCTTATAAGACCTTGGGCAAGTCACTTCTTCTAGTCTACAAAACGAGGAAAGGATAGCTACTTGGCAGGGTGCCATGAGGTTTAGAGAGGATGCCTGTAGAGCTGTGGCCTACAGAAGGTGTTCCATGAATGGCAGCCACTTCACTTTGGCAATTTGGGGCCCCACAGTGAATGCCACACGGAAACCAATGTACTACACGGGAGGCAGCCTGATCCCTCTTCTCCAGCTGCCTGGGGATGATGGTCTGAATGTGGAGTGGCTGGTTCCTGACGTCCAGGGCAGTGGTCAAACAGCAACAATGACCCTCCCAGGTAAGGTCTACCCTTCAACCCTGGTGCTCCTAGCTCATCTGCAGGGGTGTCCTTTGCTTGGGGCAGGTAACTCCAGTCTCTGTTGCCATGACAACACGGGTTTATTTACACCATACCCTGGATGCAAGGTGGGGCAGGGTTGCGGGAGAGGGAGAGGGAGTACAGTGATGTCAAGAGCACAGGGCTCCTGGCCTTCAGACCAGTCCTCAGCCACAGTGCTACGGGCAAGGCCGGCACCAGCCCCCAGACTGAGTCATGGGTAAAGGCCAAGAGCTGAAGCAAGAGTTTCTCACGCACCAGGCACATTTATAAAGCAACCCATCCACCTGGAGCCCAAAAATGGGTTGACAGATTCCAGAGAGGCAAGATCCTTGATGACTCCATAACTCCCACTGCCCCTTTAACAAGGGACTCTAAAACCTATGATAACCCAAATCCTAAACCCTGTTGCCCCTGCCGCCTCTTCCAGACACAGAAGGCATGATCCTGCTGAACACTGGCCTCGAGGGAACTGTGGCTGAAAACCCCGTGCCCATTGTTCATGCTCCAAGTGGCAGCATCCTGACGCTGGAGTCCTGCCTGCAACAGCTGGCCACACGTCCCGGACACTGGGGCATCCATTTGCAAATAGCAGAGCCCGCAGCCCTCCGGCCGTCCCTGGCCTTGCTGGCACACCTCTCCAGCCTTGGCCTCTTGCATTGGCCTGTGTGGGTTGGGGCCAAAATCTCCCACGGGAGTTTTTCGGTCCCTGGCCATGTGGCTGGCAGAGAGCTGCTTACAGCTGTGGCTGAGGTCTTCCCCCACGTGACTGTGGCACCAGGCTGGCCTGAGGAGGTGCTGGGCAGTGGCTACAGAGAACATCTGCTCACAGATATGCTAGAGCTGTGCCAGGGGCTTTGGCAACCTGTGTCTTTCCAGATGCAGGCCATACTGCTGGGCCACAGCACAGCTGGAGCCATAGCCAGGCTGCTGGCATCCTCCCCTCGGGCCACCGTCACAGTGGAGCACAGCCCAGCGGGGGGCGACTATGCCTCTGTGAGGACAGCGCTGCTGGCAGCCAGGGCTGTGGATAGGACCCGAGTCTACTACAGGCTGCCCCAGGGGCACCGCAAGGACTTGCTGGCCGATGTTGGCAGAAACTGAGCACCCCGGGGTGGTGGCCCAGCGGGCTCCAGGGCGGAGGCTTCCCACGGGGAGGCAGGAAGAAATAAAGGCCTTTGGCTTTCTCCAGGCACTGTATGTGAGTCCTTGGGGGCAGGATGGAGTGGGAGTGGGCATGATGTGGCCACTGAGGGCATCTAGAGGGTCTGGAGGCTGGGGGCCAGATCATTCCGGTTGTCCAAGAGAAACTGCTCACAAGCCTTGAAGGTGGTGTAGAACTCAGAGGAGAGGCCGGCCACATTGGTAGTCACATAGTTGAGAACACCTGGGGTAGCCTGGTTGTAGTAGGACACCTGCAGGGTGGGAAGCCAGGCTCAGGGAGACCGAGCTAGGGGAGGGTACTGGGAAGGGGTGGGAGCCCAGTGGGCACGGGCTGGTGGTGAGTCAGCCTTGCTTGTCTTCTGGGAGGGCAGAAAATTCAACCCAACTCCCCAGGGTCTTAGATTACACAGTTGGCCAGCATGGCCTCCTCCAGCTGATCTCCCCCAACCCTTCCGGGGGCGCTGACAACCCTGGCTTCCCGCCACCACACACGACATTGTCATCGTGCATCTTCCCCGCCAGCCAGAGGCCCTGGAGGGCAGCGGCTGCGTCTCCAGGGCCCAGCTCTGAATCTTGGCCATAGAGACACGTTAGACATTAGCCCAGGGATGGTTCTGAGGCGCTCATGGGTTCAAGCATATGAATTCAGCAAACACCAGCTGAGTCTCTGCTGGGTGAGTCTCAGGGCCCGGCTGCAGGGCCCTAACAGAAGCTGTGAGTGGGGAGGCTGCAGTACCCCACCCTCACTTTCCCTCAGCCTCCTGCCCATCAACACAGACTGCACTGCTGGGTTTTATGGGCCCTCAGAGCCCATATAAAGACTTCCTAGATGAGAAGGGCTATCCAAGGGAATGACGAGTGAGATGGAATTTCAGTTCAGAAACCAGGCCTTCTGACTTCAGCACCCAGAGCTTTTTCCAAGACCATGCAGCAGCCTCTGACTTACCTCTATACAGATGAGATCATTTTCAGCCCCTGACACTCCAGGCTCCCCCAGGCTGGAAGCAGGAGCCTGCTGGGGCGCCCAGCTCTGAGACTATCCTAGCCCAGCAGTGCTAAGCTCAATATACGTGTGGTGTTGGGGTGGAGCCAGGCTGGGGGCGTGGTGAGGGGGACCGGCCTCACCTTGGTCAGCTGGTCCCCCTCGCGCCAGAAGCAGAAGCCTGAGCAGAGGGTCTCTCCGCGTCTGTACTCTGGCGTCTCTCGGTGTGTGGGCAGCGTGACCGACCTCAGCGCGATGACATAGGGGTCCCTGAGTGAAGGAAGGGTAGCAAGGGGACAGGGGTCAGCCACAGAAGAAAGTGGGGGCCTGTTCCGCCCAACCAAAGCCCAGACCCTGCCCCCTCTGGCACGGATTCCTCACCAGGGGATGCAAGGCACATCGACTCTTAAAGCCCCGATGCAGGGCTCAGGGCCAGGCTGGAGGGAGGAGGCACCTGTGGGTTAGCACCAAATTCACCAGGAGCCAACCTGCCTCCACGGTGGACTTTCTGGAAAAGCCACTCTACTTCAACGCTCGGGGGAAGACTCGTGGGCTTTGGGATTTTTTTCTGTCCCTGTCTCTCCAGCAAAAGAGATGTTTAGGCCCTCCAGCCCACACAGGGCTGTCAGAGGAAGGAGGCCAAGGACGTGGCCACCCGAGAAATATCCTGTCCAAGGCCTGCATCGAAGCAGCCTGAGCCACCCTGGGCAAGGGCAGCCCTGCTGTAGGGAATGTGACAAGAAGGGAAGCGTGTCCCCCTGTCCCCTATTTTACCCATGGTAAAGCCACAGCAGCCCAGAAAAGTCTAGTGGTGCCTGGGGCCCCACAGCCAATGGGAAGCAGAGCTCTGGCTCCAGGCTGATGGCCTTCCCTGGGAGGGAGATGCGGCCACCCTACCACTCCGTCCAGTTGTGTCTCCCACCCCACAGCAGATAGGCACACACCCATTGTCACAAGGCTTCCGCCTCGAGGCCAGGATCACGAAGTCCTGTGGCTTTGTGTGACCTCCAAGCGCAGGGCTGGTGACGTGGTAGATGGCATCGTCCTCGTCCACCTGCTGCACTAGCTCCACGCTCCTGTGGGGAGGTCGGGATCTCAGGGCCCCAGGAAGCTTCCAGCTCCCATGCAGGCAGCCGGTCTGCCCATGCCCTGCCACAGTGCAGCGCCTGAGCAGCTTCTGTGGTGGGATGTCACCCCCCGTACTGCTCAGCAGGGACCAGCAGGAAGGCAGCAAGGCCCAGTCAAGATGGACACACATGTGCGTGTGTACACACAGGCACACGTAGACGTGCATGCAAGTAAATGAACACATACACACAGACACGGGAACAAAGATGTGCACATACATGAACACACGTGGTCATATGTGCACAGGCACATGGACAGACACCAGTATACAGAGAGACCCACGTGTGTCTGTACATGTCTGCGCAGGTACAGACACCACAAGGATGTGTGATGATTTAGCAGTTGTTCTTAACATTTACTGAGCGCCCACTGAGTGCCAGGTGCTGTTCTAAGTGCTTTACATGTGTTGCTTAAGCTCCATAACAGCCCCATGCTGTAGACACTTTTAGTGTTCCCATCTCATAGATGAGGAAGATAACCTGCCCACAGCCACAGAGCTAATAAGGAAGCAGGGCTGGGGTGTGTTCAGGCTATCAGGTGGCAGAGATGTATCCCTAGGCCCAGGCACCTGACACATACATGCATGGGCATACACAGGTTCATATCTACACGTGCATCCACACAAGGACACCCACACAGAGGCAGACATGGCCACGTCCAGACCCACCTTCTCCTCGCCAATTCCCTGCCCGCACTCAGCAGTAGGCAGGGTATGGGGAAGAAACTAGGGGCTCTCTTTCCCCTCAGGCCACTCCCCCACAAATCCGATCAAGTATCAAGATTTGGTCTGGCCTTCAAGGCCCACCCCAGCCTCCCTCTAAGAAGCCCACCTATCACATGCACAACCGCCCTCCCCCTACACGACACCCACCACCAAATCACCTCTCTGCCTTCTGGAAGGGGACAACCAGCAGGCCTGAGTCAGCTGGGCCAGGGATTTTTAAGGCAACATGGCCCTTTTTGCAAAGAAACCTTCAGCAGAGCTACAAGCCTGCTCGGGAGAAGACAGATGGGGTAGGAAGGGGAAGGCCAGTTTGTCAAAATACAATTCGCCAAACGACCGGCACACTGAGTTTCCAAACACACAGAACCTCCTTATGGAAATCTTCCAGAATGTAGGCTCCTCATAACAAGCGATTCTCAAATAACCCCCCCCAAGCCAGGGTGTTGGCAGAATAGAAAATGACTTTAAGGGGACTTGAAAAACACAAATTTTGCTATTTTCCTAAGAACATATTTATCTTCCTTGACTAAATTCGAGAAGAAGATAGTCAGCCGAACAATCAACAAATTTGGAGGAACAAATGTATGTAAAGGAATCATATATTTCTATTCATAATCATTCATTATATTCAAAAATAACATATTTGTGAGGAAAATCAGCAAACTTGGTAAGTTCAGCAAACTGGCCATGCTATATCCCACTCACCCTTCAGCCTTCTGACTCCACCCCAAGCAGTTCTGGAAGCCCCTTTGGAAACACAGAACTCCAGAGCACATGGTTTGAAAATCAGTATCTCTCAGTGTGAATCCATGACCCACTCTTCTTAAAAAGCATGCGTTTTAAGAAGAGAGAAACTGAAGCCAGAAAGGAAGTGACTTTGACTTATCCAGCATCACACAGCTGGTTGGGACAGAAGCAGGACTTCAACTCAAGCCTCCAGCTCCAATTCCATGCTCAGTCTCTTCCCTAAGGGCTCAAAATACCCACGACCCTGACCCCCTACCCAACATGGAACTACAACCCACTCCCAGCCCCTGCTAATGGCCAGCAGGGCAGAGCATCATGGAGGATGACCTACAGAAGAAGACACCCTCTCCCTCAACAGGCTGGAGAAGGGACACTGCCCTGCCCTCACCCTGGCCCCTCACCGGTAGTGCTTGTCCCACTCTGGCCTCCGACGCAAGTCCGAGAGCAGCAGGAAGGCCTGGGCTGCATCCACATGCACGACCATCTCCATGTGGAAGGAGAGGAACTTGTCATCCTCCAGAGTGTACAGGCGGACCTGCATGGGACACAGGGCAGCCTCATTTGCTGGGTGGTGGAGTGGACTGATGGGGATGCTGGAGGCTGAGGCTGGAAGCTCAGGACTATGGCTGACTTGCTGTGTGACTGTGAATGCACAGCTCAGCCTCTCTGAGTCTCAGCTGCATCCCCATGAATTCAGCACATTTGTGCTGAGAATCCAAGCCCTAGCGTCACAGGCAGGAGGCGGCTTGTCCAAGGGCACAGGCAGCTGGCAGAGCTTAGGTCTCCTGTAAGCCCGTGCCTGTTGGCTGCCCCCATCCCTGCAGCGATCACTGCAGAAGAACAGAGAGGAAGTGCCTGGTCAGACAGGAGCAGACCTGAGTGGCTGAGAACAGGAAGTGGGGCAGGCAGGAGAGAAGGATCTAGGGGTTCTCAACTCTAGGCCCTGCAAAGGTGGGTACGTTTCCATAACTGGACTGGTTTCTTGATCTCACCCAATTCTTTGAGGAGATCCTTTTTTGACATAAGTGGTATAGGAGAGTTCTTGTTGCTTGCCATCAGCCACCTCTGGTTCAGAGGAGAAAGGAAAATTGGGTGGGTGGGGTCAGCTACCTGATTGATCTCCGAGGACAGCACCCAGTTGTCCTTGGCCACGAGCATCCTCAGGGAGGAGACGTTATTGTAGCTCAGGTACACCTGGAAGAGCACACAGGTGCTACCACTACCATGCCCCCTTCCTCCAAGGCCCCTGAGCCGAGGCCAAGGGTGTGCCAGAGAGGAACCTGGACCATGAATGGGGGGCATGGGGGGCATGGGGGGCAGTGCTGAGGAAAGAGTCCTGGACTTTGGGAAGGGAGGTCCAGTCTTGGGCTTGGCTAGACCCACTGTGTGACCCTGGACAAGCTGCTCTGCCTCTCAAGGTCTCCGCTTCCACCTGCCAAATATGGACACAGGCAAGCTCTTTGCTAACGGTAGCAACCATGAGGTGTGTCATTCATATTCTGTTCTCCCCGGCCTTCCCCCAAACCCATTCTGACAGGCAGGGAAGGGTAGGGGCCCCAGTGGGTCTGAAGACTGTTCCCTTGGAGCAGAGGGCCTTACCTGGTTGCTAGGGTCCCAGGGGACGGAGAGGGGCACCTCTGTCTGCTTACAGGACACAATGTACTTCCTGGGAAGGAGGGAAGATGACAACCTGGGTCCCCTGGACGTCCAGCACTTTCCACAGACTCTACTGCAGGCCTACTGTGTGCTAGGCCCTGTGCTGAGCCCGGCAGAGTGGGAGACTCCTGTCTGTCTAGGGAGGCTGGATGGTCACACAGGACACAGCAGCTGAGAGCACACCAGCTCGGCTCCTACACCAGGGAAAGCTCGGAGGCGGGAGTGAGCCAGCAAGGAAGGGTGTGGCGTCTAAGGCTCGGTCCCCACACCCCACATCCTGGCTGACTGACCTCACCCTAATGCTGCTGTGTCCTCATCTGTGAAATGGGATCAGCAGTCACCCCTGCCTCAGGGGTCATCACAAGGAGAATAGTGCCTGGCACACAGTAGATGCTCAGTAAATGCTATAGATGCACCCTTTCTTATTAACAACAGCTTGTGATCCCTGGTGTGCTTATAGCCTCCAAAGTCCGTAAGTGCTTTCACAGCAGAGTGAGACACACCTGGATTGATTGACTGATTGATTGATTGATTGATTGATTGATTGATTTTGAGACGGAGTCTTGCTCTGTTGCCCAGGCTGGAGTGCAATGGCACAATCTCGGCTCACTACAACCTCCACCTCCTGGTTCAAGCGATTATCTTATCTCAGCCTCAGCCTCCTGACTATAAGTGCACTGGGACTACATGCGCCCACCACCATGC
Source organism: Mandrillus leucophaeus (assembly GCF_000951045.1). Lineage (NCBI taxonomy): Eukaryota > Metazoa > Chordata > Mammalia > Primates > Cercopithecidae > Mandrillus > Mandrillus leucophaeus. The sequence goes on along the minus strand of NW_012101365.1, from coordinate 4,261,168 downwards.
CCAGCTAATTTTTGTATTTTTAGTAGACACGGGGTTTTGCCATGTTGGCCAGGCTGGTCTCGAACTCCTGACCTCAGAGGATCTGCCTGCCTCAGCCTCCCAAAGTGGCTGTACCTCTTGAACAACTGCATCTCCTCTCTGAATGTTTCTTCATCTGCCAAGTGGGCATCAGAATCAATGGGAAGAACACAGGATTTAAAATCGGCAGGTTCAAATTCTGACTCTGCTGATGCTATTTGTGTGTCCCTGGGCAAGCCACCTAACCCCTCTGTCCCCAGCATCCTCGCCTATACAACAGGCCAGAAGATAGCTGTGTAATGAGACCGAAACGAGAGGATGAAAAGGGCCTGGCCCAGGGCCCAGCGCACAGGCAGCTCTGAAGAAAAGCGAGCACCCTGGGGTCAGTGGAGCGTTCTGCCCACTACTCAGCCCCTGCTCACCTGTCTAGGCGGATCTTCTTTCTGGCACTGGCCTCTCGGTACCGCCGCTCGCCATCCTGGGGAAGAAGTCGGGATAGGCTGTGCTGTGAGAGGAGCAACTAGCTACCCCAACCCTCTATCCTGCCCCCTCTCCATCCCCCAGGGCCCAAGGAGATCCTGCAGCCCTAACGTGGAGTTCAGGTGTCACTGGGGCAGCTGGAATCAAAACCTCCTGGCCAGGAAAGTGGGAAACTAAGCTGTAGCCCCAGCTCCCCTCAAACTCTGAGTGACCTGGGAACACCATCTCCCCTGGCAAGACCTCAGTTTCCTCCTCTGTAAAATGGGGATCCTTACAGGCCCCTTACAATGGTAATGACAGTCCACATTTATTGAGCACTTGCTACACACCAGGCACTCTTTTCAAGGCCTTTCCATGCGGAATTGCACCAAATCCCTAAAACAACCCTCCGAGGCTGGGGCTAGTGCTGTGTCCATTCTACAGAGGAGGAACCTGAGACAACGAAGGGTGAGGGCTTGCCAAGGCCACAGGGGTAAGGGCTGAGGCCAGGATCAGCACCCCAGTGGCCTGCCTCAAGCCCACCCTCTTTACCACCACATCTAACGTCCCCCAGTCCCAAGCACGACACGGAAAATGCCTGGGAAGCGGCTGTGGCTGTGACCCTCAGCTCCCGATCCTGAGGCTCTGCCCAACTCCACAGCTCACGCTAGGCTCTGGAAGGCAGGGGACCTCTCCCGAGGGAGGGAGCGGCCTCTCCAAGGCCTGGCCCACAGGAGGCACAGGGAGCATTTTATTAGAGAGGACCTTTGCACCAGGCTCCTGACTGTCTTCCCGTGCCCCTTGCGTCGCTTTCACCATCCTCCTAATCGCTCCCAGGATGCAACCAGGCATGGAGTCAGTACTGCATCTATCGCCCCACAGTCCTGTGAGGCAAGGACTGCAGATGCACCCATTTTACACATGGGGACTGAAAGCTCAAGGGGACATCACTTGAATGTGGTAGAGGCGAGGTTCCAACCCACATCTGACTCCAAAGCCAGTACTCTCCCAACCCTGTGGCTCATGACAGTCCATTAATCCCCAACCTCGAGCCAGACCCACACATATTCCAAGTTCTGTCAGGCAGAACAAGCCCGCCCTGCACAAGGGGCATCCCGGGGCTCACAGCCAGGACACTCAGAGCTGGCCGTGCCCCAGCACAGGGGTAGGGTGGGCCCCTCACACCTCTAGGCTGCAGGGGGCTGGCAGGCAGAGAGGGAGGGGAGGGGAGCTGCTGGTGGGGCAGGGCGCTGGTCCCACTTACCCCGGGCTGGGGCCGAATCCAAGGCAGCAGCTGGGGCTGGTCATCTGCGTCCAGGACCACAAAGGTCATAAAGGCACTGTTGATGTGGCGCCGGTGGGTCTCAGCCTGCTGGCGATAGGCCTCCACACATACGCCCACCTCCATGCTGAGGGGAAAGAGTGCGGCTTCCAACCTGGACAGACCTTCCCATGGGCCATGCCTCCTCCTCAACACACACACTCACACACACACATACACACACATGCATGCACACACATGCATTCACACACACACTCACACACGTATGCACACACACTCCTGCAGTTCTTCCAGCAACCTGGATCAGAGTCCCAATGACAGGATACCTGGGACCACACCCTCCACTAATGTTTACAGAGCACCTCCTGTGTGTGTCCGGCCCTGTGAGGATGAGGGAGTGAATAAACCCATCCAGTCCATGCCTCGTGGGCTAATGGCCGGGGGAGGAGGCAACCAAGAAAGCAAAGGTATAAATATGCCAACATAAACCGCGAAGGGGCATGAGGACATAAACCAGGAGGTGGAGGTGCACAGCCTAATTAGCAAATGTTCATCATGTGCATATTTACAAGTGCTGTGGCAGCCTGGCTTCCAACAGCTCAGTTGCTGCTATTCATGTGTATCTTACCATCTTTATTTCTTTATTCCTTTATTTATTTTTTGAGACAGTCTCATTCTGTCACCCAGGCTGGGGTGCAGTGGCACAATCTCAGCTCACTGCAACCTCCGCCTCCTGGGTTCAAGGGATTCTTGTGCCTCAGCCTCCCAAGTAGCTGGGATTACAGGTGTGTGCCACCACATGTGGCTCATTTTTTGTTTATTTAATAGAGACGGGGTTTCGCCATGTTGGCCAGGCTAGTCTTGAACTCTGAGCCTCAAGTGATCTGCCTGCCTCGGCCTCCTAAAGTGCTGGGATTACAGGCATGAGTCACTGCACCCAGTCACTTACCATCTTTATTAATTATAAAATAGCCACCACCATTCCCCCTCACTTGGGAAGTTCTATAATTGCAGAATGTGGACATTATATAGATGGGGAAACCAAGGCCTAGAACTGGGCAATAATTTTTCCAAGGATTCCAGATTCCTGGAATCTGCTAAAAACCAGGCTTCACAGCTCCTACGAAAGGGCTTTTCCCCTGCACCGCGGCAGAATGTGTGAAGTCAGACTGCAAATAACAACAGTAATAGTAACAGCAGCCGCAATGGCTGATCTTTACCGGACATTTTCTCTGGCATTCTACTAGCAACAGCTCATTGAATCCTCATAACTCTGAGGTCATTGTGATGAGCCCCATTTTATAGGTGAAAGAACCAAGACTCAGGGGGGTTAAGTTGCTTCCCAAGGTCACAGAGCCAGTAAGAGGTGGAGCCAAACTCGAACCCAGCAGCCTGGCTCTGATCCCTCACTTTTAATGATTAAATAATGATCTCTGAAATTCTCAAAAAATTTACTTATTTAAAGTCAGTTTTCATGGGAGTAGGTATCAGAATTCATTGTAAAGGCAACGACTCTGTAGACTAATTGTTTTAGGAAATGTGTGGGAAAGGGTTTGATAAACAACCAAACACTGGCAAGAAGTGGCCCTGTGATCTGAGCATATAGCGGTCCAGGCCTGGAGCCAGGAGCCAAGGAGAGGGACAGAGACACTGATCTGAGACAGTGGGAGACAGGGGCTGGGGGATCCCACAGAAGGGGTCCCTGACCCAGCCAGGGATAGGCAGGACTGGGAGCCAGGGAAGGCTTCCAAGAAGGGAACATCAAAGCTGAATTTCAGAGACAGTGAAGGAACCCAGCAGCCGGGCGAGGATTTAGACCCTGTCTGCAGGCCAAAGGGCTCCTGGACGGTTTGCAGTAGGGTCCTTTCTAGGGTCAGAAAGAGCCCTCAGCCCCGAATGGCCCTGGCCGCGCCCATCCCAGACCCTCACCTATGTTTGAAGGCATTGTTCACGATGGCTTTGAGCACCAGACGGTCACCGACCTGGGACGGGCCTCGGAAGTGGAACATCTCAATGGCCTTCAGCGTAGGGTGGGCACGGCAGAGCCGACTGAGGAGGTTTGGAGGGGGGAGACAGAAGGAATGCCCTCAGTGCTTTAGCCACTAGTTTGGGCCAGGTTTTTTTTTTGTTTTTTTTTTTTTGAGACGGAGTTTCACTCTTATTGCCCAGGCTGGAGTGCAATGGCATAATATCGGCTCACTGTAATGTCTGCCTCTTAGGTTCAAGCAATTCTCCTGCCTCAGCCTCCTGAGTAGCTGGGATTACAGGTGTCCACCACCATGTCCGGCTAATTTTTTGTATTTTTAGTAGAGACGGGGTTTCACCATGTTGGCCAGGATGGTTGCAAACTCCTGACCTCAGGTGATCCACCCACCTTGGCTTCCCAAAGTGCTGGGATTACAGGCACGAGCCACTGCAACCGGCCTTTTTTTTTTTTTTTTTTGAGACAGGGTTTCATTCTGTTGCCCAGGCTGGAATGCACTGGTGCTATCTTGGCTCACTCTAACCTCCACCTTCCGGGTTCAAGCAACTCTCCCATCTCAGCCTCCCAAGTAACTGAGACTACAGGCACACACCACCACACCTGGCTAATTTTTGTATTTTTAGTAGAGATGAGGTTTTACCTCATTGCCAACCTGGTCTTGAACTCCTGACCTCAAGTGGCCTCGGCTTCCCAAAGTGCTGGGATTACAGGCATGAACCACCACACTAGGCCAGCTTGGGCCGGCCTCCTACCCTAGTCCCATCCCCAGACCCAGCCTGGAACTACACATTCTGACCCACCCACTGCCACCCAAACCAGTGGCAGTTCTGCTCAGAGGCACAGAACTGAAGTCTCATTTCATAGCTTAGAATACTGAGGTCTATGCATGGTGGGAAAGGAGCCAAGTTTGAGGAGACAGAAGAAAGCAGGGTTTGGGGTAAACCCCTTTCCCATTTTCCTTCCAACTTTTACACCTTGGTAGCTGCTGTTCCTACTATCTAGAAGCCCTCCCCTAACCCAAAGCTACTTGGCATTCAAGGCCCAGCTGAAGTGTTCTTCCTCCAGGCAGCCTTCCCTGACCATCAGCCTCTTACCCTCCTCTGGGATCTTCCTGCACTTCTAGCCAAGGCTGCCCAAAAGAGCATTGCTTATGCACTGTCTCCCACAGGTTAAACTGGAAGAGGGGCCATCGAAGCCAGGCTCTAAAGAATAAGGAGGAATCCGCCTGGCTGGGAAGGGCATGGGTTGGGAAGGGCAGTCCTGGTAAAGGGAACAGCAAAAGCAAAGTCATGGAGGTGTGAGAGTGTCAATTAGTGAAGGTCAGTTACCATAACTATAAAAAACACCCTGATATTTAGGGTAGAACAAGCCCCAGACAGGCACAGAGGTTATAGGAGAGAAAACAATTTTCACCCCTTGGAGGAAGGGAACAGTGAGAGATGGCTTTATGGAGGAAGTGGGCAGGATATTAGCAGACAAAGAAGAGTAGGGGAAACACAGCAGGAGCCTACACCAGGGGCAAAGGCAGGGGCTGGGAAAGTGGAGGATGGCAACACAGAGCAGCAAATGGCTTGATGTGAAGGGAACATAGACACTAGAAGGAGTACAGGTAGGGCCAGATCAAGAGGAGGATCTAGTGCCAGGCCAAGAGAGCTGTTGTTTCCCACGTAAAAGATGAGAGCTTTTTGAGTAGAACAAGAAATAGTCAGTTCACAAAAATTCTTTATCTGATTTGGAACAGCCAAGCTTCTGAAGCCTTGAATGCCAACCCTAAGCTGGGGTTTCCCCTCCAGAGGGAGGTGGCCAAGGGGAGGAGGAGGAGAAAGGAGGGGAGGCAGAGGCAGTACATTCTGCCCTCACCTGGCTGCAATGGTGGCCACATTCTCCATCCAGGCCATGATCTGGCCCCCAAAGGTGTTGCCCTGGTGATTGGCATGGGGAGGCAGGACCAGCTCCACGCTCTCCACACGAGTCTTCTCGGCCGGCACCATGTGGCTGCAGTCTCTGCTCTCCAGATCTGACCAGGGATGGGGTGAGGGAGGGAAGCGGGGAGGTGAGAACATTCCCAAGGGCAGCCCCTCCCCACAGGCAGCCCGGAGACCCCCACCACTCCACCCCACTCAGGTTCTTTTATTTATTCGGCACCAAGTGCACATGAGGCAGAGGGTGGCCCTGGGTGAGAGATGAGCCCATTCAGTGCCGTGGACCCATCACCAGCTCTGAGACAAGACAGCTGGTCTGAGTCTCAGCTCCACTCCAGACTGCCTGCATGGCAGTGGGCAAATCGAGTAATCCCTCTGAGCCTCAGTTGCCTCATTTGTAAAGGCAGATGTGAACGCCGACCCAACAGGACTGTGTGAAGATGAAATGTTATTGTTGTCACAAAGTGCTTGACTCAAGGCCAGTCGTAATAGCTCATGCCTGTAATCCCAGCACTTTGGGAGGCCAAGGCGGGTAGATCACTTGAGGCCAGGAGTTCGAGACCAGCCTGGCTGACATGGCGAAACTCTGTCTCTACTAAAACACAAAAAAATTAGCTGGGCATGGTGGCAGGCGCCTGTAATCCCAGCTACTCTGGAGGCTGGGCCATGAGAATCACTTGAACCTGGGAGGCAGAGGTTGCAGTGAGCCGAGATCACACCACTACATTCCAGCCTGGGTGACAGAGTGAGATTCTGTCTCAAAAAATAATAATAATCACAAAGTGCTTGGCTCCAGTAAATATGCTCTCAAAAAGGACGGTTTTTCGCCGCCCTCTGCCCTGGTATCCTTGGCAGCAACGGCATTAGGATATCCTTAGTAGGAGAGGCCAGGCAGTGAATGGGGCCTTGGGCTTCAGGGCAGCAGATGCTGGCATGCTCCACCAAATCCAAGGTGGTGTCATTTGTCTCCCATCTCCCATGGAGAGACTTCTTCAGGGAGGGTCCATCAAAGAGCTGGCATTGCCCTTGGCTTGGCTTGCAGACTCTCAGAGATGCCACAGACAGGGTCAGGGCAGACAGGAGGGGAAGTTGAGGGTGGCCTGAGCCAAGGTCTGGAGACAGGACGGGGAGGGTATTCACAGGGCAATGGGGCCTGTGGCTTAGCAGGAGCTGCAGTGGGTCAAGAGACAGTACCCAGTGAAGCTGAGTGGCCAGCCAGAAGGCCCAGTGCCAGGCAAAGACACTTGAGCTGATTCTTAGGTGGGAGGGCTGTTAGGACAGAAGATATTTAGGAAGGCTGCAAGGGGATGGATAGATCAAGGGAGACTTAATGACTGTAGGAAGAGCTGGGCCTCCCCAGCTCCAGCCTCCAAGCCCAGCATAACCAGGGCACGTGGAACTCAGGGCACAGCTTGCTGCTTCCACTGGGCTTTGCAAGTTCTTCCTGCTCTCTCCCCACTCCCAGGAGATTTTCTCCTAAAGTCGCCTGCTTTTGGTTTCAAGGAAGACCCAAATTTGAACATTCTGGAGATGAGTAAACAAGTCCAAGGTCTCCCCTCTGGGCCTTTGCCCAGGCTGTGCCCTCTGTCAAGAACCCTTCCTTATATCCCACCTGTCAAAATCCCACTCAATCCAAAGTAGATCTTTCTGTACTGGTATAGAACAACCCCCAAGATATATTTCTAAGGGGAACTACAAGATACAGAACAGTATGTACTGAATGCCCCTTTTCAGGGGCTAAATAATACATGCTATGCTTAGATATGCAGGGAATACTTCTGGAAAGATACCCTAAAATGGGTAATAGTAGTTGCTTCTGGGGAGAGGACCTGGATTCTGGGATAGAAAGGAGTCTTGCTTTTTATTTTATATCTTTATATACACACACCTTATGTGTGTATGCATATATACACACACACATATACATAAGCATATATATATGCTTTTTACGTATGTTTTTTATATGCTTTTTATTTTATTTTATTTTATTTTTTGAGACAGAGTTTTGCTCTTTTTGCTCAGGCTGGAGTGCAATGGCACAATCTCGGCTCATTGCAACCTCCGCCTCCCAGGTTCAAGCGATTCTCCTGCCTCAGCCTCCTGAGTAGCTGGGATTACAGGTGCCTGCCACCACACCCAGCTAATTTTGTATTTTTAGTAGAGACGGGGTTTCACCATGTTGGCCAGGCTGGTCTTGAACTCCTGACCTCAGGCAATCCACCCACCTCGGCCTCCCAAAGTGCTGGGATTACAGGCATAAGCCACTGCGCCCAGCCTATATATGCTTTTTTTATAGATGCATATACATAAGCATATATATATGCTTTTTAAAAAATCCTACAGAGTCTTCAAGGTGTAGCTCAATACTATCTTCCCAAACACCTTGGCTTCTGGAGACCCAAATGTGTTTTGTGGACAAAAAAGGGATTTCCACATGACCTAACTGCAGCTTCATGGTTCCTGGGAGCTGGTAGAGAGGCCCAAACACTCCCTTTCCCTAGAGGAGACCTCGGGGCCAAGAGGGCTAGAGAGGCCCAGGGCCACCAGTGGGTGGAAGTCCCTGGAGCCTCCCTTCCTGCCTCTGCCCAGTGGGGGCCCGGGGCAGAGAGGCCATGCAGGACTCCAGCTACCCTCCCCATGCACGGCTGGCAGCTGCTCACCGTCCTGAATGGCGCAGTTGGCCAGGAGATCCTTGATGGTGTCCGCATAGACAAGGCGCATGCGCCGGCGCTCGGCCGCCACACTGTGCTCCATCTTCTCCTCCTCTGTCTGTGGCGTGATCTGCTTCAGCTTCACCTGTCGGCCAGGGGACAGGGTGGGGGACACTCAGGGCAAGTCTCCTGAAATAGCACAAGGGCCTGTCCCCAGCACCATCCCATGCCCAAGGCTAGCACACGGCAGGCCTGGGCTGCTGCTCAGTTCCAAGGCTTCCTCCCTCTTTGCCCCATCTTCCTGCCTCCACGATGACCTGACACATATTCATCCTCCAGCTCCCACCCAGGTCCCTTCCTTGGGCAAAGGCTCAGAGGATAGGGAGTGTCACTGTAGGACATGCAGAATGGTGAGACCAGAAGAATCTTCGCTGGAGAAGCACAGGGAGAGGTGGGGGAAAGGAGTAGGGAGGTGGCTGGGGGTCCGAATGCAATGGGGGGTGGGCCTTCCTCTGGGAGCTGTGGATTCCTGCTGTGTCCCTCCCCATCCCCTCTGCCAACCCCCAACCTCACCACCCTGATCCAGACTTGCCATGGCAGGTGCCCAGGTCGCTGAGCAGCGTCCAGCAGCCAGGTGCACCCAGTTACCTTAGTGATCTCTCGGTGGGCCACGAAGGTGGCCAAGGCCTTGCACACATTCCACTGCTTCTCAGAGCACAGGTCCTCCGAGGCCACCTGGATGCCCACCTGGAGAGGAACAGTAAGGGCGAAGGAATGAGGGACAACATTGCACTCACCAGCGAGAAGGCCCGCAGCTCCGCCAGACAGCAAGTCCCAGCCCAGCCCAGGCCTCCGGAGTTTCTGCACCACCTACCAGGTCTGGGAGGCCAGAGATCTGAGGTAGGTTTTGACTCTGCCCTTGGGTCCCCGGGAAACCTTGGGCAAAACACTTCCCTTCTCTGGGCCTCAGTTTCCTCATCTACAAGGTGGGAGTGATCAGACCTACCCTTGTGGGATTGTTGAGAGGATTAAAATGAGACTATGTCTACAACAGGGCTTACTATAGGTAGAATGTTGGCTACATTTAAAGGATAGGCCAGTCTCAATGGCCTGTCATCCTAGAATTTTGGGAGGCTGCAGTGGAAGGATCACTTGAGGCCAGGAGTTCAAAACAAGCCAGGGCAACACAGTGAGACTCCTGTCTCTGCAAAAAAAAAAGAAAACACACACACACACACACACACACACACAAATTAGCTGGGTGTGGTGACGCATGTCTGTAGTCCCAGCTACTCAGGAGGCTGAGGCAGGAATATTGCTAAAGCCCAGGAGTTCGAGGTTACAGCGAGCTAGGATTGCACCACTGCACTCCAGCTTGGGTGACAGAGTAAGACCTCATCTCAAAAAAATAATAAAAATAAAAATAAAAGATCAAGAACAGGCACCTGGGAGTACCTGAGCATTTATGGGGTGCCCAGAGGCATACTCAGGACTACGTCACCCAGCCTCAGTGCTCCGTCAGGAACCACGGGCCCAGCTGGTGAAGTTGCCTGGGCCTGAAGTCCATAGGCAGGAAATAGAGCCCTCCCCCACAGCTCACAGAGCCCTGGGCATCACCAGCAGTCCATTAACTCAACAACTCTGCCACATAGGAATCATGTTCCCTTTTGCAGATGCGGAGACGGGCTGTGGGAGGCAAGCTCATGGGCCAACCCAGCACGCTCCTGCCCCAGCTCCTCCTCCAAGATCAGGTGCTCCTGCTGCCTTCCCTCCATTCCCATAAACACTAGGCTGCTGAGGCTGGATGTGAAGACTCAGGGGCCTGGAAGTCAAGTCCCATGCTGGAATCTGTGTAGCTCAGTGACCTGGGACAAGTCCCTTCCCGTCCCGGGCCTCGATTTTTCTGTCTGTGTTACGGGATTTGGAACAGGAAGATCCTTGGGATTCCCCTTGCTCTGCCAATCATTACAGAACTCTGCTGTTCTAATCAGGGCCCTGCGAGGGTGAGTGGCCCTGGGCTGCAGGGAGAAGAATGGATAGAGGAGGTAGAGGACCCACCCACGCACCCACTCCCAAGCAGTGCCCACCCCACACACCTCCATGCTGGAGTTGAAGGCCCGGTTCACCTTGGCCTTGATATTCACCACTTGTCCAACACTGGGGAGAGGAAAGCAGGAGGTGAGCCTTCCAGAGGGGCCAGAGTGAGGAACAGGGGCCTCAGATACTTGTAGCGCCTCTCTTGTGGGGAGCTGGCAGGAGAACTTCATGGTTTGCAGGGCATATTCACATCTGCGATGTCACCAAGTCCTCAAAGCCAGCCAGCAAGATAGTGTCAGCACCCCATTTCACAGATGGGGAAGCTGAGGCAGAGAGAAGTAGCATGATTGCACTCATCTGCTCCCCCGTTCCCTACTCCCTGTTGTCCAATTAATGCCTGTGCTTCTTTCGGCACTTGGCTCAATGGTCCCCTCCTCAGGGGAGCCCTCCCTGCCCTGCAGTGGCCCACCCACCAACAGAGGCCCTGCAGAGGCCCACCCACCAACAGAGGCCCTGCAGAGGCCCACCCACCAACAGAGGCCCTGCAGAGGCCCACC
>NW_012101365.1:4238654-4250208 GCF_000951045.1 Mandrillus leucophaeus | reverse complement strand
GCCCACCCACCAACAGAGGCCCTGCAGAGGCCCACCCACCAACAGAGGCCCTGCAGAGGCCCACCCACCAACAGAGGCCCTGCAGAGGCCCACCCTGCAGCACTCTCCTGGCAGACTGACCTCTGTCCCCCACAATTCTTAAGCTCTACTAGGGTAAGGGCCATGTGTTTTGCTCCCCATTGACTCTCCAAGGCCTAGCACATGGCACAGGGTGGGTGTCCCATAAAGGGTAGCTGACTGAATTAACGCATTCCACATGTACTGAATGTCTAGTAAGGGCAAGATGCTATAAACAAAGGGCGGGGAGAGAAATGGAAACATTTAAAGAATGCCTGCTAGGTGCCAGGCACTGTGCACTGCCCCATTGGAGCCTCAGAATAAGCTTGGCAGGTAGGTTTAGGAGAAACTGAGCATTAGAGAGGTGAAGTCATTTGCCCAAGGTCACCAAGCTAAAAACTGGCAGCACCAGGCTTCCAGACTGACTCTGTTGACTGCACCAGCCCCACTCTTTCCAGTTGCAACCTGTCCTTCTAGAATGATCCCCACATCCAAATGAATCCCCAGGGGAGCCTCCTAGCCTGGGCCGTGCCTAATGGAGGCGGCAGAGGGTGCCCAGCTGATGGACTGTGGGGAGGAGGGGCAGGAGGCTAAAGGCTGGCCCCATTCAATGATTGTGTGATCTCCAGCAGGTCTTTTCACTTTCAAGGTTCGTCAGCCTTGGCTCATGAACATGGAGAGTGCCATGCCGACTTCTTTCTCAAATGACAGTCTCCTGGCCAAGTCTAGGAAGGGTCCATTCCAAGGGGCCTGCTGGTCAAGGGGCCACCATGAACGCAGTGGGAATGGCCACACAGGCCTGCGTTCCAGTCAAGCTCCACCTTGACCATCACACTACAGAGCTGTGTGACCTTGGGTGAGTCACTTTGCCTCTCTGAGTCCCTTTCCTCCTGTGTAAAGTACTGCCTGTGGTTCTGAGGGTCAAGTGAGAGACAGTGGGACTCAGCCAAGCACCAGGCCTGGCCCACAGCAGGAGCTCAATAAATACCACAAGCTCACATTTGCCAGACATTTGTTGATATGATTCCTGTTCATTTTTTTAGTAACACTAATGATCACAGAGGGGAGGGTCATTTTTAGGAGATCTATGCGGACATAGTGACAGATGAAGCATCACGATGTCTGCATCTCACTTTCAAGTCATTTAGCAGAGAGAGAGAGAGAAAGTGTATATATATTACATCTGTAATCCCAGCACTTAGGGAGGCCAAGGCAGGCAGATCACCTGAGTTCAAATGTTCGAGACCAGCCTAGCCAACATGATGAAACTCTACTAAAACTACAAAAATAAATGAATAAATAAATAAGCCAAGCATGGTAGGGCACACCTGTAATTCCAGCTACTTGGGAGGCTGAGTCACAAGAATCGCTTGAACCCAGGAGGCAGAGGTTGCCATGAGTCAAGATTGCACCACTGCATTCCAGCCTGGGTGACGGAGTGAGACTTTGTCTCTTAACAAGAAAAAAAGTATATGTATTTATTTATTTATCCATACATAGATAAAGTAAATTTAGAAAAATGTTAATTATTGGGTCTCAGTGGTGGTGATCATTGTACTATTCAACTTTTCTATATGTTTGAAAGCTTTCATGATCAAACATTAGGGCAAAAAATTTCTGTGGTCCCCCAAATAAAAATAAAAGTCTATTTTCTCTGGTGCTGAGAGGAATTTGTGATTTTTCCTCCTCTCCCTCCTTCTCTCTCTACCTTCCCCCAAAGTCAACCAGACACCCATCTAGGTTGCTAAGCTCCTCCTCCTTCCTGACTGCCCTCTGTCCCCACAGCTCAGGCCCAAACCGTATCCCTCCCCAGGGCCACTGCCTAGCTTCCTCAGGGGCCCCGGAGTTCCTGGACACCCCTCCAGGTGTTCTTCACAATGCAGACAAGCAACCCCTATAAACAAATCTGACCTCCATCAAGACCTTCCCTAGACCAATTTACTCTTAGGAGACAGAGGAACATATTAATTGTACCATAGAAATTCAAACAGAAAACCCAGATGATGAAGGACTCTAGAGGTCAAATGGCCAGCTTTCCCCAACAAATACATTTTGAGAGAGAGACAGAGCGTGCCAGAGAGCTGGTGGAGGATTGGTGGGTATCTATAGAGTTTTTTGGTTTTTTGGGTTTTTTTTTGAGACAGAGTCTCACTCTGTCGCCCAGGCTGGAGTGCAGTGGCACTATCTCAGCTCACTGCAAGCTCTGCTTCCCAGGTTCATGCCATTCTCCTGTCTTAGCCTCCCGAGGAGCTGGGACTACAGGCGCCCGCCACCATGCCTGGCAAATTTTTTGTATTTTTAGTAGAGATGGAGTTTCACCATGTTAGCCAGGATGGTCTCGATCTCCTGATCTCATGATCCGCCGGCCTCGGCCTCCCTATAGAGTTTTTTTAAGAAGCAACCAATTACAATTATTTGCATCTTGACTTGAATAACAAAATAACTGCAGGCTGGGTGTGGTGGCTCATGCCTGTTATCTTAATACTTTAGAAGGCAGAGGTGGGAGAATCACTTGAAGTTAGGAATTTGAGACCAGCCTGATCAACATAGTGAGACCAACACCACGTCTCTACAAAAACAAAATAATAATAACAAAATAAAATTTAATTAGCCAGGTATGGTGCCACATGCCTGTAGTCCCGGCTACTAGGGAGGCTAAGGTGGAAGGATCGCTTAAGCCCAGAAGTTCAGGGCCACATTGAGCTATGATGGTGCCACTGCATCCCAGCCTGGGCAACAGAGCAATACTCCATCTTGAAAAAATAAATAACTGCAAAGCAAACAAAATAATAACAAATTCATGAGACAGTTTGGGCGTTTGAACACTGACTAGTGATGTTGGTGAAAATGATTGTTAATTTTTTAGATGCGGTAATGATGTTAACGTTAAGGTTTTGTTTAAAAAGAATCCTTCTCTCAAAAAAAAAAAAAAGAGGGCCAGGTATGGTGGCTCACACCTGTAATCCCATCACTTTGGGAGGCCAAGGTAAGCAGATCACCTGAGGTCAGGAATTCAAGGCCAGCCTGATCAATATGGTGAAACCACATCTCTAATAAAAATACAAAAATTAGCCCAGCTTGGTGGCGGGCACCAGTAATCCCACCTACTCGGTACACTCAGACAGGAGAATTGCTTGAACCTGGGAGGCAGAGGTTGCAGTGAGCCAAAATTGCACCACTGCACTCCAGCCTGGGTGACAGAGCAAGACTCCATCTCAAAAAATAAATAAATAAATAAATATAAAAAGAGTTCTTAGCCCTTAGAGATACATTTGGAAATATTTTTAAGTGGCAAAAGCAGAAACAAACAAACAAAAAAACTTCTTAATCTTTCCTCAGGTGTGTCCAGGCCTTCCCTGGCCACCAACCATGCTCCAGGCCCCTCCTCAGCTTGTCCTTCTTCCCGGCATCCTCTCTGGCTTTCCCTTCCACCCACAGCCTCCTCCGCCCAGATTCACCTTCACTCCGCTGTGCCCTGCAGCAGGTCCAGCCATCGTGCATGTACCCCTAGCCCTCTCTATTCCTTGCTCCCCTAAGTAAAAGAACTTGTGCTGGCTACGGGAATCTGGAGCTGGCCCAGACACAGCTCCACTGGCTTCAAAGTATCACTATGTACAGAGGTGACAGTACTGAAGCCAGCTCAAACGCCTCCTCCAGGAAGCCCCCTCTTGACTACCCTCAGTGCCACAACACCTACCCCCAGACATATAGGAAATACAGCCCACTGGTTAAGAGCAAGGGCTCTGGGGCCGTACTGCCTATCCTGGGTCCTCCATTAGATGTACCACCTTCAACAAGGTACTTCGTTTCTCTGTGCCTCAGTTTCCTCATCTGTAAAATGAGGATACTAATAGCTTTGACCACATAGTATTGTTTTGAGGATCAAATAAGTTAATGTATTTTAAAAGGTATCAAAATAATGTATCAGTATTGGTGCACTAATTGTGACAAAGGTACCCTACAAATGTAAGATGTTAACCATGGGGCACCTGGGTGTGGGGTATATGGGAACTCTCTGTACTATCTTTATTTTTATTTTTTTTTTTAGCCTGAGATGGGGTCTCACTGTGTCACCCAAGTTGGAGTGCAGTGGTGTGATCTTGGCTCATTGCAACCTCTACATCCCAGGCTCAAGTGATCCTCCCATCTCAGCCTCCCAAGTAGCTGGGACCACAGGCGTATATCACCATGCCCAGCTAATTTTTGGTAGAGACAGGGTTTTGCCATGTTGCCCAGCTGGTCTCAAACTCCTGAGCTCAAGTAGTCTGCCTGCTTCAGCCTCCCAAAGTTCTGGGATTACGGGCACAAGCCACTGCACCCGGCCTTGTATTATCTTTAGAGATACAATGTTTTTATGAATTTAGAACTATTCTAAAATAAAAGGTATTACAAAGGAGGCCAGGCAGGGTGGCTCACGCCTGTAATCCCAGCACGTTGGGAGGCCAAGGCAAGCAGATCACTTGAGGTCAGGAGTTCGAGACCAGCTTAGCCAACATGGTGAAACCATGTCTCTCCTAAAAATACAAAACTTAGCTGGGTGTGGTGTCACACACCTGTAATCCCAGCTACTCAAGAGGCTGAGGCAGGAGAATCACTTGAAACTGGGAGGTGGAGGTTGCAGTGAGCCAAGATCACATCATTGCACTCCAGCTTGGGCAACAGAGTAAGACTCTGTTTCAACAACAACGAAAAAAAATTACAAAGCAGAGCCCTTTTTTTTTTGAGACAGAGGCTCACTCGCTCGCCCTCTCGCCCAAGCTGGCAGGCTGGAGTGCAGTGGTGTGACCTCAGCTCACTGCAACCTCCGCCTCCCAGATTCAAGCAATTCTCTGCCTCAGCCTCCCGAGTAGCTGAGATTACAGGTGCCCACCACCAAACCCGGCTAGTTTTTTGTATTTTCAGTAAAGATGGGGTTTCACCATGTTGGCCAGGCTGGTCTTGAACTCCTGACCTCGTGATCCACCTGCCTAGGCTTCCCAAAGTGCTGAGATTACAGGCGTGAGCCACCCCACCTGGCCCAGAGCCCATTATTGCACAGAACTTCTCACTGCGAATTGAATAACGTTCCTACATCTGCCTCCCCTGAAGATTGGGAGTTCCGGGGAAGAGGCTGTGCTCCAGTGGACTTTGCATGCCCAGTCTCAGCAAGGCCCCTGGTCCGGAAAAGGTGCTCATCTAATGTTAAGTGTGTGGTGAGGGAATGACTGACGACTGAATGAGTGAGTACAGAGACTGGCCAGTCTTCTTCCTTAATGGTAACACACTGAGCACCC
Source organism: Mandrillus leucophaeus (assembly GCF_000951045.1). Classification (NCBI taxonomy): domain Eukaryota; kingdom Metazoa; phylum Chordata; class Mammalia; order Primates; family Cercopithecidae; genus Mandrillus; species Mandrillus leucophaeus. Next base: position 4,244,878 of record NW_012101365.1, on the reverse strand, counting down.
AGTGAGTTCCAAATAAGCCCTTGGCACTTGATGTCCTAGTAGTGCTAATGAGTTTAGGATCAGGTCCAGAGACAAGAGCTCTGTGTGTGGCCCTGCAGCCTGTCCTGAGCCAAGGGCTCAGCCTGCTCCTTGGATTCCAGAAGCAGGATCTATGGGCAAAGCTATGGGGAGGCAAAGCCCAGTGTGTGTGATGAATATTCTTCTATTCTGTACAGCCATAAAAAAAAAAAAAAAGAAAAGGCCAGGTTCGGTGGCTCATGCCTGTAATCCCAGTGCATTGGGAGGCCAGGGCGAGTGGATCACCTAAGGTCAGGAGATCGAGACCAGCCTGGCCAACATGGTGAAACCCCGACTCTACTAAAAATACAAAAAAATTAGCCGGGCCTTGTGGCAGGCACCTGTAATCCCAGCTACTCATGAGGCTGAGGCACAAGAATTGCTTAAACCTGGGAGGCAGAGATTGTAGTGAACCAAGATCATGTCATTGCCTTCCAGCCTGGGTGACAGAGGGAGACTCCTTCTCCAAAAAAAAGAAAGAAAAAAGGCTACTTTGTTATTGAGGTACTGAGCTCCTCATCCCTGGAAGTATGTGAGCAGAGGTTGATGGCCCAAGCTTCTGGCTCAGACTTGGCCAACGCACCTTGTCTAGGGGCCTCCCTATAGCCCAATGACCAAGGACCCAAAGAGAATGCCCAAGCTCAAAAAGACATTCACTGATTAAGTCTAACCCCTTCCATTTTGCAGATGAGAAAACTGAGGCCCAGAGAGAGAGATTGACTTCCCCAAAGTCACGCAGCACCCCACAATGCTATCTCGGCCACACCCTGGCTGAGGCAACACCCACCCACCCACCGCACTGAACAGCCGGTCAACTCCTAGCCCCCAGAAACATTGCAGAGGTGTTCATGCTTCCCCAGAGGCTGCCCCCATCTCATTTTCAGTCAGTTGAGTCAGGCTCCAGGCAGCACACAGGCTGACCAGGCAGGGAGTCAGGAGCACGGGCCCCAGGCTGATGGGAGAGAGACCAGAGCACCCTAACGCAGAGGGGCTACTTACCTAATGGTGTGCTCAAAATAGATGTCATCCATGGAAGCTGTGACACAGGGGCAGCCAGCGTGCCTCTCCGCTGGTGTCAGGAGAAGAAAGCCAGACATTAGTAGCCTCCCCCCACTACAGGCTTCTGCTCAGATGGTACCTCCTCAAGAGGCTTCTCCAGCCGCCCAAGTCAAGGCCACAACTCCCACCACATCCTGCCACCACCCTTCCTTACGCTCCCTCACCATGGACACCACCCTTGACCCTTTTCTGTATATCTGCTTTTCATGTCTATTTTCTCTTCCTCCCACTAGAGTGTAAATTACTTGAGGACGAGGATTTTTGCCTGTCTTGTTCATTGCAGTACCCCAGTCCTGGAACAGTGTCTGGCACATAGTATACACTCAGTAAGTAGCTGTTGAATGAGTGATCATGCCACACTGGCCTGCTTCTCAGCCTTCTGGAGCCCCCGTCCCTTCAACCACCTGTTCCCTGCCTGAGTCATTCTCACCCTCAGGACTCCACTCAGGTGCCTTAGCCCTTCAGGAATCCCTTCCCTGCCCCCAGGCCTGGGTCAGGGCCTCTGAAACAGTGCTGGGGGACAGTCAGGTCACGTGCCTGTCCCCCACCCCCACCCCACCAGGCTGTGAGCTCTGTGGGTTGGAGAACACCGGTGCAACAAAAGGAATGAAATGAAATGGGCTCGGTCCGGTGCACCTCAACTCAAGGGAAGGAGCGCCGCAAGGCAGGCAGTCATGGGCTTTGCTCAACAGCATCTCCGAGCCAATCCGAAGCAGCCATGTGAAAGGCTGCACTGTGTTGAGGCAGGGACTTAGGGCCTGGGACCAACACTCAGGGCTGAGGGGGTCTGAGTAAGAGAGAGGTGGGCTGTGCTGAGCATCGAGACGTCGGAAAGGGCATTTCAGACAGATGGACCAGCATGAGCAAAGGCCAAGATGAGAAACAAGTGTGGCACTTAGGTGGACAGTGACCATCTCTGAAAGCACAGCCCCTCCTATGGGCCTGAGGGGCAGGTGGGGAGCCATGAGGGGCGCAGCCTCACCGGACAGGCAGGCCGTGGTGTCAATCCACTTGAGCAGCTGCCCGACACTCAGCTCGCCGCGTTGGTTGGTGTGGCAGGGCAGTACCAGCTGGCTCATCTGCACCTCCGTGGGGTTCCGGTATCCTTCGCCGTCTGCCATGGCACTGTCGTTCCCTGCACGTGAGGCTGACTTCCGGGATGTGCGACTGGAGAACACAGAGGCCAACCCCTGGGGGACAGATGGGGACAGAGAGGTCTGCTTGCTGCAGGGTCTCCCAGGTCTGTCCAGCCCTGAGAACTCAGGGTCTGGGGGAAAGAGAGTACCTAGAGCCACCTCCCACCAGACCCCAACGAGAGAGTGGTCACCACCCTGCAGCCCATGGTCTTGGATCCCAGGGAATCTGTGGATGCTGCTTCTGCCAAGTTTCCTTTTGGCCAAGAACTGCACATGAACACGGCCTTGCACCCGAGTGGGGCAGTGGAGACAAAACCATGCGGAGAAGTCAGTCCTCGTTTCAGCTCCTGGGCCAACTTTTTAAAGTGTTGCCTTAGATTTACCTTCGTTCTGGAAAGAGTCCCCTCTCGGTGCAGGGAGGCCTAGAGAGCTCCTTAGCGGTCAAGCCCAGGGAACTGTTCCTAATACAGTGTTTCAAGAAGCTGCTCTGATTTCATCCCCAAAGGGCTCCTTTCTTGGGTTCCCTCCATCTTCAGAGGCCATCAGGACAGCCTCTGTGGCCTGCTAATGTCTAGCACTTGGATCTATTGACGGGGAGGGCCGTGGGCAGTCACTGACCAGCTGTCTGATCCAGGGCTGGGTACAGCAGCTGCCAGCTGGAAAACTGGCTGAGAAAATTCTCCAACTCATGAATTAGAGCCGGGGTTTCTGCTTGGAGCCAGCATGTCTTACTCTGCAGGCAGAAGAGGTGGGGTGTGCCCATCAGTCCTTTGGAAGGCAGGAAGAGGGAAGGGGCTAGCAGCCTGCCATCCCTAAGTAGACCATGAACTCAAGAGCTGGGCACACCCGCATGTGTGAGAAAAATGAGGAGGGACAGGCATATGGGTTCCGATTCTCATGGCCAATGCCAATTGTGTGGTGGTGATGACAGTTGCCACTAATGTTTATATAGCACTTAGGTGTCACATATTTTTACAAGCACTATATGTGTACTAATCCAATTTTATCCTCACAACAAACCTATGAGACAGATGCATTATTATCCTCATCCTACAGATGAGGAGCCCAAGTAAGTGACAAAGCTCAGCTGTGACCCCAGAGGTCTGCTGCAGTCTGAACTCCTACCCCCAACACCACACTGCTTGCAGGACCTCCTGGGGCTGAGATGAGGAGTCCAGGGCCTGGGCTTGACTGTACCGGCAAAGAGCACCATGGCCCAATGGCGAGCCTGCCACGGCTGCAGGATGATGGCCGTGGCAGCTCTTGCACCTGGTCTATACTCCTTAGACAATTCCCACCAAAGAACCTCCCGTAGCTAATTCAATCAATTCCAAATGCACCGAGGTAGCTTGTTCAAGGTCACTGACCCCTACGTGGTAGAACCAGGATTTGAACCAGGCCTGTCTGACCCAGAACGGCTTATGGGTTCCCAGAAACACTGTTTATTCCCAAGAGCCCCTGGGCAGGAGGCTGGGCACCAAGGGGAGACAGGAGGGCAGCCATCCCAGGAGCTCTCAGCCTGGGTGGAGGCCTACAGGGTGCCAGGCTGCCTGGCTTGCAGGCCCTCACAGGTAGCTGGAAGGCTGATGTGGTTCAAGCAGCAGGACCCGTCGCCATGGTAACCACTGCCAAGGCACTTCCTGCTTGGTGGTGCACTGGGGGCCTGCATGGATACGGGTGGCTGGCTTTCCGGGTGTGGGAGCGGGTAGAGGGAGGAGGTAGGCAAGACTCCATTTGCCCACACTCTTCCCAAACCCCTCCCACAGTCAGAGGTACTGGGAAGAAATTCCAGAAAGAAGCCCTAGAGAGAGCTGAGGAAATGGGGAGACAATGCCCACTTGCAGAGGGCACCTGGGCAGACCAAAAGGGGCAGACTGCCTGGAGCAGACCACCTGGGGCAGACCGCCTGGGGTAGACCGCCTGGGGCAGACCGCCTGGAGCAGACCACCTGGGGCAGACCGCCTGGGGTAGACCGCCTGGGGTAGACCGCCTGGGGTTTCTGGGCAGTCTGGACACACACACAGGGACGCCCACACACAATGTCCCCGCTTTACCAGCCTGGGCACGTCCACCTTTCTGAGTCCTCACAAGGATGAGAATGAGAACTACTGACCCATTTCACCAACAAGGGAACATGGACACAGCCCTGGACCAGCAGTCATGATGCCTGAGCTCTGGTCCTCTCTCTGCTTCTCACTTGGTCGACCCCTCCTCCCATGTGCTCCTGTTTCCTGTTCTGTGAATCAGGAGTCCCTACCTTTCTGTTGGACCCTATGCCATAGGAGCCAAGATCTGTGCCCTGCTCACTGGTTCATTCATTCACTTATTCATTCACCAAACACTTCCTCCGTACGGGGCCCTGGGCCAAACATGGAGAATACAACGACAAATTGGGCCTAGAGGGGCCTGGCACACAGGAGGACGTTGTCAAAGGTTTGTGGAGGGACAGCCAGAGAAGGACTTGAGTTCAAATTCTAGCTGTGTCCCTCAGGTGCTGTGTGATCCTGAGCAGGGTCTATCCCTTCCCAAGCTACATCTGTCACTCACCAGGTAGGACAGAGAATTGCTAGTCCCTAAGGTACCTCTGGTTCCAGGAGTCTGGGACCTAACTCAGCCTGGAATTTGCACACCCAGCTGAGATTCCCAGTGAGGAAGCTCTAGAACCCTGTCAGAATGGAAATACTGTGTGCGCCTCTGAGCAGGGCCCCTGAAGCACACTGAGAGACAAGCCTCGCAGTTGTTGTCCCCACCACTCCCCTCAAAGAGAGAGGTGCAGAAGCCCTGGGCTGGAGCACAGGCAGCAGAGACAGGGCAGCAGGTGGCCCCAGGCATAGCCTTTCAGACTCCACTCCTTCCTTGGGCTCCAAGGCAGTCTGCCCACATTAGGGCAGGCCAGGCCAGGCCTCTTAGTCCCAAGGTGGGCAGGCAGCCAGCCTGGGAGGCAGGAATGTGTGCAGCCCAGGCAAGGTTTGGCCAATGGGGCTCCAGAGCTGCGCCACTCCTCCCAGGGCCAGTCACAGGGAGAGCAGAGGCCCTGGATGGAGTCATGGCCTGGGCGGACAGGCAGGCTGAGCCAAGAGAGCTGCCAGGGTGGCAGGGGCTGAACTACTGCAAGGGTAGGAGGGCACCCAGAGGTCGGAGACACGCCCTCTCAGACAGCAGCTGTGCCAAGTGCTGGCCGCAGGCCCTGGCAGACCTGGCCAGAGTTGATCATGCTAGACTAGGCCCCAGCTAGCCACACCATGGGCTCTGTGTCCCTCCTCCTGAGCCAGAGTCATGTCACAGACCTGCGGGGTCAGGGCAGGAGAGACCCCCTCACCCAATCCCTTCACAGCCTGGGGGACTAAGGCACAGAGGGAAAAGCTGCCCCAGGGCCACCCAGCTGTGGGGGGGCCAAGATAAGGCCCCCTGGGTCATGGCTCCTTCTAGGCAAGTTGACAACAGGCCCGCAGGCTACTGGGGCTGGAAACAGGCCCAAGGCTTCACCTTGGTATCCTCCCTCTGCCCAGTATCCAAGTCCCAGTGATTCAACCTCAAAGAGGCCTCTGATCTAACTCCTTCCAGCCTCCACACAGCACCAGAGGGATCCTTCCAAAAAGCAAATCCAACTCAACAACTACTGCTTACTACGTCCTGCCTTTCAGGGAGACCTGGTCCTCATAACTCCACCCCATGGGACTTTGCTCTGCCCCTTAGGAGCACACAGACCTTTCTAAAGAGCAAGCCTCACCAGGTACTTCCCCTGCTCAAGACTCTTTGATGGGCCGGGTGCGGTGGCTCAAGCCTGTAATCCCAGCACTTTGGGAGGCCGAGATGGGCGGATCACGAGGTCAGGAGTTCGAGACCATCCTGGCTAACACGGTGAAACCCCGTCTCTACTAAAAAATACAAAAAAAAACCTAGCCGGGCGAGGTGGTGGGCGCCTGTAGTCCCAGCTACTCAGGAGGCTGAGGCAGGAGAATGGCGTAAAAA
>NW_012101365.1:4230914-4238604 GCF_000951045.1 Mandrillus leucophaeus | reverse complement strand
TGTGCCAAGTGCTGGCCGCAGGCCCTGGCAGACCTGGCCAGAGTTGATCATGCTAGACTAGGCCCCAGCTAGCCACACCATGGGCTCTGTGTCCCTCCTCCTGAGCCAGAGTCATGTCACAGACCTGCGGGGTCAGGGCAGGAGAGACCCCCTCACCCAATCCCTTCACAGCCTGGGGGACTAAGGCACAGAGGGAAAAGCTGGCCCAGGGCCACCCAGCTGTGGGGGGGCCAAGATAAGCCCCCAGGGTCATGGCTCCTTCTAGGCAAGTTGACAACAGGCCTGCAGGCTACTGGGGCTGGAAACAGGCCCAAGGCTTCACCTTGGTATCCTTCCTCTGCCCAGTATCCAAGTCCCAATGATTCGACCTTAAACAGGCCTCTGGTCTAACTCCTTCTAGCCTCCACACAGCACCAGAGGGATCCTTCCAAAAAGCAAATCCAACTCAACAACTACTGCTTACTACGTCCTGCCTTTTGGGGAGACCTGGTCCTCATAACTCCACCCCATGGGACTTTGCTCTGCCCCTTAGGCGCACACAGACCTTTCTAAAGAGCAAGCCTCACCAGGTACTTCCCCTGCTCAAGACTCTTTGATGGCTCCCCACTGCTCTCAGGATCAAGAACCAGCCACTGTAGCTCCTGCCACTCACCCTAGCAGCCACTCTCTCAGCTCCAGACCATATGCATTTCCTTAGAGCACCACTCTCACTCCCGCTGTCTTCCCCCACCACGAAGGTGCCGCTTCCACCTAGAATCCCTTTATCTTCCCCGTCTGCTAAGTGAGCCCTTCCTCATCCTGCGTCTCTCTTCCCCAGGGAGAGTTACAATGCCCCTGCAGCCTCACCATCTCCATTACGGCACTGACCAAGCTGGGTAGTCACTGTCCTCATAGTTGCCACCCCCATCAGACAGATGCTGCCACAGGACAGGGACACAGGCCTGGCACAGAGTCAGAGCTAAATAAATGCCCATGGAAGAGAGAAAGGAAAAGACTAATGGCCTGAGAGCTGAGACTCGCAGTAGGAGGAAAGTCTGAGGTGCAGAGAGGCCATAAGGAACAGCAAAAAGGAGAAACAGAACGGCTGTGGTTCAGGTGATGGGAATGTCAGGGTAAAGGGTTCAGGTGATGTGAACACTGGGGCAAATGAGAGCAGGTGGGAAAATGCTCCACATACCCGGATGGGCGGAGACAGAGGGAGAGGGGCTTGGGGGCCAGGCCAAGAGGTCCCCAGAAACCATGGAAGACTCCTGGAGAAGGCATGGACTACAGTGATAAGCCGGCTGCGATCACAGTGCCTGCAGGCTCCATCTGGAGCAACAGGCCTGGTGCAAAGGAGACCTACCTGCCCTGAAGGGGAGGAGCAGGCCTGGGTGACCTCTGGAGTAACCCACCATGACACAGGCTATGCACAGGCCTTGGGCATCAGCCTAGCTTGGGTTCAAGTCCAGTTCCACAACTAACTTGGATAACCTTGAGCAAGCTGCTCCACCTCTATGGGCCTCGGTCTCCTGTCTGTAAAAATTGGATTATTATACTCACTTCCAAGAATCATCATAGAGAGGAAATTAAACACCACCAAGTATATGAAGCTCCTAGCACACATATACCCTGTGGTTAACATGTATTGAGTGCTTACAATTAGCATTACAAAGCTGAGTCTGTGCTTCCTACAGACACACAGCTGGGAGGGACCCAAACATAGTTCAAAGTAGACTGTTGCCACAGTGCTTTCTACCCATGAGCTCACCAGAGCCTCACAGCAACCCTGTGCAGGGCAAAATTACGAGCTTGTTTGAGAGGTTCTGTGAGAATTCAAAAAGCGGGTGATTATGGAGCAGGGCTTCAAACCCAGGGTGCAAAACTGCAAAGCCCCTGTTCCTCCCACTCTCCCGCCCCTGCCTCTCACAAGGTACTAGAAGGCGGGCCCCAGGGGCGGGCAGGGAGAAGGGGCCTTGCACCCACCCCAGAGCTGTGGGCCAGGCCCCATGAAAGGCGCCATTGTCTGAACCAGGTCACTCTGAGCAGTGTGAGGGAGCTGACTAAATTCCATGCTCTGTCCCCACAAAGGTGGCCCCAGCCCCCTCCCCCTCCCCCAGCCTCTCAGAGAAACCGAAGGGCAGCCTCCTGGCGCTTTCCCCACCAGCAAGGCAGGAGTATGTGTCAACATTCCAAATCTCCTCTTTCGGCCTATTCTCTACCTTCTTCCCAAAAAAGGCTCTGAAGCAGCTTACACACACACCCGGGACACACACAGGATGCACATGCACTAGGAACCAAAATGCAAACAAATAAAGTTAAGGAACCAAATAAGAGAGGAGAGGATTGTTATGAATCCAGATGCTGCCAAAGAGAACTACATTGGCCTTGAGGTTCCCAGCAGACAAGGCAAAAAAGGGTAGTAGTGGTGGGCGGCAAACTTATGGGTAAAAGAGGGAGCATATGTCCTCAAAGCTAGCCCCAGGGGTAAGAGGAAGGATATCAGGGGGCTGTTTCACAGGCTTCTGATTGTCATATAATATCAGATCATATCTTCATTCTATTTTTCAAAAAATATATATTTTTCAAAAAAAAAGGGAAAATCTTAATTTTCCTTTAGCTACTGAGTGTGTTCACACTTAACATTCTTCAAGATTTGGGAACTGGAAAGGTAGAGAATTGAACCAACATTTTTATGAAGCTCCTCCTATATGTATTCACTTGGTGAACAGTTATTGAACACCTACTAAGTATCAGGTCCTATGCTAGCAGTTCTCATATGTATTACCCCAGCAATTCTTGTTTTTGTTTTTTTGGTTTTTTTTTTCAAGATCATAAATTAAATATTTTATTTTTACAAGTGAAAATAAAAATTAAAAAAATAAACACTCCCCTTTGGGCTTCCAAATGGTAGGTGCTTCTTTCACTAGTACCACAATATGCTTGTTGTTCATTCTCCTTTCTACCACACTGATTTTGCATCCAAGGAAAGAAGGCCTGGATAGAGGTCATAATAAAAAATAAATAAATAAAATTAAAAAAAAAAAAAAAAAACTTTCTCCTCCTAAATCTGAATTCCTGGTGAGAATCTGAAAATCTTCACTAAGAGGTTATTCAGGTCATGGACTGTCATCTGCCTGTGAATCTGGATTTAGAAAGATGATATCTTTTCCCAAGAATCTGTGGCAGACAGGAGTTAACCTAAAAGGCTTGAGGTTTATCCATCGTGCTGACGTGGTCAGTCAAGCAGTATGATGGCTTTTCAGGCGGTGGGGCCTGCACTGCCATGGGTATCTCGGTTTGTCCAGGAGACGCAGGTCCTTTCACAAGATTCCCATCAGCAATAAGAGACTGGAGACACTCATTCCAACATTGCATGGAGACAGCTGTGTCTTGCTGACCCAGACCCTGCCATTGCTGTTTAGGGTCACCAGGCTAAGGCTGAGCCCAATTCCTAAGGCCAGTGTGTTTGTTCCAGCACTGCCAGGCCAGTGTGTTTGTTCCCCTTGTCACCTTGGCATCTTCCTTGGTATGGGGGTCAGAAAGGAGTCTGCATATGTGACAGCCCCACTCATAGAACTGGTACTGTTGACACAGGACTTCTAAGTGTCAACGGAAGGAGAGAGCTCTCCCTGCACAGCCTGGGTAGGCTGAAGCATCATGACCCCTGGTGCCTGGCTCATGCAGCCCCGAGAGGGATCCCAAGGAACCAAGGACATGTAGAATGGTAGAAAAACCAGTACACAGGGCTGTTTGCTACTGAAAAACTTGGAAAGAGGAACAGGACCAGAGCTGCATGGGGCAGTACACAGGCGGCTTTGCTCCAGCCTCACAGTCACGTGAGGTCTCTGGCCTGGGCCTGCTGCCAGGAAATTCACGGGACCCTTGTACATTACTGGTGGGAATGTAAAATGGTTGAGGTGCCATGAAAAACAGTTTAGCAGTTCTTCAAAAAGTTAAACATAGAAATACCACATGACCCAGCAATTCCACTGCTAGTTATATACCCAAAAGAACTAAAACAAGTACAAATACAGGCACACACATGTTCACAGCAGCACTATTCACAGCAAGCAAAAGGTAGAAACAGCCCAAATATCCATTAATAAATGAATATATGAGCAAATTGTGATATTTGTGTATATCTATATATGTATCTTTAATGAATGGTTATTCAGACATAAAAACAAATGAAGTACTGATATATGATAAAACATAGATGAATTTCAAAAAGATATACTAAGTGAAACACACTAGACACAAAAAGTCATATATTGTGTGTATCCATATTATTGGATAAATCCACAGAAACAAAAAGTTGACTGGTGGTGGCCAGGGGCTGGGGGCAGAGGGAAATGGGGAAAAACTACCTAATGAGTAAGGGATTGCAGGGCTTTGGTGTGACGGAAATTTTCAGAGCTAGACAGAGGTGGTGGCTGTACAACACCATGAATGTGCTGAATACCACAGAACTGGCCACTTTAAAATGGTTACGTTTACATTATGTGAATTTTACTTCAATTAATTAATTTTTTAATTATTAAGAGAAAACATTTCTGGCACATATCAAGTCAGTCTGGTAATTTAAATTAAATAAGATGTTAAACGCCAGTTATATTTTAAGGGCAAAATATGGTGAAAGCAGAAAGCAGAGTGTATAGCCTGGTCTCTGATACATGGTAAGTGATTGTAAAAAGGTGAGTTTTATTATTAGATGTCTAGGCCTTAGTTTCCTCATCTGTCAAATAGGGCATTTAACCAGAGAGTCTCTAAGATTCTTTCCAATCCTGAAAGGGTTTGGCTTACAGGAAGAACTCCTTAACAAGGTCTCTGAGGCCCTTCATGGACCACCCCTGCCCACACCTCCAGTTTCGCTCACACTGAAGCCATCCTCACAAAATTAATCAAGCTGAATTGCTAAGTTTTTAACAAGAGCGTAAGCTGTAAGTAAAGCATAGCTAAGCATTAACCAGCTTACCCTATAGCCCACTTTCTTATAGCTGCTTATTGCTTAAAAGTCACATAGCCCCTGCCACAAGGTCCTAACTTTTACAGATAACATCTCTAACATTAAAAAAACCTCAAAGTTTCTATTTTGAGATATTTACAAAATCCTGCCTTGTTTTTTTTTTTTTTTTTTTTTTTTTTTATTTTGAGGTCTTGCTCTGTCACCTAGGCTGGAGTGCAGTGGTGTGACCTCAGTTCACTGCAGCCTCCACCTCCCAGGCTCAGGTGATCCTCCCACCTCAGCCTCCAGAGTTGCTGGGACCGCAGGCATGTGCTACCATGTCCAGCTAACTTTTTGTTGCCCAGGCTGGTCTGGAGCTCCTGAGCTCAAGCCATCTGTCCACCTCAGCTTCCCAAAGTGCTGGGATTATAGGCGTGAGCCACTGCACCCAGCCCCAAATCCTGCATTTCAATGGGTCCACTGTCACCAGCCAGTCTAAAGACTTCGTCCAAAGAAGCAACTCAACACAAGAATGCAGTTTCTTCCTTTCCCTGTCTCATGACTCCACCCCTCACTCCCTGGCCAATAAGCAACCCCCAGCTCCTCCAAATTCCTTTAAATACCCTAGTCCGAGAAACTCCCCAGGGAGGTGGATTTGAGGTTCTCTCCCACCTCCTTGTTTGGCTGCCTTTTGATTATGAAACTTTCTCTGCTACAGTTCCTGCTGTTTTGGTGCATTGTTCCATTACTGCACACACAGCGGACATGAACCTCGTGGTCCTATATAGCACCACGGTGTGACCCACCTATACTGGCTTTCTTTCAGGTCCTCAAGTGCAGCTTGCCATCTCCCAGCACTGGGCCTTTGCCTGTGCCACTCCCTCTGCCTGGAACACTTGTCCTGCTCTGCCATCTCTGTAATGCTCCTTATCCCTCAGCACCCTGGGCACCTGTGTACCTGGTTTCTGCAGTGCTCTCCATTGTGACAAGGTTCAATTAATTGTGGGAGAATTTGACACCAGACCAGAAGATCTATAATGCAGAAACCCTCTCTTTCTACTTCTGGTATCTCCAGGGCCCAGAGGGGACAGAGCCTAGCTCGCTGTGGACCAAACGCATGAGATTTTTTTCAGTGCATTCCCAGTTCTCACTAGTGTCACCCCATGCTGGCAGGGAGAATATGGACCTTGAGGTCAGACAAGGTTATCCACTAAAGGCCCTGCTCCCATCCCTGCCCCCTCACCCCATTCTAGAACTGTGAGTCCAAATGTCACCTGCCTCCCTCCACCCCCAAGGGTAAAAATAACCTTGTCTGAAACCTGACACCTACCCTCTGCAGGTCATCTTGAGAACTACCCCTGTCCCAGAGGTGACCACCAGGGGCCTGGGGGAGTAGGGAGGGCATTTCCTGAATGCTTTCCCATTCACATCTCATTTGACCCATGAGCAAATATGTGACGTGCTATCACTGGTGAGGTACACAGGGAACCCGCGCTCAGAGACATCTCAAGTCCTGCCTAAGGTCCCCAGCCAGAGCTTGAGCGCAGCCCTTTCCTCGGCACTACGAGGTGAGTAGGGCTTTGAAGACTGATTACACCTGCTTGGTTGTATGGGTGGAGAAACTGAGGCCCAGGGAGCTCTCTGTCTAAGGTCTTAAGTGCAAGGGCTTAATTAGGCATACTTTGGGCAAGTTATTGAGAAGCTGTTCCCTCCTTGGTTAAAGAAGGACAAGCACTCCCACCCAGCTCCATGCAAGAGCTGCATGCGGATGAAAGGAGAGAACCTAAAGGCACCTGGCTAACTGTGCAGTTCTGTGCACACATGAGGGAGCGGTGTCAAGGAGGCTGGAGAGGACACAGCAGCTGGGCTGGATGGGGACTTGTCTTGCCTAAACAACCAGACTCTGGCAGCGTTTGTTCTCACTTTGGGAAACGGAAATGTGGGAAGAGGGGTTGCGGGGGGACAATGGGTTCCTGAGACAGGTAGACTGCATTTGAATCCCAGCCCCACGCTCAGTACGGGGAGGTGGGTGGGGATGGTGGGGAGGTCTCTGGGCAACTTGCTTCCCCTCTCTGTATTCATTCATTCAGCAAGTGAGCACCCCCCACAGACCAGTTTCCTCATCTGTAAAATGGGAATCCCAAGTGCTTTGCAGACCATCGTGAGGTGCAGAGGAGGGAACATGAGCAGCTTTGTAAGTTGCCATGGTCCTGCCTTCCTTTTATGCCAGCACGTATTGAGAGACTGTCAGGCCTGCAGGGAATGGGGAGTGTGGGCAAGCCCAAGCCCCGCTCTCACAGAGCCAAGGTCCAGATGGGGAGACAGCCACTGAACAAGAAGTTCCCTAGGAGATCTGCTGTGCCAAGGGGCAGCAGAGCTGCAGAGTGTGAGCAGAGTCTGACCCTGTGTGCAGATGGACAGGAACCTGCAGGACAGGGGTCAGGCTGGGTGAGCCGGGGTTCAGCTCCTCCGTATTGTTTGGGCGCTGCCCTGCAGCATGCCCAGAACTAACAACCTAACAGGAGCAAGTGTTTCAACCTCTCCGGACTCAGCTTCCTCAGTTTATAAAACTGAAAGTTGTGGGTGTGCAGGTAAGATTGAGAACAATCATTCTCCCTTGTATATTTAATTAATATAGCCAAGCACTGTACTGAACTTTTTTTTTTTTTTTTTTTTTTGAGATGAAGTTTCTTGTTGCGCAGGCTGGAGTGCAATGGCACAATCTCGGCTCACCACAACCTCCGCCTCCCGGGTTCAAGCGAT
>NW_012101365.1:4225017-4230454 GCF_000951045.1 Mandrillus leucophaeus | reverse complement strand
GGGTTTCACCATGTTGGCCAGGGTGATCTCGAACTCCTAACCTCAAGTGATCCTCCTGCCTTGGCCTCCCAAAGTGCTGGGATTACAGGCGTGAGCCACTGTGCCTACCCTGTATTGAATATTTTTATGCATTATCTCTTTTAATCATCACACAGCCTTAATACCTGAATGTTGTTATTATTCCCATTTTACAGATGGGGAAACAAAATCTCAGAAAAGTTAACTTGCACATATACACACACAAAATTACACAGCCAGGAAAGGGCAGAGCTGGGACATCAACCCAAGTCAGCTTACCGCAAAAGCTAAGACTGCTTGACCACTTTGTACAACTGTCTCTCTCTCATTTGGCAGGCAGGACAGTTGCTGCTGCATCCCGGGCATCTGTGACAGCCACCGGCCCTTCCTTACCCAGACATGTCAGGCCAAGACCCATATCTGGAGCCAGGACTTCCAAGAAGCTCCCCACCCCGTGTACCCTCATGTCCTCTGCAGGAGGCCGTGATGGTGCCAGCACCCTTTTCCAGTATGGTCCAGGGTCAAGGCACTTTCCAGAACACTGTCCCACTGGGCCACTGTCAGTGAGGAAATTGCAAACTCTGAAGGAGCTGAAAACTGTGCTTTATAAATCCTCAGCTCTCAGAGTGGGAGGGAACCTCACGTTCAGCTAGATGGGCCCCTCTCAGGTGCAGGAATCTCAGCCGCCACACTACCTCTGGTGGCTGTCCAGCATGAGCTTGTTTGCTCCCAGAAGCAGAGGGCTCACTCCCTTCCAAGGGAGACCCTTCTGCTGAAGAGTAAATCTGCCTGTTCTTCCCTCTGTCCCACTCACTAGCTGCCTCCCTGTGGCTTCCTCCCTTGGGGTTATTTGCCACCTCCCACCCCCTCCCTCCAGCAGACCCCAGAAAGTGACCAGAAGCGATTAGAACACAGGCAGTCTGATCCCAAGTATGAATGACCCCCCATTCCCGTGTGACCCCCCTCAGGGGAGCTGCTTTGACAGCACGCAGTACAGAACTCACGTTCACAGGCAGTCACCCCCGCCACAGGCCCTGACAGTGGGGTGAGCCGTTCTGGGGTTGTGAAGACAGATCCGGCCTCTCCCCTCCTCAGACCCCTTTCCTGCCCTCCCTGCCAGACAGCCAAGGCTGCTGCCTGTGCTGCCTCTGGGTCACCATGGCAACAGGTGGCCAGGCAATGGACCCGGGCCCGCCATCTTGCAAGCAACTCCATTTACCCTGGAGCTGGGCACAGCAGCTACAGGCATCACAGTTCCCCTTCAAGAGAGCAAGAGAGAGAGAATGAGAGAGAGCAGAGGGAAGGGAGAAGAAACCAGAGTCAGAGAGAGAGAAAGGAAAAGCGGCAAAGAGAGGAGGGAAGGAACAATGCAGAGGTCAGAGTGAGAGAAAAATAGAGGCTGGCAGGGAACAAAGCTGGTAAAAGAGAGGTGAGCAGGAAGGGAGGAGAGGCTCCAGACCTCTCCCACTGTGCACATTCCTCCTGCCTGAGCTGCGCTTCCCTGGCCAAATTCTGGCTGCAGCCAGGACTTCCTGCCCCAGGAAACCAGCAGCCCAGTGGGCCCCTTCAAGGCCCCAGTGACTGTTCCAAGGTCCTGCGGGCCCCTCCTGCTGGGGGATGATGTCCTCTTGCTCCCCAGAAAGTGGGGCCCCCTCTCCCAGCCCCTCCAGCAGCACCTCCCCACTCAGCACCCCCCTCACTCCCCGTGGTTCCCAGGGCCCTCCTGCCTGCCCAGGCCTGCCATCCTCTGGCTCTCTTCCTTCCCACCTTACCCAGCTGCCCCTTGCACAACACAACAACATTTTCATTTTCCCAGGAGTGTTCAAGAAAACACTCCTGAGCAGAGCAGAGCAGAGCGGTGGGAGAGGAGCTGTGGTTTTCCTCGCTGAATGCATGCCCTTACACTGCAGGTGTTGCAGAGCAGGTCTCAGAACAAGGTTTAGCAGAGAAACACTGACCAGTGGGGCTGCTTCTAAGCCCCAAGCTGCCAAATCTGGGCATTAGGAGGTCCAGAGCTGAGCACAGCCTAGTCTCTGGCAGAGGCAGCTGAGCTCAGCAGGTGTGCCAGCAACTCTCTACGGGGCACCATCCACACTCCAGATGCCACCTTCAGCCTCAAGCTCTCTGGCTGCATAGTAGCCCTATCAGACCTGTCCCAATTCCACTCCCATCCCCATATTTTCCTACACTGTCTCAGAGGAATTTGAGCCTACAAAAAGGTTTATTGAAACAATCAGAAGGGTGAAGAGAAAGAAGAAAGAAAAAAACAGGACGGCATGGGGGCTGGCAAAGGGGGCAGCAAGGCCTAAGGGCTTCAGACTATCTGGCCAGATAACCCTAAGCCATTTTACTTGAGCCACTATGAACCTCAATGTCCACATTTGTAAAATGGGGATAAGAATATCATAGTTATCCAGCCTGAGTGACAGAGTGAGACCCTGTCTCTTAAAAAAATAAATAAATAAATAGAGAGAGAGAGAGAATATCATAGTTGAGATTCAGTGAGGTTATACATGTAGAGTGCTTAGAACAGGATCTGACTCATAGGAAATGCCCAAAACTACAACCCTTCATGTTGTGAAAAAGCCAAGGCAGGCCTGTAACCCAAGCACTTTGGGAGGCCGAGGCAGGCAGATAACTTGAGGCCAGGAGTTCGAGACCAGCCTGGCCAACATGGTGAAACCCTGTTACTACTAAAAATACAAAAAAATTAGCTGGGTGTAGTGGCAGGTGCCTGTAATCCCAGCTACTCGGTAGGCTGAGGCGGGAGAGTCGCTTGAACCTGGGAAGTAGAGGTTGCAGTGAGCCAAGATTATGCCACTGTACTCCAACATGGGCAACAGGGCGAGACTGTCTCAAAAAAAAAAAAAAAAAAAAGGCCGGGCATGGTGGCTCAAGCCTGTACTCCCACCCAGCACTTCGGGAGGCTGAGGCAGGAGAATCGCCTGAACCCAGGAGGTGGAGGTTGTAGTGATCTGAGATCACTCCACTGCAGTCCAGCCTGGGTGACAGAGCGAGACTCCGTCTCAAAAAATAAAAAGAGCAATAAAAAAATAAAAAGAAAGACCCAGGAAACCATTCCAGTGAGGAAGGGCCTAAACAGGTCCCAAGGGTAAGTGCTGTGACTGGCCAGATGGCCTTTGCAGAGCAGTGAGGGTCAGATGGAGCCTTTCAGCCCTGGGCTATGACAATGGCATCTGCTTTCCCTCCTGGCACTGCAGGTGAACACATCCTCTCTACCAAGACAGAATTCACTGGTTCGCAGTTCATTTCAACCGACAATCAAGATGTTGAATAGGACAGAGTCTGTGGCGCTCCACGAAGACTCCCACAGACGCCCACATATGGTCTAACCAGACTCCACGACTGCTGGGAAGCCTTTGCATTTCGCAGGCCCCCAAGAGGCTGAAGACACCTCATGAGGGAAATGGATTCTTGGGATAGAAGGCAACTATCACTAGAAAGCAGCTCGGGTTCACTGAGAACAACGCATGCTGGGCACACAGGAGCAGACCGTTGGGTTAGGAATGGACATATTTGCATTTGCATAGACCCAGAACATTATAAGTGCTCAGTAAAAATGTGTTCAATGGAACCTGGGAGCTGTCTCCAACTATGTACCACATGTGCCTGCTCCATTCAACATGTGATCAAATGGCTTACCTGAAGATGCACCTGATCCTAGATGACCACTTGAAAGGTTGTAAAATATAAACTTAAAACCAAGCAGATGAAAATGGAAAAGACTCATTCTATCAACCTGCATTTAGGCTTTTCTGTTGCTATCACTTTTTAAGTTGTACGCATGCTGGGGTGGCTCCAGTTTAATAGTTGTTTACGGGAAAACAGCCTTATTATTTCATCTGTCCACACACTTAACAATGACAATTCCTGCTGTAACCAAATGGGCACCCTGTGTCTGCTGAAGGCTTCACCCTGTGGTGAGGGGTTGGGAGGCGAAGGGGGTGCATTTAGGGAAGGAATGACTCAGTCGCAGGGAGGAGACAGCCCAAGAGTGGCATTTGGCAGGCAGCATGAGGCCCAGTCCTGTGAAGGGGAAAACAGAGGGAACAAGGGGTGGCTTAGGATGACAATCAGGCTGTCAGAGGGACAGTGAGTGGGCCAGGCTGCGTGTGGCCTGGGTGTCAGGCCTCTGGCTGCAAATCCGAAGGCTGGCTGGATTAGACGACAGAAAGAGGCCTAGTAAAGTGTAAAACCAAGACCTCAAAGGGGTGGACAAGGTTTGGAAGGGGCCGATTCTAGCTGGGAATCAACATAGATCTTTTTAAAAACTCCCACTGCCAGACACAGTGGCTCATGCCTGTAATCCCAGCACTTTCAGAGGCCGAGGTGGGTGGATCACCTGAGGTCGGGAGTTGGAGACCATTCTGACCAATATAAAGAAACCCCGTCTCTACTAATGATACAAAATCAGCCAGGCATGATGGCGCACACCTGTAGTCCCAGCTACTTGGGAGGCTGAGGCAAGAGAATTGCTTGAACCCGGGAGGTAGAGGTTGCAGTGAGCCAAGGTCACGCCATTGCACTCCAGCCTGGGCAACAAGAGAAAAACTCTGTCTCAAAAAAAAAAAGAAAGAAAGAAAAGGTGCTGGGAACACCTTAAACAGACATAGTGTCTTCTCACATGAACAGACAATAAACAAAAGAGGAACAAGAAGAGTGAAAAGTGCTATGAGAAAGAAAAAACGGGATGTGACAGAGAGAAGGTGGTGGACGGGGAGGAGCTTCTTTAGGCTGTGTAATCAAGGAGGCTTCCTGGCTAGGATCTGAAGGAATGATGAGAAGGAGCAATTTCACAAGACTGTGTGCAGGGTTGTGGGCAAGAGAACAGAGAGTGCAAAAACCCCAAGGAAGCGCGGGGACCCGCTGTCAGAGGAAGAACGAGGAGGTGTTGGGAGAGAAGCACCTAAGAAATGCAGAGAGCAGACAGGGCCCTTATCCCTTAAGGTCTCGTAGGTCCCAATGGAGCTTGGATTTTATTCCAAGTGTGATGGGAAGAACTGGAGGCTGGAGGGGAGGGTGGTGGTCTGGCCTGCATTGTAAGATCACTCTGCTGCTGTGTGGAGGTGAACTTCAGGATGGAGAGAAGCAGCAGGCAGACTCCTCAGCGGGCCACTGCAGTCAGGGCAGAGGGCTGGTTGGGCAAAGTGGTGGAGCCAGGATGTATTTGGGAGGTAGAGGCAACAGGACTTGCTGAAGGACTCCACGTGTGTGAGAAGGGACAGGGTGGTGCCGGTTGGAGTGGGTGGTTGAGGGAAGCAGCAGCTACAGCTGCGGGCAGTGTAGAGGGAGGGATTGCGAGGGGCTAGGGGACTTGGTGGGATGATGGGAGGCAGTAGGCAGGACAAAAATTAGGAAAAAAAGGCCAGGCACAGTGGCTCACGCCTGTAATTCCAGC
>NW_012101365.1:4216750-4223927 GCF_000951045.1 Mandrillus leucophaeus | reverse complement strand
CCGTCTCAAAAAAAAAAAAAAAAGAGCCACAAGATTTTGAGACCTTGTAGTAAATGAAAGAAGGCTGCCAATTTTTGCTACTCCTCCCATTGAAAGGTAGAGTCTAACTGCCTCCTCTTGAATCTGAGTCATTTTTAGTGACATTTCAACAGTGACTGTAAGACTAGATCTTGACACACCTTGCAGCTTCCCCCCAGGCATTTTAGAACTCTTGCTCTGGTGGAGCCAGCTGCCAGGTAGAAAATCTAACTATCCCAAGACTGTCATATTGAAGAGGCCACACGTGGGTGCTCCGAATGACAGTCCCAGCTAAGCCCAACCTTCCAGCCCTCCCCTCTGAGGTGCCAGTGAAGGCATCATGGAGCCCCCAGTTCAGCCCATCCACCACTAAGTGCCACCAAGCAGCCTCCATCAATGCCACATAGAGCAGAAGAACCAGCCAGCCCAGCCCTGCCAGAATTCCTGACCCACAGGATCACAAGATGTAATAAAACAGTTGTTGCTTTAAGGTTCAGGGTAGTTTGTTACACAGCCACTGTAACTAGAACAGATATCATCCAAGAAAATGGGTTGACAGAGACATTCACACTTGGTTTTTTTTGTTTGTTTGTTTGTTTTTTGTTTTTTTTTTGAGACAGTCTTGCTCTGCTGCCCAGGCTGGAGTGCAATGGCACAATCTCGGCTCACTGCAATCTCCACCTCCCAGATTCAAGCGATTCTCGTGCCTCAGCCACCCAAGCAGCTGGGATTATAAGCACGCACCAACATGCCCAGCTAATTTTTGAATTTTTAGTAGAGATGGGGTATCACCATGTTGGTCAGGCTGGTCTCAAACTCCTGACCTCAAGTGATCTGCTCGCCTCGGCCTCCCAAAGTGCTGGGATTACAGGTGTGAGCCACCATGCCTGCCCTCACACTTGGCTATTCAGAAGTCAGGTGGGGAGGAGGAACCTGCAAAGGAGACTGCGAGGAAGCAGTCAGTGAGGTGGGAGGACCCCAGAAGAGTCTGGCTCTCCAGAGGGAAGGGGGCCCTGCTGGGGCATGAACTCTGAGTCAAGGCAGATGGGGAAACAAGCTATCACTGATTTTTGACAGGAAGGAAGGAGGGAGAGGGAAGAGAGGAGTCCAGTTAGAGTGAATTAGGGAAAGAATAAGAGGTAATACAGTGGGAACAGAGAAAACTCTTTCCAAAATGCGTGTGGAAACAGGGAGCAAAGAAACAAAGTAGCAGCTGGAAGGGGCTTTGTTTGCCTAGAGGCTGGGAGATACTAGAGCTGGTTGGTTCATCCGGTCCTGGGACAGATCCAGTAGGAGGGATTCTACTGAGACAGAGAGCTTTCTACAGGACAGGGGCCGTCTAAGAATTGCCTTCGCAGAAGCTCAAAGATCCCTTTTCAGAAATCTATGACTGCTATTTATCATGTACCTACTGTATGCCAGGTCTCGTTCTTGGGGGCCTTTAATTCTCATTCTGAAGCAGGAATCCTCATTCCTTATTTTACAGATGAGAGAAAGGAAATGGACAGGGAACAAGGAAAGGGCCACCCACGCACTCCTGGCCAGTAAAAGGCAAAGGGGAGACTGGACCCGGATCCTTCTCACTCCAGAGCCTGGCAGGAGTGCAGCAGAAGGGACATCAGCTGGAGGGAGATCAGGTCACCCAACAACTGGAACTTCTGATACACAGCCTGGGACTTTGGACACCTTGTATCAGTTGCCTCCCTGCACTCCTACCTTCTACACGACACGAGCCTATAGGAAAAGAGCTCACTGCAGAAGTGGTTTCTGACCTGTGGATCCCACCCAGGCAGTGGGATCCGCCGGGTAAAGAGTATCACTGCCACCACTCCCCATCCAGAAGGCCTGCCTTCCTGTTTGCCCAGCTGAGAACCAGTCTGCACAGACACACCTTCTCCTCACTTTGCTGCCTGGAAGCTCTAATTCAGTCTTCAAAAGCAAAGGGAGGGTGGGGACCAAGTAAACTCAAAGGCCAAGGAGGGCCTGGGGTGGTGTGGGGGAAGACGGTGCTGAGATGCAAGGCTGTGCTTTTCCCCTCGGACTCTCTTCAGAGGGGGCCCCTCCCTTGGCCCCAAAGTCATTTAATGCTTGGGTCCTTTCCTCTCCCATGTTCGCCCTGCTCTCAAAGCCTATAGGCACATGTACATCTGATCTCTTAACACCCCGTCTCTGTAAATACCTGCCATGGCATTAAGCTACCCGGCACGAAGCAGGCTCCAGTTGGAGGGACCATTATCACCCCCACATCTCTATGCTATGAATGAGGAAGCTGAGGCTTGGGAAGAGAGCCGGTCAAGAACCAGCCAGAGTCTTCCGGCTTCAGACCTCCCACTCATCCCTCCCACCACTCATGGGGCTGTATCCCTGGAGAAGAAAAAGATGAATTGGGTTTCTCCATACCCTCCCTAAGAGATCAAAAGAAAACTCAAACCCACCTGCTTCAGCTCAGCCCAGGTGTGGTGCTGGAAACCAGAGGCTGCTTAAAGGAAGTCCCAAGGCCACTCCCCTTCCGACCTCTCACCGAGTCCAGGCCTGGAACAGGGCCACACCTGGGCAGGGCTACACCCCAGGGCAGATCACAGCCTATTCTAGAGGTCGTAAATAAGACAATGCCAAGGAGTGGAGAGACCTGAGATTCCCCACCCGCAGCAAGCAACTTGAATGTGATCCTCCCTAGGCCACAGCCCAGGTGCTGTTAGCCAAGCTCCAACCTACCAGGCTTCTGAATAGCAGATGAGGTAACGTTGCATACAGCTTTCTTCCTTTTTGTTTTTTTTTTGTTGTTGTTGTTGTTGTTGTTTTTCTTTTTCTTTTGGAGACAGGGTCTTGCTCTGTCACCCAGGTTGGAGGGCAGTAGCACCTTCATGGCTCACTGCAGCCTCTACCTCCCAGGTTGAAGCAATCCTCCCACCTCAGCCCCTTGAGTAGCTGAGACTACAGGCACACACCACCACGCCTGGCTAAGTTTGTTTTTGTTTTGTTTTTTTGTGTTTTTTTTGAGACGGAGTCTCACTCTGTTGCTCAGGCTGTAGTGCAGTGACACAATCTCAGCTCACTGCAACTTCTGCCTCCTGGGTTCAAGCGATTCTCCTGCCTCAGCCTCCCGAGTAGCTGGGATTACAGGCACAAGCCTCCACACCCAGCTAATTTTTATATTTTTAGTGGAGATGGGGTTTCACCATGTTGGCCAGGCTGGTCTCGAACTAATAACCTTAAGTGATCCACTCCCTCTCAGACTCCCGAAGTGCTGGGATTACAGGCATGAGCCACCACACCAAGCCTAATTTTTTAAATTGTATTTTTAGTAAGACGAGGCCTGTGTTGCCCAGGATGGTCTGGAACTCCTGGGCTCAAGGGATCCTCCTGCCTCTGCCTCCCAAAGTGCTGGGACTACAGTCATGAGCCACTGAGTCTGGCCCATAGACCTTTCTAGGCTGTAAAAGAATACACACATATAGTAATAAGAAACTCCTGAAGACAGCGGCCGTGTCTCATGTGTCTCTGGAATCCTGGTGCATCCTTACTAAGCACCTACTAGGTTTCAGGCCTTTCTATACATTATATAAAATTGCTTTGTATCCATAACACCATTCATCCTCACCAAAACCCTGTGAGGGACAATTATTCCTCCTGCACAGAAAAGGGAACTGAGGCTTGGGTTCTAAAAGACTTGTCTAATGGCACTCTGCCAGTGAGCGATAGAGCTGAGATTTTGCTTTTCTCAATACCAAAGCCATTTCTACTCACTGGGCTGCCTCTCCAAAAGTTGCTTAAACTGGGTGCAGTGGCTTACACCTATAATCCCAGCACTTTCAGAGGTCAAGGCAGAAGGATCACTTGAAGCCAGGAATTCAAGACCAGCCTGGGCAACATGGTGAAACCCCATTCTGGAATACATTTTTTAAAAATTAGCCGAGCAGCCGGGCATGGCTTGCACCTGTAATCCCAGTGCTTTGGGAGGCCAAGGTGGGCAGATTGCCTGAGGTCAGGAGTTCGAGACCAGCCTGGCCAACATGGTGAAACCCCGTCTCTACTAAAAATACAAACAATTAGCCAGGCATGGTGGCAGGCGCCTGTAATCTCATCTACTCAGGAGGCTGAGGAAGGAGAATTGCTTGAACCCAGGAGGCAGAGGTTGCAGTGAGCCAAGATCGGGCCATTGCACTCCAGCCTGGGCAACAGAGCGAAACTCTGTCTCAAAAAAAAAAGAGAAAAAGTAGACAAGCATAGTTGACACATTGTTCTTTTGGTTGCTAGGTCAGGTGTACCAGTTACTTGGGAGGCTGAGAGGGGAAGCTACAGCAGGAAGATCACCTGAGCCCAGGAATTCAAGGCTGCAGTGAGCTATGATCACACTACTGCACTCCAGCCTGCACAACACAGCGAGACCTCGTCTCGAGAAAACAAAAACAGATGCTTAATAATTCATGTCCACTGATATTAATTGGTTAATGCATCATTTGCTGAGGACAAATTATTACTACTGAAGAAGCACTAGGCAGGATATACATATTACATGGCCAAGGGGGTCAAGGAGGGTGCCCTTAACTCCCTCATTTCTCTGTGGACCTGGCACATCTCTCACATACAGGTGCCTCTGCCTGGATCATTCTTCCAAACCCAGAAAAGCTTTTAGGGCTGACCTAACCCATAATCTCCTCCAGGGAGCCCACCCTGACCACTGGGCTGGTGAGGGGCTATCTTGGTGCTTCGTGCTGTGCTGCCATAGTAGGTTTGTATCTCCCTCTGTCTCTCCATCAACCTGAGGGCATCTGAGGACAGGTCTAGTCTGGCTCATCCCTGTGTCCCCAAAGTGTCAGACTCTGGTCTGCCCCAGTCTGTCACTGCCCCAATGTCACCTCCAACCTGCAAGGCTGCCCCTGGGAATGGCAGGAGCACACAGGCCTGCAGCCAGGGAGCTGGCAGAGGACCCAACCAGCAGCACCATCTGTCCCTGGAGCCACGAGACAGAGCAGGCATAAGGCAGAGGTGTCAGTTCCTTGGCTCAGCCAGGTCAGCCCAGGACAAGGAGAGGAGCTTCAGCACCCAGGGCCCCTGCCCAGCTGGGGCGTGGGGTCAGACAAGGCTTTGAATTCTCTAATTAGATCACAGTAGCTTAATACCAGAGCCTTGGTTTTCTAATCTGTAAAGCCAGATAAATACCAGAAGCCTTGCAAAGCTGTTGGGAAGTTTAAATATGCCCAACACTTAGTAGGTCCACAACAGAAAAGTTTGCTTTCACCATCTCATCTGACCAACTGACCCTGCCATTGAACCACTGAGAAAACTGAGGTTCACATGAGATGGAAAAAAAAGAAAGAAAGAAAGAAAGAAAAAATATTCACCATGGCCAATTATGTGCCGAGTTCTCCATTTTTCCAACATCTCTAATCCTGCCAACAATTTGGCATGATCTGCAGGAAGAGAACTGGTTCATATTAGGAAACTGATGCCCACAGAGATGAGGTGAGTTAGTGCCTCTAAGGCAGCACCCTTTTCATCGTCAGGCTGAGTGACGAGCAGCTCTCCGAAGGCTCCCGGGATGCCAGCTTGGCCCCGCTCCAGCCCAGGCACAGGTGAGGGGCAGTGGGCAGCCTCCCTCGACGCTGAGGTGTGTGGGGTGGGGTCAGCTCAGCCTGGGGCCCT
The DNA here is from genome assembly GCF_000951045.1 of Mandrillus leucophaeus. Taxonomy (NCBI): domain Eukaryota; kingdom Metazoa; phylum Chordata; class Mammalia; order Primates; family Cercopithecidae; genus Mandrillus; species Mandrillus leucophaeus. Next base: position 4,218,263 of record NW_012101365.1, on the reverse strand, counting down.
CAATCTACACTGTCAGTGTGCGAGGGTGGGCAGAGGAGGCTGGGATGGGGTGGGTCCACATGTAACAGTGAGGCCACATTCTGGGTGCACAGAAGTTCCAGATGCCCCCTAGCCAAGACAAGGGCTGGAAAGGGGGACCCAGTCTAGCAGATGAGAGCTCTGGGTCTCTCGCCAGGTGTGTGAGCCCAGGCACATCACCTCACTTCTCTGTGCCTCATCTCTCACGGGGGCTGAGCCTTTCACCCACCTCCCTGTTGTGAGGAGTCAGGGTGAATGGGGAGGCAGCTGAGACCTTCAAGGTGCTGGCCATACAGAGAAGAGGAACCACGATGATGTGTTTCCCTGGGTCGCTGAGCCCAGCACGCAGGGACTGCATACCTTGGCACTAAGCCTGGGGACCAGAGAGCCCTCATGGCTCTCACAGTCAGGTAGGCAGGACAACATGACTCATAGCGCTCAAAAGCCCAAACTTAGCCTACGAGGCCTGGACACCCAGCCTGCAGGTCCTGGAAGCCTCCCCTCAGCCTCTTCCAACTGTTCCCTTTGCTTCCTCCACTCCAAGTGGAGTGAGGAGTCAGCAGCAGGGGCTGCTGGGCCCCTATTCAGTTGATCAGATGCACCAAGCTCGCCCCAACCGTGGAGCTTGCAAATGGATGCTGTTCCCCTTGCCTGGAATGCTCTTCCCCCAGATCGTCCCGAGGCTGCCTTCTCAGCTGCTAGGTTTCTGCTCAGCTGTCGTCTGCTCAGAGAGCTCCCCCTTGGCCCCCTCATCATTCTCTCACAGTTCCCTGTTCTCCAGACAGTCTCAATTTAATCCCAGCAATGCTACTTACTAGCTGTGTGACCTCAGGCAACTTACTTAACCTGTCTGTCTCAGTTTCATCTTTAACACAGACACAATTATCTACTTCACAGAGTTGTTATAAGGAATAATGAGTTAATGCAGGCATGGCATACAGCTAGCACTTGTATGGCATTTACTCTTATTACTACTATTCACAGCATTTATTGCAGATTTTCAGCATTGTTTATTTGAAAACCTTCTCCCTATCTCCCCTGCACTAGCTGTCAGCTCCAGGAGACAGGCTGCATCATCGGCCACAGCATACCCGGCACCTGCTACCTATTAATCCCCTGGTACAGTAAGTACCTGTGGAGGGAACAAGTGAAGCGTGTACACCATCCTGAGGAGACGTCATCAACTATAGGGACAGGCAAGATGAGGATTCAAAGGGCAAATGATAGCTGAGCTGGCTTTTGAAGGATGAAGAAGAGTCCTCCACTGAACAGGGAAAAGTTGGAAGCTTTTCATCTCAGATGTGGAATAAAACAAAGATGCCCACTTTCACCACTTATATCCAGCATAATACTGGAAGTCCTAGCCAGAGCAATTAGGCAAGAGAGAGAAATAAAGGGCATCCAAATTGGAAAGCAGGAATTTAAATTGTCCCTGTTTGCAGATGTCATAATCCTATACACAGAAAACCCTAAATCCTCCACTAAAACACTGGTA
>NW_012101365.1:4213226-4215452 GCF_000951045.1 Mandrillus leucophaeus | reverse complement strand
CAACAGAGGGAAACACTGTCTCTTAAAAACTAAATAAAGGAGATGAAAGATCTCTACAGTGAAGGCCAGGTACTGTGGCTCACGTCTGAAATCCCGGCACTTTGGGAGGCTGAGGTGGGTGGATCACCTAAGGTCAGGAGTTCAAGACCAGCCTGGCCAATATGGTGAAACCCTGTCTCTACTGAAAATACAAAAATTAGCCAGGCATGGTGGCACACACCTGTAATCTCAGCTACTCGGGGGGTTGAGGCAGGATAATCACTTGAGCCCAGGAGGCAAAGGTTGCAGTGAGCCAAGATTGCCTGGGTGACAGAGTGAGACTCCATCTCAAAAAAAAAAAAAAGATCTCTACAATGAAAACTATAAAACATTAATGAAAGAAATTGAAGAAGATATAAATGAAAAGATTCCACATTCATGGATTGGAAGAATTAATGTTAAAATGTCCATACTACTCAAAGCAATCTACAGATTCAATGCAATCCCTATCAAAATGCCAATGACATTCTTCCCAGAAATAGAAAAAACAAGTCTAAAATTCATATGAAACCACAAAAGACCCCAGATAGCCAAAGCAATCTTGAGCAAAAAGAACAGAGCCAAAGGCATCATACTATACTACCTGATTTCAAAATATACTACAAAGCTACATTAATCGACAGACATATAGATCAATGGAACAGAATAGAGAGCTCCAAAATAAATCTACACATTTACAGCCAACTGATTTTCAACAAAGGTGCCAGAACACACACTGGGGAAGGGACAGTCTATTCAACAATTGATGTTGGGAAAACTGGATACCCACATGTAAAAAATCAAATGAAATGAAATCAAGAACTGAAATCAAACCCTTATCTCTCACTGTATAAAAAATCAACTCAGGCCAGGCGTGGTGGCTCACCCTGTAATCTCAGCACTTTGGGAGGCTGAGGCAGGCAGATCACTCAGTCAAGAGTTCGAGACTAGGCTGGCCAACATGGTGAAATCCCATTTCTACTAAAAATACAAAAGTTAGCTAGGTGTGGTGGCATGTGCCTGTGATCCCAGCTACTCGGGAGGATGAGGCAGCAGGAGAATCGCTTGAACCTGGGAGGCAGAGGTTGCAGTGAGCCAAGATCATGCCACTGCACTCCAGCCTGGGTGACAGAGCGAGACTCCATCTCAAAAAAATAAATAAGAAATAAAAAATAAAAACTCAAAATGAATTAAAGACTTAAATGTACGACCCCCAAACTACAAAATTACTGGAAGAAAACATAGGGGAAACAGTTCATGACGTTGTGCTAGGTAAGAATTTTTTGGATAAGGTGTCAAAAGCACAGGCAACAAAAGCAAAAATATATGTGATTTCTTTATACTAAAACAATTCTGCACAGCAAAGGAACCAATCAACAGAGTTAAGAGACAACCTACAGAATGGGAGAAAATATTTACAAACTATACATCTGACAAGGGGTTAACACCCAAAATATACAAAGAAGTAAAACAACTCAATAGCAACAACAACAACAAAAAACTAAAATGGGCGAAAGACCTGAATAGGCATTTCTCAAAGGAAGATATACAAATGTCCACCAGGTATATGAAAAAAACGCTCAACATCACTAATCATCGTGGAAATGCAAATCAAAACCATAATGAAATAGCATCTCACACCTGTCAGAATGGCTACTATCAAAAAACCAGAGCCGGGAGTGGTGGCTCAAGCCTGTAATCCCAGCACTTTTGGAGGCCAAGGCAGGTGGATCACGAGGTCAGGAGTTCGGGACCAGCCTGACCAACATGGTGAAACCCCTTCTCTACTGAAAATACAAAAAATTAGCCAGGCGTGGTGTCACAATGTCTGTAATCCCAGCTACTTGGGAGGCTGAGGCAGGAGAATCACTTGAACCCGGGAGGCAGCAGTTGCAATGAGCCAAGTTTGCGCCACTACACTCCAGCCTGGGAGACAGAGCGAGACTCCGTCTCAAAAAACAAACAACAAACAAACAAACAAAAACAGAAGACAATATGTGTTGGCAAGGATTCGGGGAAAAGGCAACCCTTTGACACTGTTGATGGGAGTGTAAATTGGTACAGCCATTATGGAAAACAGTACGGAGGTTCCTCAAAAAGTTAAAAATAGAATTACCATATGATCCAGCAGTCCCACTACTGGGTATATAGCCAAAGGAAATGAAATCAGTATGTTGAAGAGATACCTGCACTCCCATGTTTATTGCA
>NW_012101365.1:4205671-4208111 GCF_000951045.1 Mandrillus leucophaeus | reverse complement strand
TGGAATGCAGTAACTTCAGCTCACAACAACCTCCACCTGCCAGGCTCAAGCCATCCTCCCACCTCAGCATCCCAAGTAGCTGGGACTAGAGGCGCATGCCACCACACCGGGCAATTTTTGTGGTTTTTGTAGAGATCGGGCTTTGCCATGTTGTCCAGGCTGGCCTCGAAGTCCTGCACTCAAGCGATCTGCCCATCTCAGCCTCCCGAAGTACTGGGATTATGGGCATGAGCCGCCTCCCCGAGTATGTTATGTTAAGTGAAATAAAGGCCAGGCACAGAAAGACAAATACCACATGACCTCACTCGGATGTGAATCTTAAAAAGTTGATTTCATGGAAATAGAGTATACTGCTGCTTATCAGAGGCAGGGGTTGTTAGCGGGGATGGAGAGATCTTGGTCAGAGGATGCATAATTACACTTAGGAGGAATAAATTTCAAGAGACCTATTATACAGTAAGGTGATGTAGTTAATTACAACATATTGTATTCTTGAAAAATGTAGAGTAGATGTTCTGCACTATCACCAAAAAAATGAAAACGATGTGAGGTAATGCATCTATTAGGTTTAATCATTACATAATGTATATATACTTCAAAACATCATTTGTACCTGATAAAAACATAGATTGTTATCTGTCCATTTATTTAAAAAAAATTTTTTTTTGAGACAAAGTCTTGTTCTGTCACCCAGCCTGGAGTGCGGTGGCGCGATCTCAGCTTACTGCAACCTCCACCTCCCAGGTTCAACTGAGCATATCCTGCTTATTTTTGTATTTTTAATAGAGATGGAGTTTCTCCATGTTGGTCAGGCTGGTCTCAAACTCCTGACCTCAAGTAATCCACCCGCCTCGGCCTCCCAAAGTGTTGGGATTATAGGCATGAGCCACCATGCCTGGCCCATTTTAATTTTTTTTTTTTAATGAGGTAATCATTCGCTTATGCTATGCATATTAAAATAACATTTTGGAGAGAAAAAAAAAAAAGAGTCCTCTAAATAAATTAAGAACACTAAGAGTGGGCCGGGCATGGTGGCTCACACCTGTTATCCCAGCACTTTGGGAGGCCAAGGCGGGCGGATCACCTGAGGTCAGGAGTTCGAGACCAGCCTGGCCAACATGGTGAAACCCCATGTCTACTAAAAACACAAAAAATTAGCCAGGTGTGATGGCACCCACCGTAGTCCCAGCTACTCAGGAGGCTGAGGCATGAGAATCGCTTGAACCAGGGAGGCGGAGGTTGCAGTTAGCTGAGATGGCACCACTGTACTCCAGCCCTCCAGCCTGGGCGACAGAGTGAGACTCTGTCTCCAAAAAAAAAAAAACACTAAGAGTGTCTGCCCATAGCTGAGCCTGGGGTTCACATATGGCTCCTGAACAGGCTGATGCTACACGTTCAAGTCTCACCTCTTCCTCCAGGAAGCCTTCTGGGACCAACTCAATCTGCTTCTGAGCACCCGTGGTCACTCATTCATTCAGCAGTTTTGGGACCCCTTGTATATGATAGGTCCATCATTTTATGTCTAAGGTCTCCCCATCTCCAACACAGAGTAGGGTCCTCAGGAGAGACGGGACCCTGCCTCTCACTGTCAGGATCAACCTCATGGTGGCAGACAAACCCTTCACAAACATTTCACAGCCCCAGGATGTCCAGGCTGGCGAGGACCTCAGGGATCACCCAGCACCCTAAGGACTAGAGAGAGGAACCCCTGGCCAAAGATCACACAGTGAGCAAAGATCTCACATCCAATCATTGTGCCCTGAACCTCCCCACACTCTGAGTTAGACCCCTTATGAAGCTGAGGAGGTTGTGGGGAGCTCTCCAGCTGTCCTCAGGTTCAAGGTAAAGCAGTAGGATTGCATTGTGTGGTTGGAGGTTAATACAAAAATTAGCCAGGCATAGTGGTGGGCACCTGTAATCCCAGCTACTCGGGAGGCTACTCGGGAGGCTAGGCAGGAGAATCCCTTGAATCTGGGAGGCGGAGGCTGCAGTGAGCCAAGATTGCACCACCACACTCCAGCCTGGGTGACAGAGTGAGACTCCGTCTTAAACCAAAAACAAAAACAACCAGCCCTATCACCATTTCTGGAGTGAAAAAAGCTTCTGAACCCCACTGAGAGCTGACCTGGGCCAGGCTAGAGCTGAGGCTGGGCAGAGGCTCCCAGACCTCCCAGGACCCCTGCCCACCTCCTACAAGGGCACCAGTGCGTCCCTGCTAGCCCAGAAATGTGAGACTCAGTGCCCAGTGTAGACTGACGTCTTGGATAGGGAAAGGAGAAGAGTTCTCCACGTGGAGAGGCAAGGATTGAAGCAGGACAGGGAGACCTTTCTGGCACCACCACACTGGCACTCAGCAGTTCTCCCAGCCCCGAGCATGGCAGCAGGCTGGCCACTTCATTCAGTCACCCACTCACTTGCTGGGTACCCAGGGACGAGTAGG
>NW_012101365.1:4193375-4200536 GCF_000951045.1 Mandrillus leucophaeus | reverse complement strand
ATGCAAAAAAGCTATGTGAAGATTGGTTACCATTGTTATCTCTGTAAAACAGTGATAATGATATGTCTCTTCCCCAGCGCCTTGCCCCCATTTACTGATGAAGGAAAAAGTCATAAAGGGTTAAATACAACAAGGCATAGGAGAAGATATGAGCAGCCCCTCCCACCTGGGAGACACTCTGCCCTGCACTCAGATGACAAGAGCAAGCGGCCCTGCTACTCAGATCCCACCCTTGGCCTCACTGCTGAAAAGCTGCCTGTCCCCATTCATTCATTAAGCATTCCCTGGCCTCTGGCCACACCCATCCCTGTGCTGGGTACACCAAGAGCAGCCTTGTGTTGCTCCCTGGCTGGTGGGAGGGATGTATGTGCCAGTCTAGCACACAATCCAGTGTGAAAACGAGTTAACGCAGAGGCTCGTGGTGCCATGAGAAATCTGGGAAGGACTTCCAGAGGAGGCAGCACCTGAGCTGAGATCTGAGGACTCAGAAGGAACTTGCCAGGGAGACAAGTTTGGGGAGATGCAGGAAGGCTGGGGGTAGCTCCAGCAGAAGACACAGCAAGTACAACATCCCGGAGGAGAGAACAAAGGTGGGACACCGAGGCTGCGGAGAGCAGCTCGATATGGCTGAGGCAGAGACAACAGAGGGGTAGGGATGGTGGAAGGAAAATGGAGGTGTGGGCAGGGGCCAGAGTGCCAATATCCCTTTGTCTCAAGTAAGGAATGTGAAAATCGTCCTCGGGTAGCTGTCTGAGCAGGTGAGGAGTCAGCACATTTACCTTTTAGAAGTATCCCTCCAGTGTGGAGAGTGGACTGAAAGGGGCTGACATGGGACAGGGCAGCCAGGGGAGACAAGATGCACAGGGTCCGGTGCGGATGCTGAGTTCTGCAGTGGCTGTGCAGATGGAGGGAGGGGACGGATAAGACATTTATTTGTTCCAGCCCCTTTAAAAAAAAGGCTTTTCCTGGAAATATCCTCAGAGGTCAGCCACACTACACCCATTACAACCTCTGCCAGTCTGTCCTGAGCCCATCTCCATACACTCCATCCACTGCCAGGCGCTGCTGGGCACTTAGGTCTGCCATGTGCCTCCGCACCTAATCTCAGCTCCAAAGTGCAGAGAAAAGTTCTCTTCAAGGTCACTTTGCAGGACAGCTTTCCGCAGCCCTCATGTGATCCTGTGCTTGCTCTCCCAAAGAGGTTCCACTCCCCGAGAACACCCACCTCACCCCACCACACATACTCACTCCCACACATACCTCACACCCTGTCTCTCCCACCAGCTCTGTGGCTTTGGGGGTCCTGAGCTCTTGAGCATGAAGCACCGCAAGGCCATGGAGCTCAGATGTCCCCCAGAAACATGTACAGAACTCTGCAGGGAGAAACATACGCCCACCAAATAGAATTCCAGAGGCCAACACTTGCTGAAGGTGATTCCACAGAGCACAGCCAGCCCGTAGGGGATCTGATAGCCCCTGGGGCCTGTTTGGAGACTGCTGCTGATAATAAACCAGCCCAGGGGCTCTGCGATCTCTCCTTCCAAAAGAGCTAGAAAATGGCCCGTGGAGAGTGTGAGGAGATGCAGAGCTTATGAGTTAAAATGGAAACGCCAGTCTCTTTCTGGGTGCCCAGCCTCCAGAGCCCTCCCGCTGCCCCAGCCCACCCTCCATACCCGTCGCAGGTGATTTCCGACATTCTGGATCATCGTGCCGGGTGGCCGGGGAAAGCAGCACCCTCCCAGAGACAAAAGCTGGTCACCTGAGCAACAGCCAGGCCCGGCTCCAAATGAAGCCTGTGGGCCTCTCCTGCTCCTCCTCCCCAGCTCCTGCCCGCCCACCAGAGCCAGCTGTGATCACCCCGCGGCCCGCCTCTCTTCAGACTGCCCTCGGCCCCCCTTCTCCTAGGAGCCCTGCACAGAAAGCTCCAGTGCCCGCCTAGCGGAGAAGAAGGACGGGGCTGCCAGCTAGGCCACAGACACGTCAAGGAGCCTGTGCCCGCCCACTGGGCACCCAGCCCCAGTCAAACTCCAGGCACCCCCAGTCCCAAAGCCCATCATCCTGCCAACAGTGTCTCTTGGCTCTGTGATCACTCCCGGGGAAGGGGGCTGGTGGGGGCGTCCAGGTCCCTCATCCCAGCCAGCAGATAGGCAAAACAGCCATGAGGCTTCCATCCATCCACAAGGGGTCAGGCTGGAAGGTGGCAAGAGGCCAGGGAGCTGCCAGCAACCTCCCGGAGAGATACCAGACCCACCTGCTAGGATTCTTCACCCCGGGAGCGCTGCCCACCAGCTTCTCAGCTCCAGGCCGCAGGCATCCAGCAGTTGCTGTTTGGGGACAGGACACACCCCTCACTTCCTTTAAATAGGCAGTGTGACTTTTCTAAAAGTGGCACCTGCCAAATTCCACCCCAGCGGCCATGCAGGCTTCAGCCCCTTGGGACACCCACTCCAGTTTCTCTCTAGCCACCACCAACTGAGAGACCACCAGCGTTTTCCCTTCTCTCTCTGACTTCTGCCCACAGGCTTGATCAGGAGGTCTTGACACTCACGTTGGACTAAGGACAGGACAATGAGTGCTTGGTGGCTAAGGGAAGTGAGGGGTGGGGAGGGGGGCAGGGAAAGGATTCAGGCATGGGGGCTGGGATGGACAAGTACATGGAAAGTAATAGCATGCACCCCGTAATAACCAAGCACCTGCCGTGTGCCAGGCCTTGGACTGGTCCTCCTCCAACCCCACTGGCAAGATTCCTTAGGAAGGGTAGGTAACATGCCCCAGGTGGCACAGCCAGTGAGTGCACAGCCCAGCTGAGACAGCCCAGCTGGATTCCGAGGCCACAGCCTTCCTTCCATCCTCAGGGCCTCTCGCTCATTCACCACAGATCTAATCATGCCTCCTCCGGGCCTGTCTTGCCTAAGAGGCCTGGGTTCTCCTTCTTTCACTAATGTACCACGTGACTCTGAGCAAGTTCCCTCCTTTCTCTGGGCCTCCCTGCTCCATAAGTCAAGGACTTTAATAATGTTCATCCCCATGAGCTCAGGCCTTGCCCTCAAACAGCTTGTCAGTGGTCAGCCATTCCGTGTCTACAAATGAGAAATTAAAGTCACACCTTAAAAGACTGCAAGATGGCCCATGGATGGCCCTGAGGATTGGGGCAATCCTGGAGGCTTCCTGGAGGATGTAGTGCTAGACCTGGCCTGAAGACTGAATGGGCTTGGATAGGCTAAGAAGAGGGGTGAGGTGGAAGGCCTGACAGGCACAGAACAGGAGGCAGTCACAGGCTGTGAGGAGCATCGCCTTGCAGGAAAGCTGGGAACCTGTCATGGAGGGTTCGAATGCCAGACGTTGGGGTTTAGGCATCAAGGAGCCTCTGAGAATGACGGAATGATGAGTACACTCGACATGAGGAAAGCCATGTGAGGTAGACTGGACAGGTATCATGAGACTTCCCTGGATGGTAAGGAAACCAGCCCAAAGAGGGGACAGTTCATCTTACTGGGTTCCCAAGATAGCTTGACAGGCAGCCAGGGCAATTTCAGAATCCTCCCTCTGCAGAAGGAGGAACGAAAACCCAGAGAGCTCCTGTCCCCCAAGTCTACCCTCTCTCCAGACAACTGCAATGCCTCACACTCACTGGATTTGGCTCACCCCCACATCTTACATATGGCTAAACTGAGGTCCGGAGGAAAGTGAGCCTCCCAAAGACACACAGTGAGGAAGTTGGCTAGAATCACACTCCTGAACTCAAGTCCAGAGCCCTGTCCACCCCACACACAGCAAGGTATGAAATGAGAGAGGCTTCCGTTAGACTAACAAGAGGACTTCCAGAAAGGCTGAATCAATCTTAGTGTCAGGAACAAGCAGCAGAGAGCTAGATCTTTCAACAGGGCCCCCTGCAGCCCACGAAGGTCCCTCTTCTCTCTGCGCTGTCTATTACAGAGCTCGCTCCTGTGTCACCGCAACAGCTCTGTGCAGTCTGTTACTCCGGTGAATGTTCCCATGGGTATATTCCCTCCTTTCCAACTCCTCCAGGAACCTCCCAAGGGCTTGGACCACATCTTAGCCATCTCTGTGCCCCTCCCCACCACACTGCAGACTCGGACACTCTGTGCAAGAGGCATGAAACACACATGGTTGGATCACAGTCGGGAACAGTGGCTCAAGAAGAGGTCTGTGGTTCTCAAACTCCAGCCTGCACCAGAATCACCTGGAGGGCTTGTTAAAATACAGATTGCTGGGCCCTGTCCCCACAGTTTTTGATTCCGTAGAACTGAAGTAGCACCCAAGAATTTGTGTTTCTAACAAGATCCCAAAGGATGCCAATGCCACTGATCCAGGGACCGCGCTTCGAGAACTGGCGAGCTAGGTCAGCCCTCCCATTTTACACACGGGGACAATGAGGCCCAGAGATTTTTTTTTCTTTCCTTTTCTTTTTTTGACAGAGTCTCACTCTGTCACCCAGGCTGGAGTGCAGTGGCACAATCTCAGCTCACTGCAACCTCCACCTCCTGGGTTCAAGCGATCCTCCTGCCTCAGGCTCCTGAGTAGCTGGGGTTGCAGGCACGTGCCACCAGGCCTGGCTAATTTTGTTTTTTAATATTTTTTAGCAGAGATGGGATTTCACCATGTTGGCCAGGCTGTTCTCGAACTCCTGACCTCAGTGATTTGCCCACCTCGGCCTCCCAAAGTGCTGGGATTACAGGCATGAGCCACTATGCCCAGCCAAGGCCCAGAGATTTTAAAGGCAGCACTTGATGGTATGTCACTGTCATCATCATAGTCACTGTCATTATAACCCTGTCATTACAGCCCTTTTCAATGCCCAGCACTGTGCAAGCACATCGTGTATGTTATTGCCTTTAGGTCTCACCCTAACAGGAAGATACTATGATTATTATTTTCCTGTAGAGGAAAAAATGGAGGCAAAGAGTATTAAGTCATTTGTCCAAAGTCACATCAATGGGTAGGGAACATCGGGACTTGAACCCTGACCTAAGTCCAAAGCCCACAAATTTACCACCACCCTCCTCAACCTGCTTACAGCTTATGCTGACCAGCCAAAAAATTCTCTAGGGGCTCCCAAATCCCGCAGGCTCATCTCTAGTGTGAGGGAGCTTGTGGTGCCCTCAGCCCAAAGGCCCAGTCCCTGAGTGGGCCTCTGGGGAGTCTCACATCCCAGAGACTGGGATGTGAGAGAAAGCCTGCCTCTTCACACCTGTGAACCCAGAGGATTTTCTCTTTCAAACACTCATTTTCCCAGACTACAACCTTCTTCACCTGGCCCCACGGATCAGGCCTTTCTGGCTGGAGGCCAAACATCTGCATTAATTCTTCTGGTCCATGTCTTAACTCTGCCTCCCCACTCAGTGACAAAACACAATGAAATTATCTCCACTTATATTCCACAGTGATTCTGGGTTGTCGCTGTCAGGCACGGGTCTGTCTCTCCCACCAGACTGGGAGCTCACATGAGCAGGGACCTCTTCTGAGTCATCTGAGTCTCCAGCACAAGGCCTGCCCAGAGGAAGGGTTTAGTGACTAAGTGAAGAATAAATGAATGAATGAGTGGGTTTAAAGGCAAAAGAGGAAATGAATGAGTGAATAAATAACCAAACTCCCAGGAATTCCCTCTCCTGGGTCTTTGGCCTTCCCAGACAGGACCACAGACTCTCTGAGGAGGAGGGACCTCTGACACCATCTACACCAACTTCCACTTACAGTACTGTCCTAGCCGAACTCCTGCAGCTCCTACCAGAACCTACAGCTCCACACACACACAAGGGCCAGAAGGGTCTTGCCATGACTGTGGCTCTGGGCTGCTCAGAACAAGGCTGCCCCTCTCTCCTGTCCTCCACTCAGCCCTGGCCTCCCTGTCCAGACTTCTTTCTTCTGATCCCCTCATGCCATTAATAGAAGTGCCCACTGCTCCCTCACACCCCTGGAGTGTCCTTTGTTTCTTCTGTTCCCTCCACCCCGATGCCCGTTTAATAAGTCTACATCTAAACCCTGCCCACCATCAAGGCCAGCTCAAATGCCACTGCCTACAGGAAGCCTTCTTGGCCCCTCCCAAGTGGAATTACATTCTCCCGCTATGTGCCCCAACGCCTGTGCACACACACAGACACACACACACAACACACACACACTTCACAGCCCTTTCTCGGAGCATTTTCTCTTAAATTGGACTGATTTGTGGTAATTCCCCCTTTTTGACCTTGAGCTAGCCAGCATCAGGGATGGGACTGACCCATCAGAGTATCCTGGCCCCTCCGCCTGAACACTCAGGGCCTTGAACATAGTAGAGGCTCAGTAAGTGTCCAGAAAATGAATGAATGAGTAACTGCAAAAGAATGAAGGAATGTATGTGTGAGTGAAAAGAAGTAAATGCATGTGTAAACGCATGCTCAAGTGAATGTGTGGACGCAACAACGTTCTCATTCCCTCCTGTTCTCCAAACTAAAAACTCCCAGTTGCCCCTGGCCCCCTCCTAGGGGCCCCTTAGGCATGGCATGACAGAATAAAGGAAGTTGTGGGATAAATGTGGGGGAGGGGGACAAAGGAAGGAAGGATAGAGGAAGGGGTTAGTGATACCAGCACTAGAGGAAGTGGAGGTGACCTGGCTTCAAAGCCTGGCGCTCCTCACAGCCACGTTTCTTTATGGAGAAGCTGGGGCAAGGAGAGCAGTGAGAAGCCAGGGGAGGGGGAAAGAAGACACAGCCTGGTGGGGATGGAGGGCGGGAACGCCAAGTCCTGGAGGCCAGATTCAGGATGGATGAGCAGGCTGTGGGGCCCAGCCCTGAACTCATCCTGCCTAGGGGCCTCAGATATGCCCTCCCTCTCCCTCTCTCACCACCTCCTCCTTTGGGGACTGGAATCCCCTCGCTGGCCCAGTTGGCCTTCTGGATCCAGAGTGACTTCCCGGATTTGGCACTGGCTCTCGAATTGCTCACAACGGGGGCTAGCACTCCTCCCAGCCGTCCCGTCCCCAGATGAGTCAGCAGAGGCTGCACCCTCTGGCCTCTGAGTCTTGCGCCCCCAGGTCCTCTCCGGAGCTAGCCTCTGCAGCGCGCCGTGCCGGGTGACCCCAGCCCGCCCCAACCCTAGTGAGAGACCCATCCCAGCGTAAATCCCAGGGTGCTTCATGCCCCAGCCTGACAGCAAGAC
>NW_012101365.1:4187395-4192440 GCF_000951045.1 Mandrillus leucophaeus | reverse complement strand
GCATTTTGGGGGACCGAGGCAGGTGGATCACCGGAGGTCAAGAGTTCGAGACCAGCCTGGCAACCATGGTGAAACCCCATCTCTACTAACCATACAAAAAATTAGCCGGGTGTGGTGGCAGGCGCCTGTAAGCCCAGCTACTGGGGAGGCTGAGGCAGGAGAATTGCTTGAACCAGAGAGGCAGAGCTTGCAGTGAGCTGAGATCGTGCCACTGCACTCCAGCCTGGGCGACAAGAGCAAAACTGTTTCAAAAAGAGAAAAAAGAAAAAGAAAAACGTCCATCATTGTCATGTTTGGGATCTAGGCTCAGCTGGCAAACTTAGAAGGGTCCTGACAAAACACAGTGGTGATCCCTTCTAAGAAGGAAGTGAGTCCCCGGAGGAGGAGACACTTGGCAAGTAGAGTGCATTCCACACACCAGAACCAGGGATTCAGAGGGGGCTAGGCATTCCAGGCACCCACAGAGGCTGGCACCTGAATTCATCCTGCCCTGGCAACTCTGGGGAGAAAAGGGCAATTTATGTACAAAGAGAGCAGCCGTTCTGAGTTTGGCCACCTGGGGCCCAAGCAGTCCTCCTGTGGAGGGCCTCTCAGTGTAACCAAAACGGGGGCCTTGCCTTTGTCACTTGCTTCCACCATCTTCTGAGAGCACGGTAAGGGTTCAGTGTCATGGCAGAATGATGAACACCCCGTGCGCAGGGCTTTGGCAGCACCCTGGATGGCCACTCCAGCCATCTCTTGCTCAGCTGTCCTCATCAGTGTTGGAGTCTCAACTCAGCAGAGGCCACAGGTGTCAGCAACAGCAAAGTGCCTACGCTCCGGGCCAAATAAAAACCTCTTCCTTCTTTAATCCGGTGCCTAAGGAGTTTTGTCTGTGGCTTGTTCTGTTACAAAAGGACATCTTAGATCACTTTCCAAGTGCAAGTGAGGCACATGTGGGAACACCCAGAAACATATGGGGCAGGTGGACTGTGCTGAGAAGGGGAATTCCCACACTGGCAAGATGAATCTGGTCTGCATAAACCATGATTTAATTTTAATGTGCCACTCTCATCAAGTGGTGAATCCTGAGAATACTCAGATTAACCATATTGGGTATACTGTTTTGTAATCTGCTTTTTCTCTTAATTATCAAATATTAAACAATTATCTTTTCATGATTTTCTTTCTTTTTTTTTTTTTTTCCAATCGTAGAGATGGGATCTACCCATCTGTCCGGGCTGGACTTGAACTCCTGGCCTCAAGTGATCCTTCCTCTTCAGCCTCCTAAAGTGCTGGGATTATGGGCGCGAACCATTATGCTGAGCCTTTCCATGATTTTTATTGCTACACAGTATTTCTTTATGTGGATTTATTTCCATTTATTTAGCCAATCGCTTTCCTTTTCTTTCTCGACTCACTGCAACCTCCACCTCCCGGGTTCAAGCAATTCTCCTGCCTCAGCCTCCTGAGAAGCTGGGACTACAGGTGCTCACCATCATGCTCAGCTAATTTTTGTATTTTTAGTAGAGACGGGGTTTCACCATGATGGCCAGGATGGTCTTGATCTCCTGTCCTCGTGATCCACTCACCTCGGCCTCTCGATCTCCTGCCCTCGTAATCCATCCACCTCGGCCTCCCAAAGTGCTGGGATTACAGGCATGAGCCACCACTCCCAGCCTGTTTTGTTTTTAATAGCTTTATTGAGATATAGTTAATTAACTGCACATATTTAAAGTGTGCAATTTGAGTTTTGATATACTTATATAATATATACACATGCATATAAATTACATATATATACGTGTGTGTGTGTATATATATGTATATATCTCCATCATCTCATTCGTCACCATGTCAAGGTAATGAACATATTCATCACTGCCAAAGTTTCCTCATGGCCCTACACTGCCCGCTTCCCCACATCCCCAAGCAAATAACAATCTGCCTTCTCTCCCTAGATTAGCTTTCATTTTCTAAAATTCTATATAAATGGAAGCATACAGTATGTATTATTTCTGTCTGCCTTTGTTCACTCAGCATAATTATTTAGCAATTCATATGTTTTGTTGCATATATCAATAATTTGTTCTCTTTTATTATTGCTGAGCAGAATGCCATGGTATGAATATAACAGAATTTGCTTATCCATTCGCCTATTGATAATGGATTTTTGGTTTTTTCTAGTTACTGGCTAGCATACAAATAAAGCTGGTATGAGCATTTGTGTTCAAATCTGTGTGTAGGCGTGCGCTTTTTTTTTTTTTTTTTGAGATGGAGTTTCACTCTTGTGGCCCAGGCTGGGGTGCTATGGCATGATCTTGGCTCACTGCAACTTCCGCCTCCCAGGTTCAAGTGCTTCTCCCACCTCAGCCTCCCAAATAGCTGGGATTACAGGTATGCACCACCACGCCTGGCTAATCTTGTATTTTTAGTAGAGATGGGGTTTCTCCATGTTGGTCAGACTGGTCTCGAACTCCTGACCCCAGGTGATCTGCCTGCCTTGGCCTCCCAAAGTGCTGGGATTACAGGCATGAGCCACTGCGCCCAGCAGACGTGTACTTTTATTTGTCTTAAATAAGTGCCTAATAGTGGCGTGTAGTCCCAGCTACTCAGGAGACTGAGGCACAAGGACTGCTTAAGCACAGGAGCTCAAGTCTTGAGTAATAGACTCAATTGCTTGGGTCTGTTTTTGGACTCTGTATTTTGGTTGTGTTAATCTACATGTCTACTGTTTTGTTTTGTTTTGAGATGGAGTCTTGCTCTGTCACCCAGGCTGGCATGCAGTGGTGCAATCTCAGCTCACTGCAATCTCTGCCTCCTGGGTTCAAGCAATCTTGGTGCCTCAGCCTCCCACGTAGCTGGGACTTCAGGTGTGCACCACCATGCCTGGCTAATTTTTTTGTATTTTTAGTAGTGACAGGGTTTCGCTATGTTGGCCAGACTGCTCTCAAACTCCCGACCTCAGGTGATCCACCTGCCACGGCCTCCCAAACTGTTGGGATTACAGGAGTAAGCCACGTCACCTGGCCCTATATGTCTATGTTTAAGCCAATACTACATTTCCTTGATTACTCTATCATCTTGAAATCAAGTAGTATAGGTCCTCCAACTTGGTTTTTCTTTTTCAAAGTTGTTTTGACTATTCTGAGTCCTTTGCATTTTACTTAAATTTTAGAATCAGCTCATCCATTTCTTTTTTAAAAGCCTGCTTGGATTTTGGTTGGGATTATGTTGAATCTGTAGGTTAATTTGGAGAGAACTGAGATTAATAATTTTGATTCATGAACATGGTATATATCTCTATCTATTTAGATTTTCTTTAATTTCTCTCAGCAGTGTATTGTGATTTCAAGCTACAGGTCTTGCATATCTTTTTTTTTAAGATGCATTTATTCAGCATCATTATCAGACCATTACATTTAGCAATCAACAGCAAGGGTGCAAAAAAAAAATCTGCATTAAAACCCTTTGTTGGAATGCTTTACACCTTCCACAGAACAGGAACTAAAATAACCTGTCAACACAATTAGTGACAAATACAGTCCTCAAGTTTTTCGCCCATACACATAAGTATGGTCTAAACCATGTCTTCTTTGTAGCAGCTAGGCCCTGCTAGGCTGAGTTCACAAATCTGTTGTAACCCGTAGCTTCTCCGTCCCTTCTCTGGCTCTCCTCTCCTGCTAAGCTTTCTTTCCTGTCAGTAATTAAAATCTTCTGCCACTGGCATAGCTACTGTTGCTACTGGAACTGTCATAGCCACCTTGGTTTTGTGGTTAGGCAAAGTATTGGCCTCCACCACCGTAGGGGCCAGAGCTTCTGCCTCCAAAGTTTTCTCCCTTCTTGGGTCCAAAATTCGAAGAATGATTGTTGTAATTGCCAAAATCACTGTAGCTTCCACCACTTCCAAAATTGCTTCCATCATTACCAAATCCATTATAGCCATCCCCACTGCCACCATATCCACCACCACCCTGGCTGCCACCAAAGCCACCATGACCACTAAAGTTTCCTCCACGACCAAAGTTGTCATTCACACCAAAACCACCTTCACAACCACCACCAAAGTTTCCAGAACCTCTTCAACCTCTTTGGCTGGAGGACGCACTAGCCATCTCTTGCTTTGACAAGGCTTTCTTAACTTCACAGTTGTGGCCATTCACAATATGGTATTTCTGAACGACAGTCTTATCCACGCCGTCATGGTTGTCAAAAGTTATAAAGGCAAAGCTCCTTTTCTTGCCAATGCCTCGGTCAGTCATGATTTCAATCACTTCTATTTTTCCAAACTGTTCAAAATAATCTATTAGGTGATGTTCTTCAGTGTCTTCTTTAATGTCACCAACAAACATCTTTTTCACAGTTAAGTGGGCACATGGTCTTTGAGAATCTTCTCTTGAGACAGCTCTCTTTGTTTCCACAACTCTTCCATCCACCTTGTGTGGCCTTGCATTTGTGGCTGCACCCACCTCCTCCACAGTGGCATATGTGACAAACCCAAAGCCACTGGCGCACTTGGTGTTTGGATCTCTCATGACCACATGGTCCATGAGCATTCCCCATTGCTCAAAGTGGCTCCTCAGGCTCTCATCAGTTGTTTCAAAGCTCAACCCTCCAGTGAGGAGTTTCTGCAGCTGTTTGGGCTCTTTAGGAGACTCTGACTTAGACATGATGGCAGGGGGAAGAGAGAATTTAATGATCCAGGTCTTGCATATCTTCTGGCAAATTTGTCACTAAGTATTTCCCATATTAATACTATCATAAATGCACTTTTAATATTTCAATTTCAAGCAGAAGGTTATCAGCATGTAGAAATACAATTGATTTTTGTATGTTGAGTATGTGTCTTGAAACTTACATACTTTTAGCTCACATACTTACATACTTTTAGCTCACAAACTTACATACTTTTAAACTCACATACTTTTAGCAGTAGTTTGTACATTCTTTAGGATTTTCTTTATAGATGACCATGTTGTCTGCAAATACAGTTTTACCTCTTCATTTCCACTCTGTATGCCTTTATTTTTATTCATTTATTTATTTTTAGATTTCTCCCAATTTAG
>NW_012101365.1:4184581-4187345 GCF_000951045.1 Mandrillus leucophaeus | reverse complement strand
TCCTGCTAAGCTTTCTTTCCTGTCAGTAATTAAAATCTTCTGCCACTGGCATAGCTACTGTTGCTACTGGAACTGTCATAGCCACCTTGGTTTTGTGGTTAGGCAAAGTATTGGCCTCCACCACCGTAGGGGCCAGAGCTTCTGCCTCCAAAGTTTTCTCCCTTCTTGGGTCCAAAATTCGAAGAATGATTGTTGTAATTGCCAAAATCACTGTAGCTTCCACCACTTCCAAAATTGCTTCCATCATTACCAAATCCATTATAGCCATCCCCACTGCCACCATATCCACCACCACCCTGGCTGCCACCAAAGCCACCATGACCACTAAAGTTTCCTCCATGACCAAAGTTGTCATTCACACCAAAACCACCTTCACAACCACCACCAAAGTTTCCAGAACCTCTTCAACCTCTTTGGCTGGAGGACGCACTAGCCATCTCTTGCTTTGACAAGGCTTTCTTAACTTCACAGTTGTGGCCATTCACAATATGGTATTTCTGAACGACAGTCTTATCCACGCCGTCATGGTTGTCAAAAGTTATAAA
Organism: Mandrillus leucophaeus; assembly: GCF_000951045.1. Lineage (NCBI taxonomy): Eukaryota > Metazoa > Chordata > Mammalia > Primates > Cercopithecidae > Mandrillus > Mandrillus leucophaeus. The sequence continues at coordinate 4,186,800 of NW_012101365.1, read as the reverse complement.
GGCAAAGCTCCTTTTCTTGCCAATGCCTCGGTCAGTCATGATTTCAATCACTTCTATTTTTCCAAACTGTTCAAAATAATCTATTAGGTGATGTTCTTCAGTGTCTTCTTTAATGTCACCAACAAACATCTTTTTCACAGTTAAGTGGGCACATGGTCTTTGAGAATCTTCTCTTGAGACAGCTCTCTTTGTTTCCACAACTCTTCCATCCACCTTGTGTGGCCTTGCATTTGTGGCTGCACCCACCTCCTCCACAGTGGCATATGTGACAAACCCAAAGCCACTGGCGCACTTGGTGTTTGGATCTCTCATGACCACATGGTCCATGAGCATTCCCCATTGCTCAAAGTGGCTCCTCAGGCTCTCATCAGTTGTTTCAAAGCTCAACCCTCCAGTGAGGAGTTTCTGCAGCTGTTTGGGCTCTTTAGGAGACTCTGACTTAGATATGATGGCAGGGGGAAGAGAGAATTTAATGATCCAGGTCTTGCATATCTTCTGGCAAATTTGTCACTAAGTATTTCCCATATTAATACTATCATAAATGCACTTTTAATATTTCAATTTCAAGCAGAAGGTTATCAGCATGTAGAAATACAATTGATTTTTGTATGTTGAGTATGTGTCTTGAAACTTACATACTTTTAGCTCACATACTTACATACTTTTAGCTCACAAACTTACATACTTTTAAACTCACATACTTTTAGCAGTAGTTTGTACATTCTTTAGGATTTTCTTTATAGATGACCATGTTGTCTGCAAATACAGTTTTACCTCTTCATTTCCACTCTGTATGCCTTTATTTTTATTCATTTATTTATTTTTAGATTTCTCCCAATTTAGGAATTTATTTATTGTGTAGAGATTAACGCCCTTCTTTATTCTGGATAGCATCTTCTTTATTCTGGATTTCATTATCACAGTTCCATAGTATGATTACACACTCCAGCATGACGTTGAACAGAAGTGGGAAAAGCAGGACATCCTTGCATTGTTCCTGATCTAAGGGAGAAGGGCACTCACTCTTTCATAATTAAGCATAATATTAGAGAGAGATTTTTTTGTAGATGCACTTTATCAGGTTTCAGAGGTTCCCTTCCTTCTATTCCTAGTTTGCTGCAAGTTTTTGTCATGAATAGATATTGGATTTCACCAAATGCTTTCCTGTATCTATTGAGATGATCATGTGGTTTCTCCTTTTTAGTAAATCAACATGGTAAATTACACTGAATAATTTTCAAATACTAAACTAATCTTTCACTCTTGGGATTATGCATTGTATAATGATGTATCTTACTTTTTATATATTAGTGGTGTTGATTTGTTAAAATTTTTTGCATCTATTTAATTATGGATATTGTTCTGCAGATTTTTTTCTTCGTAATATTTTTATCTGGTTGTGATATCGGGGTGATGCTAACCTCATAGAATGAGTTGGAAAGTGTTACCTTCTTTTCAGTTTCCCAAATGAGTTTGTGAATTGTTATTATTTATTCCTTAAATGTTTGATAAAATTCACCAGCAAAGTCATCATTATGTGAAGTAAGCTTCGTGGGAAACTTTTGTTTGTTTGTTTGTTTGTTTGTTTTTTGAAACCGAGTCTCACTCTTTCACCAGGCTGGAGTGCAGTGGCATGATCTTGGCTTACTGCAACCTCCGCCTCCTGGGTTCAAGCGATTCTCCTGCCTCAGCCTCCCAAGTAGCTGGGATTACAGGCGCTGGAACTTACCACCACACCAGCTAATTTTTGTATTTTTAGTAGAGACAGGGTTTCACTGTGTTGGCCAGTATGGTCTCAATCTCCTGACCTCGTGATCTGCCCTCCTCGGCCTCTCAAAGTGCTGGGATTACAGGCGTGAGCCACCACGCCCAGCCTCATGGGAAATTTTTATACTACATGTTCAATTTATTTAATAGATATAGAGCTATATAAGTTACCTATTTCTTCTTTAATGAGCTTTGGTGCTTTGTATCTTTCTCTACTTCATCAAAAATTTCAAATTTATTGGCATAAAGTTACTCACAGTATTTCCTTATTACCTAGTTAATGTCCATCAAATCTGTAGAAATCTATCATTTCTGAGATTGATAATTTATGTCTTTCTTTTTCCTAATCAGCCAGTCGCTCAATTTCATTAATCTTCTCAAAGTACCCAATTTTTGTTTCATTGATTTTGCCTATTGCCTTTTTGTCTTATGTTTATTAATTTCTACATTTA
>NW_012101365.1:4176454-4180381 GCF_000951045.1 Mandrillus leucophaeus | reverse complement strand
GGCATGATCCTGGCTCACTACACCCTCCACCTCCTGGATTCAAGCAATTCTCTTGTCTCAGCCTCCCGAGTAGCTACAGGTGTGCACCACCATGCCCGGCTAGTTTTGTTTTTTGTTTTTTGTTTTTTGTTTTTCTAGACAGAGTCTCGCTGTGTTGCACAGAGCTGGAGTGCAGTGGTTTAATCTCAAGTCATTGCAACCGTCACCTCCTGAGTTCAAGTGATTCTCCTGCCTCAGCCTCCCGAGTAGCTGGGATTACAAGTGTGTGCCACGACATCCAGCTAATTTTTGTACTTTTAGTAGAGATGGGGTTTTACCATGTTGGCCAGGCTGGTCTCGAGCTCCTGGCCTCAAGTGATCTGCCTGCCTCAGCCTCCCAAAGTGTTAGGATTACAGGCGCGAGCCACCGCACCTGGCAGCATTTACATTATTATCAGCTACGAGAATAGCTGATAAATAAATAATTTACTTCAGAGACAAATTAGGTACTATCATTTCCCTTCCTTTCTTATAGAGCAGTTTGTTTTTCCCAGAGTTTCCACTTTCTTTTCTCTTGTACTGTTTTCCTTAAGTTATTCTCATTCATTAGGTCTGGACACTTGCACTTCTCTGTGCTCTATCATGTCAGATGGTCTAACGGATCCCCTTTTTATCTTCTCAGAGCCCTCCATCCTCCTAATCAATCTGGCCTGGTTGCTTTCTAAGTTTACTGGTATGGTGATCATCAGTGCTGTTCACAAATACCCTCATTCATTACCACCTTCGTTGGTGGTAAACCATTGAGATTATAGGGGTGTTTGTTAACTCTTTATAACCTAGCTTCTCCCAACTGATGTGGAAATTGGTACCAGAAGTGGAGTGGCACTGTAACCAAACCTGAAATATGGCCAGGCATGGTGGCTCACGCCTGTAATTCCAACACTTTGGGAGGCCGAGGCAGGCGGATCGTTGGAGGTCAGGATTTCAAGACCAACCTGGCCAACATGGTTAAACGCTGTCTCTACTAAAAATATGAAAATTAGCCAAGCATGGTGGTGCACACCTATAGCCCCAGCTACTCGAGGGCTGAGGTGGGAGAATCGCTTGAGCTCAAAGGCAGAGGTTGCAGTGAGCCAAGATTATGCCACTGCACTCCAGCCTAGATGGCAGAGGGAGAGTCCACCTCAAAAAAAAAAAAAAAAAAAAAAAAAGGGCTAGCCACAGAACATTAGTAGTGTGTATTGGTTGCTGTTGGCTATATTTGGCAAGGTACTCCAAAAATTATTAGCCTCAGAAAATAATTGGCCAGTTTACCAGCAAGAATGAAATGAAACAGAAAGAATCCAGAAATCAGGATTTATAGGATTACTTCTCAATCTCAATCTGTAGCAGATGAACGTGAAGGGATTTTTGAGTAAAAAAGCCTAAGCAGAAGCAGAAGTATTGCCGTCACCCTCTTGTTAAAACCTCTAAGTGTGGCCAGACACTGGACCAAGCCTGTAATCCCAGCACTTTGGGAGGCCAAGGTGGGAGAATCACTTAAGCCCAGGAGTTCAAGACCAGTCTGGGTAACATGGTGAGACCCCCATCTCTACAAAAAAATTTAAAAATTAACTAGGCATGGTGGCATATCTGTGGTCCCAGCTACTCAGGAGGCTGAGGTGGGAGGACCCCTTGAGCCTAGGAGTTTGAGCCTACAGTGAACCATGATCTGGGCAGCAGAATCTGTCTCAAAAAGATGAAGTAAAACCTCTAATCTCACAGTAAAGGTCCAGTTAAGAGTATAGCATCCTGCCGGGCACGGTGGCTCAGGCCTGTAATCCCAGCACTTTGGGAGGCCAAGACGGGCGGATCATGAGGTCAGGAGATCGAGCCCATCCTGGCTAACCCGGTGAAACCCCATCTCTACTAAAACCCCGTCTCTACTAAAAAATACAAAAAACTAGCCGGGCGAGGTGGCGGGCGCCTGTAGTCCCAGCTACTCAGGAGGCTGAGGCAGGAGAATGGCGTAAACCCGGGAGGCGCAGCTTGCCGTGAGCTGAGATCGGGCCACCGCACTCCAGCCTGGGCGACAGAGCGAGACTCCGTCTCAAAAAAAAAAAAAAAAAGAGTATGGCATCCAGTAAATCTTTCAACTGGACAAAATAATTCAGAGAAAGGGAGCTAAAGAGGTGGCTTTCCCACTGTATCAGGTCCAGGAAAACAGAAACTAAGGAATCTCAGACACAGGTGATTTAATGTAGGGAACTGGTGTTACACAGATATTGGGAGTTTGCAAAAACAAAACGGGGATATCAATATCACCCCGATATTAGTAACTACAAAAAGCAGCTGCCACTCCTGGAACTGAAGTAGTCAGATAATAGTAAGTGCCAAATCAGGGGAATAAAATGGAAGAGGCGTGGCTACCAGAACCTAAGTGCTTGGAGGGGAGGCCCTGGATGGCTGCTACAGACCTTGAAGGGGCATCACACGGCTGGTGTGTGGACATCTGAAGCTGGGGATGTGACCTCTGGGGAAATGGTCTTCACACCGCTTAGAGATGTGGCCAGATGGCACTGAAACTTCTGAGGGGACTGGATATGGCTGGTGCTGAGACAGCCAAAAGAAGCCAGAGGCTGAAGCCATCGCTGTCCCTTGTTGCTGAAGGGAAGTCCTGTTTCTCCTCTTACCTCAAGATCATCTGCCAGTTCCTCCCAGTGGAAGAATCTAACAGAAAGCCAACTGGCAAGGATACCTGGGAAATGGTGGTTTGCTGAGTTTTGGTCAAAACAGACCATAATACACAAGGGTGAGCTTAGAGCTGGGAGACTATAGGAAAACAACCAGCACACCCAACAAAGGCTACTGGACCAAGATACACACATTTAAATCAAGGAGGGGCCAAATGCAGTGGCCCATGTCTGTAATCTCAGCACTTTGGGAGGCCAAGGCAGGAGAATCTCTTGAGCCCAGGAGTTCGAGACCAGCCTGGGAAACATAGGGAGACTCCATCTCTACAAAAAAAATTTTTTTTTGTAAATTAGCCTGTCATAATGGTGCACACGTCTGTAATCTCAGCACTTTGGGAGGCCAAGGCAGGAGAATCTCTTGAGCCCAGGAGTTCGAGACCAGCCTGGGAAACATAGGGAGACTCCATCTCTACAAAAAAAATTTTTTTTTGTAAATTAGCCTGTCATAATGGTGCACACCTGTGGTCCCAGCTACTTGGTAGGCTGGGACAGGAGGATTGCTTGAGCCTGGGAGGTCAAGGCTGCAGTGAGTTGTGATCTCACCACTGCACTCCAGCCTGGGTGACAGAGTGAGACTCTGCCTCCAAAACAAATCCATTCTGACTATTTTCCTTTGTAAATGTGACACAGAGACTTCTGATCATCCCCTAATATCTATTGTTTTTCTTCTTCACTATTAGAATCCTGAATTTTAACCGTGCATATGTCACTCAAAATAAAGACTGCATGTGCCTGCCTTCCCTGCATCTACGTGTGACCAGAAGATATGCAGATAACCAAGATCTGACCAGTAGGATGTCAATGAAAGTGGTGTATACAGCTTCTGGGATGCATTCTTAAAGCAGGGAGGGTCATGCCTTTCTCCCCTGCTATCTCCTCCTTGCTACCTGGAATATAAACATGTTGGCAGGTGCCCAAGCAGCCATCTTGGACCATAGGTGAAAGCAGCATTTTGGGGATGGTGAAAACTCAAGAAAGAAGCAGCCAGGTTTCTGGTGGTCATGGAGATGGTATACCAGCCTGAATTGCCTGTGTTTACTGCATGTGAGAAAGAGGAAGACTTTTACCTTATTTGCCTTATTATTACGTAAACATTTGCCTTACTTAAGCCATTGATATTTGAGGAAGTCTGTCTCTTGCAACTGAAACTAATCCTAACACAGTAAGTAATCTGGATTATTTTTTTCTCTCCAGAAGCTTTTAGGGGTTTCTCTTT
>NW_012101365.1:4173739-4174107 GCF_000951045.1 Mandrillus leucophaeus | reverse complement strand
CATGACTTTGAATCTCTCTGAAGACATTAAGTATTTTAGAGTTCTCTTCTGTCTCCTGAATGAGTTCTGTTTCCTCTAGGGTTATTTCTGACCTTGCTTTATGCAGACTTTTCTCAAATGTATGCTGATGAGCTGTCAGTTCATATTTCAGAATGAGACAATAGATTGGGAGCTCTGTCTGAATAGGGTGAGGCTTACTAGTAGGCAGATTCAGGATTTGGGGTAGGAAACAGGTCATGATGCTGGGAGACCCCAGAGGGCTTTTTACAAAGGTCTTTTTTCTGGGACCATCCAATTTATTTGGAGGAGAGTCTTCAAATGGTGTTCCTGTGTGGTAGATACCTAGTTTCTGGGCATTCAGATGCAAC
>NW_012101365.1:4173358-4173689 GCF_000951045.1 Mandrillus leucophaeus | reverse complement strand
ATTATTAAAATCTTGAATTAGTAGGGTGCATTTATTTCAATTGATGAGCCAATACTGATATATTACTATTAATTAAAGTCCATAGCTTACATTAGGGTTCTTATACATTCTTTGGGTTTTGACAAGCATCCATTTTTTTTAAGTGACTGCTTTAATGTATGGCAAAATTTTACATAAAATCGGAAATCTATGATCTGCCCCTGCTCCAATTTGTAAAAAACGCAAGATTCATCAGCAGCCATGTGCAGTCAGACCCCAGCTGGCCGGCAGTGCAGAACTGGAGTCCAGCCTCAGGGCTGCACTACTTTCCATTCTGTGCATTGAACATTTG
>NW_012101365.1:4171322-4172022 GCF_000951045.1 Mandrillus leucophaeus | reverse complement strand
ACCACGCCCGGCTAATTTTTTGTATTTTTAGTAGAGACGGGGTTTCACCAAGTTAGCCAGGATGGTCTCAATCTCCTGACCTTGTGATCCACCTGCCTTGGCCTCCCAAAGTGCCGAGATTACAGGATTACAGGCATGAGCCACTGCGCCCGGCCTGCATCCATTTATTTTTAATTTTTATTTTATTTATTTTTTTTTTTTGAGACAAGGTCTCACTCTGTTGTCCCAGCTGGAGGGCAGTTCACTGTAGGCTCAACATCCCAGGCTCAAGTGATTCTCCCACCTCAGCCTCCTGAGCAGCTAAGACTACAGGCACACACCACCACACCCAGCTAATTTTTGATTTTTTGTAAAGACAGGGTCTCGCTATGTTGTCCAGGCTGGTCTCAAACTCCTGGCTTCAAGTGATCCTCCCACCTCAGCCTCCCAAAATGCTGGGATTACAGGCATGAGCCACCACACCCAGCCCCATTTATTTTTAATAATATAATGAAGATCTGTGAACCTACCACCAAAATTTTATAGCATCAGTGACAAATTTAATCTACCTATATTCTTCTCCCCATCTCACCCCCAAGGAATCACTATCCTGAATTCATATTTCTTATTCTCTTTCCCTGATGGAGTTGGGAGTTTTGTTATTGCTGTTTTGCTACCACAGATTGCTGTAAGGAATATTCTTATACATGGCTCCTGGTGC
>NW_012101365.1:4167199-4169847 GCF_000951045.1 Mandrillus leucophaeus | reverse complement strand
TGGTGTTTGTTTGATTTAAGACAGGGTCTCTCTCTGTCTCCCAGGCTGGAGTGCAGTAGCAATAACACAGTGCAGGACAGCCTGGAACTCCCAAGCTCAAGAGATCCTCCCACCTCAATCTCCTGGGTAGTTGGGACTATGGGCACACACCACTACATCTGGCTAATTTTTTTTTTTTTTTGTAGAGACAGAGTCTCACCGTGTTGTCCAGGCTGTTCTCAAACTCCTGGGCTCAAGCAATCCTCCTGCCCCAGCCTCCTAAAATACTGGGATTACAGGTGTGAGCCACCTCACCCAGCCCTCTGGAGTGTTTGTACTTTAAGATTCCTTTTCAGAAAAAGAAGTTCTGGGTTTTAATGTAGTCAACTATATCAATTCTCTATGTATGTCTGCATGTATGTATGTATGTATGTATTTTTAGAGACAAGGTCTTGCTCTGTCATCCAGGCTGGAGTGCAGTGGCGCTATCATAATTCACTGTTCACTGTAACCTTGAACTCCCAGCCTCAGCCTCCCAAAGGGCTGAGATCACAGGCATGAGCCACCATGCCCAGCTTATACCAATCATTTATGGTTAGCACTGGTTTTTGTTGTTGTTTGTTTTGAGACGGAGTCTTGCTCTGTTGCCCAGGCTGGAGTGCAGTGGTACAATCTCAGCTCACTGCAACCTCTGCCTCCTAGGTTCAAGCGATTCTCCTGCCTCAGCCTCCCGAGTAGCTGGGATTACAGGCTTGTGCCACCATGCCTAACTAATGTTTTTGTATTTTTACTAAAAAACTCATTTTCTGAATGAGGACACTCATGCTCACACAGATTAAGTACCTTGCCTGAAGCCACACGGCTAAGAAAGTAACAGCCAGCATTCAAATCAGGCTTCTGACCTCAAAGCTGTACACTTAACCTCTGTGTTTGGTAGCCTTCAGAGAGCTGGAAGGGCCCTGCTCTAGGCCTAGGCACTTGGCCTCTCTGGGCTCCTGTTTGCTTATCTGTAAAATGGGGAAAAGGATTACTTCTTCACCTCCATCTCAGGGCTTTTTGGAGAGTCGCTAAGGCCACAGATGGAAAAGAGGCTCTATAAGCTCTACAGTGCTGCCACAAGGCAGGTGAGGTAGCGGAGAAGGCAGGGGCCCAGGGTTGCAGAGCTGGCAAAGACCCAGGCCTCTCTCCCATCATCACTGCTAGCTTCCCAGGCAGCCTCTTCCCAGGAGATGCAGGACCCCCAGGCCGAGCTGGGGAGAGGTTGTGTCTACTTAACACTGCTCTGCACCAGAGCCGGGGCTGACCGAGGTGGAGATAGAGAATCAGACATGGCCACGTGGGGGAAGGCCCACATCTGGTGGGTCTGACCTTAATAAATGGTGATAGCAAGGGGTGAAAGTGCTATGACACAGTCAGGCCTGGGGGTGGCAGGAGCACAGAGGGGAGCCTGGTCCAGCCCGGGGAAGCCAGGGAAAGCTTCCAGGTAGAGGTGTTGTGGTATCTTTTTTTTTTTTCTTTTGAAACAAATCCAACAAAGTTTTTTGTTTTTTGTTTTGTTTTTTGAGACAGAATCTTGCTCTGTCACCCAGGCTGGAGTGCAGTGGCACGATCTCGGCTCACTGCAATCTCTGCCTCCCGGGTTCAAGCAATTCTCCCCTCAGCCTCCCAAATAGCTGAGATTACAGGTGTGTGCCACCACACCCAACTAATTTTTTTTGTATTTTTAGTAGAGACACGATTTCACTATGTAGGCCAGGCTGGTCTCAAACTCCTGACCTCAAATGATCCGCCCACCTTGGACTCCCAAAATGCTGGGATTATAGGTGTGAACCACCACGCCTGGCCCCTGTAGTGGCATCTTGTACCACCCTGGCCAGTTCTCCTTCCCTAGACAACCATCACCCACCTTCACTTAGGGCTCCCTCCAACCCAGCCCTAGCAAGTGGCCAGGTCAACTTCCGAAGATGTGCCCCTGTCTAGAGCCCTTTAGTGACCTCTGCTGCCCTTATGACAAAATCCATAGTCCTCCCCATGGTCTTTCCTCTGGCCTCTGCCCCTCTTTTCCTGGCCTCATCCCACACTCGTTACACTCCAACCCCACTGATTTCCTCAGACTCACCCAGCTCTCTCCTGCCTCCACCGCAGCACTGCTGGGCCCTCTGCCTGGAGCAGCCCCTGCACCCCCCAACATAAACACACACACTGTCCTTGGAAAGCTCCTTCTCACCCCTGGGTCTCAGCTTAATGGCTCCTCCTCAGAGACACCTTTCTGACCAAGGCTGGCTGCCATCTCAAAAAAAAAGAAAAAAGAAAAAGACTGCCCCAGGCTTTCTATTGTCTGTCTCAGCCCCTTGCTTCTTTCTAGCTTTTATTGTAACTTCCAATTATTTTGTCTAGTTCTTGTTCTCTCTCCTGTCTCTCCTATCCCTTCCCATGACAAATGCTTCATGAGGGCAAGGGTCATGCCTGCTTATTCTCAATAGTCTCCCCAGTGCCTGGCCACAGCAGATACTCAAAAAATATTTGTTGGATGAATGAATTAATTAGAAAATGAATGAATGAATGAATGAATGAATGAATGAACTGGATCTTAAAGGAGCTCGAGCTGCACTGCCCAATACGATAGCCACAAGCCACATGTGGCTATTTAAATTTAAATGGGCCGGGCG
>NW_012101365.1:4163683-4165224 GCF_000951045.1 Mandrillus leucophaeus | reverse complement strand
CATGTGAGGCAGAGTGACACAGGCTCTGTCACCAAAAGAGCAAGCATTTGAACGGGCTGTCAGATGGAGAGCCCAAGCTCTTCCTGTTCTAGGTTCCCTCCCTCTGCTGCAGTTGGGAGGGGCTGGGCTGCCTGCAAGGAACTCTCACCTCCTCTCTCAGCCTCCTCTCTCAGGCCTCGTCTCCCTGGGCTCCTGGCCTGGCCCTTCACACCTTTCTCCAACTCCATCATGACTGCAGGCTTTGGCCTTCCCTCAGGAAAAGAATGAATTTTTCTCCACAAAATTCTACAATCTCTTCCAGCCTCTCCTTTTAGCTACTCTCATGTCCATTCACCAAAGTGATAATAGAAGACCACAAGTCAGATGACTCACATATTCACCTATTCAATAAACACTCCAGAGCATTCCTCTGACCTAGGACTGATGGGTCTCATACACAGTCTTCTAAGCAAAAAATAAAACAAAAAACCTGCCAGACACAATGGCTCCCGCCTGTAATCCCAGCACTTTGGGAGGCCAAAGTGGGAAGATCACTTGAGCTCAGGAGTTCAAGACCAGCCAGGGCAACATGGAGAAACCCTATCTCTACAAAAACATACAAAAATTAGCCAGGTGTGGTGGCACGCTATTCAGGAGGCTGAGACAGGAGAATTGCTTGAGTCCAGGAGGTTGAGACTATAGTGAGCTGTGATAGCACCACCTCACTCTAGCCTAGGCAACAGAATGAGATCGTGTCTCGACAGAAAAGAAAAACCCTGCAGTTCCAGTCTTAGCTCACATCAACATGGCTGGGGGAGGTGGCTCACACCTGTAATCCCAGCACTTTGGGAGGCTAAGGCAGGCAGATCGCTTGAACCTAGGAGTTCAAGACCAGCCTGGGCAACATAGTGAGACCCCCGCCTCTACTATTTTGTGTGTATATATATACACAAAATTTGTGTGTGTGTGTGTGTATGTGTGTGTATATATATATACACATACACACACACACAAAAATTAGCCAGGTATGGTGGCACACACCTGTAGCCCTGGCTACTCAGGAGAGGTTAAGCTTGAAGTGAGCTATGATCGTGCCACTATACTCCAACCTGGGCGACAGAACAAGACTCCATCTCTCTCTCCTTCTCTTTCTCTCTGTCTCTCTCTCTCTCTCTCTCTCTCTCCCTCTCTCTGCGACAGGGTCTGGCTCTGTCACCCAGGTTAGAGTGCAGTTGACTGTAAACTCTGCCTCCCAGGCTCAGGTGATTCTCCCACCTCAGTCTCCTGAGTAGCTGAGACCACAGACATGCACCACCACACCCAGTTAACTTTTGTATTTTTTATAGAGTTTTAAAGTACTAAATTTTAAAGTTCTAAGTTTCACCATGTTGCCCAGGCTGGTCTCAAACTCCTGACCTCAAGTGATCCACCCACCTCAGCCTCTCAAAGTGCTGGGATTACAGGTGTGCGATACCATCTTTTTTTTTTTTTTTTTTTTCCCTGAGATGGAGTTTCACTCTTGTTGCCCAGGCTGGAGTACAATGGCGCCATCTTGGCTCACT
>NW_012101365.1:4161929-4163633 GCF_000951045.1 Mandrillus leucophaeus | reverse complement strand
GCAGAGAAGGTGGACCAGGAATTAGGAGCAGGGGCACAGCATGTACCAAAACCTACAAGTGGGAGAGCACAGTAGTGGTATGCCATGGAATAAAGAAAGGGGGCACTTCACCCCATCTCTACACAGCCCTGTTTCTTATTAGAAACTTTGGCTTAAGGCAAGGAAGGATATCAGAGCAGGGAGAGTCCTGAGATCAGCTGGTCCTGTCCATCCCCATCAGAAGCAGAGACTGTGACCCAGAGCAGGAAAGGGATTTACTCAAGGTCATAGAGAAAGTCGCATAAATAGGGCCAGAACCTGAGGCTCCTGATTCCTGGTGAATGAAGTCAGTTTCCCCCTACCAGGCTCATAAGCACCTCCTCCCTCCTTCCTGGGTCCCATCCCCCCACAGCCAGGCCATCAAGTTCATAGAGCCCCCCAGGCACTTACACTGGCTGCTCTTATCTCTTATTCACTCACTAAAGTAACCCTCCCAGCATCTGACCCTTAGAATTTTAGACATCCCAAGGAGAATAGCTGCTTATAACCATTTGCTAATTACACGTATGGATGTCAATTAATTCATTTAGCTAATTAGCCACTTGATGAGCACCACGCACCAAAGAACTGTAAAAGACAGGCATATGGTGAGAAAGTGGGGTGGCTGGGTGCTCATGCAGCATGCAGGGATGGGGAGGGCGGGCAGTGGCTCCAGCTCCCCATCCCCAGATGAGTGGAGGGAGGCAGCTTAATGGCTGGGGGAACAGAGCTGCCACCGCCACTGCTGTTGCTGCTGCTGCTGCCATAAAGTATAATTACAGCTTCCTACTAATAGTGCTGGGAAAACACACGCACACACACGATCATGTGCACAGACAAGCATACATACGCATGTGTCTGTTTACACATACCCACACTCAGATGCACACAAACATAGGATGCACATATCCATAGGTACAATGTACATGGATGTGCACACACATGGACACACACAAGTAATGGACATGTGGGATCATGTGAGATCAATTCACAGAAGCGTTCTTAGTCCAGTGCTATGCTTGATGGAGGCTGGAAGAAGGGAATTCTCTTATTGCACCCAACTTTGTGCCAAGTACTGTGTTCAGCCCTTCCACATACAGTATTATTTAATCCTTACATAATCTCACAAATAATGAATTATCTTCACTCTACAGAAAGGAAACAGAGGCTCAGAGAAGCTAAGACATTTGCACAGGACCACACAGCTGGTAAGTGGCAGAGGAAGGGCTGATTTCTTTGCCTCCATGACCGCATGCTGCAGGAGCAGGGGGAGGGAAAGGGGATTTTCATGTGTTTTGAAGAAAATAATTTTTTTATGGGGGACCAACTGCTTCAGGAGTGAAAATGGGCTGTTCACAGGCTTCGTTCCACAGGGCTGAGAAGAAAAATTGAGTACTGATGAGAAAGAAGATGGACAGAAAAGAGAGACATGCAACTGGGACTCTAACACAAATGCCGTTCTCCCTGGGAAGGGACTAGACCAGTCAGCAGCCACCTTACTCCATGAGTTGGTTCTGAGGCCCCCTCTGTGCCAGGCAGCTAGGGACACAAGGTGAACTGATCCAACCTCACAGCCATGTGAGGCAGAGTGACACAGGCTCTGTCACCAAAAGAGCAAGCATTTGAACGGGCTGTCAGATGGAGAGCCCAAGCTCTTCCTGTTCTAGGTTCCCTCCCTCTGCTGCA
>NW_012101365.1:4157876-4160509 GCF_000951045.1 Mandrillus leucophaeus | reverse complement strand
GCTCACTGCAACCTCTGTCACCTGGGTTCAAGCGATTCTCCTGCCTCAGCCTCCCGAGTAGCTGGGATTACAGGCATATGCCACCACGCCCTGCTAATTTTGTTTTGTATTTTTAGTAGAGACAGGGTTTACCATGTTGGCCAGGCTGGTCTCAAACTTGTGACTTCAGGTGATCTGCCCGCCTCGGCCTCCCAAAGGCTGGGATCACAGGCGTGAACCACCGCACCCGGCCGATCCCCTCTCTTAAAAAACAAAAACAAATAAACATGGTGTCCAGTACTACCAGTTAAAAATATTTCTGTTGTAAGTGACAGAAAATCCAACACAAGCAAGCCTCAACAAAGAGGAAATTCACTGGCCCACATCACTGGGAAGCCCAGGGGTGTTGTGCTGCTTCAGGCATGGCTGATTCAGGGGCTCCAGCCAAGTCACCAAGCCGTCTTTCTCCACCCCTTCTCTTACTGGCCCCTGTGTGTTGGCTTCACTGTAAGGATCCACATAATGATGACAGGGCAGCAGCGGCTCCAGCTTCACATCACATCTCAGTCAAGTCCACCAGGAAAGAGGGGCTTTTCTTTTTTTTTTCTTTTGAGACGGAGTCTTGCTCTGTCGCCCAAGCTGGAGTACAGTGGCATGATCTCAGCTCACTGCAACCTCCACCTCCCGGGTTCAAGCAGTTCTCCTGCCCCAGGCTCCCGAATAGCTGGGATTACAGGCGCCCGCCACCGCGCCCGGCTAATTTTTGTATTTTTAGTAGAGATGGGGTTTCACCGTATTGGCCAGGCTGGTCTCAACCTCCTGACCTCATGACCCACCCGCCTCAGCCTCCCAACGTGCCGGGATTACAGATGTGAGCCACGGAGCCCGGCCTGGGGCTTTTCCAAGAGCTCCTAAGGTAGCACTGGGACTCACTCTGATTGGATGGACTCAGGTCACAATGCTTACCTCTGAGTCAATCACCACAGCCAGCAGAATGATATGTTCAGATTGACTGGATCCAGGGGTGGAGTCCCACCCAAACCACTTGGACTGACAATAGGGAGTGGCGACCCCTAAAGTCAGAAGGAGGAGGACTGGATAGATAGGGACCAGGAGGCAAACTACCAATATCCACTACAGTGTTCTAAGGTTTCTTTTTTTCTTGTCTGTTTGTTTGTTTGCTTTTGGAGATACAGTCTTGCTGTCTCGCGAGGCTGGAGTGTAGTGGGGCGATCTCAGCTCACTGTAACCTCTGCCTCCCGGGTTCAAGTGATTCTTGCGCCTCAGCCTCTGGAGTAGCTGGGATTACAGGCACACGCCACCATGCTCGACTAATTTTTGTATTTTTGGTAGAGACGGGGTTTCGCCATGTTGGCCAGACTGGTCTTGAACTCCTGACTTCAAGTGATTCGCTTGCCTCGGCCTCCCAAAGTGCTGGGATTACAGGTGTGAGCCACCGTGAGCAGCCAAGTGTTGTAAGTTTTAAAGGCAAGCAGGGTAAGGATTATCGACCCCATTTTGCAGCTAAGGCTGAGAAAGGAGATATGCCTAATACGAATTACAGAGGAAGGAATTGAGTCAGGGTTTGAGCCAATTTGACTTAACTTCCACCTTGAGCCCTTCCCCGCAGCAAGCATCCAGCAATACTCACCAGGCATCCAATCTTTGACACACCAACTTCTTCAGGCTTTGCTTTCTGCAGCCAAGGATATGGGCCTACCGATTGCATGAGAAAGACCTCCAAGGCTGGGCACACGGATATGAGCCAGCTGGCTGTACAAAGCATCAGGATCCCATCTTGTCCTCACTCCAGAACAAGCTGAAAGCCTGCAACTCAAATCTCCCAGGGGGCTTTCTCTCTGCCCCAGGTATGCTGTAGGGCAGGCCAGAAGGGTCCAGAATCAGCTCTCAGCAATGACCAGTGGCAGTTGGAGGATATATACCCCAGCTTCTTTGCCTCTTGGGTGGGATTACAAGATGGGGTCTGTTTTACCCAGAGCCCCAATATGGTAATGAGCCTGATCACACACCCTTCATCACTGTCTTCCCTTCGTCTTACTTGCCCCTCTCTGTCCCAAACAAGCTTGCATTCTAATCCTTGTAGTGGGATCTGTTTATGGGAAAACACAACTTAAGGCACCCCCCATTCTTCTATAAAATGAGGGTAGGGGAAGCCTGAAGGGATTCATCTAGATAGATGATTTTCAAGTATGTTTCTAGTAGAACCCTTTTTTCAAATGCCTTTCTTCCCTGTCTCTTTTGTTTTTACCCCTCCCCACTCCTGCACTCCAGGACTCTTCCCTTACTCTCCTTTGCTCCCATTAAGTCCCAAATGTCCCAGATCGCCTGTTAAATCTTGTGAATTCACAGTCCCTGGCATCTTCTAAGTCAAAGGCATTTACTTCTCTGCCAGGTTGTCTACTGAAGGGAGGCATAAGCTTTGGGTCCTGTGGGTGGTAATGGAGGAGGCCATGGAGTATGGGTTGCAGTTGGCTCTCTCTGCATGCATCTAAAAAATCAGACACATCCCTTGGCCAGGCGCAGTGGCTCAAGCCTGTAATCCCTGCACTTTGGGAGGCCGAGACGGGTGGATCATGAGGTCAGGAGATCGAGATCATCCTGGTTAACATGGTGAAACCCCGTCTCTACTAAAA
>NW_012101365.1:4152381-4156451 GCF_000951045.1 Mandrillus leucophaeus | reverse complement strand
GCCGAGAGCCTTCACCAGATGCTAAATCAGCTAGTCCCTTGATCTTGGACTTCCCAGCCTCCAGAACTTTGAGCAATAAATTTCTATTGTTTATATATTACCCTACTCTATTTTGTTATAGCAGCCTGAACTAAGGGGGTATGCAGTTATCACATGCTGTGCAACAAATAATATCAAATTTGAGTGATATAACACAATTGTTTATTATGCTTACAAATTTTTGTGGGTCAGGACTTCAGGAAGCTGGGCACTTCTCATTTGGGGCCTCTCATGCGGCTGCAGGCAGATGTCAGCCAGGTCTGCAGTTATCTGAAGGCTTGACCAGACCCGAAGATGTACTTCTAAGGTGACCCATTCACATGGCTGGCGGGCAGGTGCCAGCTGCTGGCCAAGGGCTCCGCTACTCTCCCTGGGGGCTTCTCCACAAGGTCACTTGAGTGTTCTCATAGCATGGTAGCTGGTTTCCCCCAGAGCGGGAGACCCAAGGATCCAAAGAAGAAGCTACAATGCCTTTTATGACCCAGTCTTGGGGGTTACATCTTCACTTTCATCTTACGCTTTTGGTCCCACAGGGCCAGCCCTGATTCAGTGTTGGACAGAACTACACAAGGACGTGTGGGTCACTGGGGCCATCCTGGAGGCTGGCTACCACAGGAAGCGTAATTTAAGTCCTCAGGACTACTGTGTGTAGTCGTGTATTCTGAGAATTCAGGGCAGTAGAAGCACACGGGTCTGCAGCAGGAAATGTCTCCAAAGCCCTTGTCAGATGTCACTGTCAGGAACATTAATCAGCCATCCCCTCACAGTGTCCCTCTCTCAGGCCATGTTCCTCTCACAAGCTCACAGGACTCTGCTAACCCTTCCCTCCTCACCCATGTTGTCCGTAGGGAAGCCCCATCACCTACCTGCTGCCCATGGGCCTCTGGAGCCCTGGGAAGGTTGCAGGGAACAATCGGCTGTATTATTAATCAGGCTAGGTTGGTCAATGGGGGCCTTCTACCTATCCCCAGCTACTGGCACAGACTGCAGGACAACAGTCCTCTGACCCCAACAACCGTCAAAAAAAGGACAGAATCTGCCGTCTAGAGGCTGCCTGCACTTCACCTGAAGGCCTATAAATCAAAGGGAGAGACTCCAAGTAAGAACTGCCCAGCTAGCAGTTCCACATAATCTGCGAGAACGATGCTTGATTGTTTTATGCCACTAAGTTTTGGGCTAACTTGATACAAAGCACAAAATAACCAGACACCCCCTCTCTCCAAATACACCACATTTTGTTTTATTTGTTTCTGTTTGTTGGTTGGTTTGGGGTTTTTGTTTTTCTCGCTCTGTCCACCAGGTTGGAGTGCAGTGGCGCCACCTCGGCTCACTGCAAGCTCCGCCTCCTGGGTTCACGCCATTCTCCTGCCTCAGCCTCCCAAGTAGCTGGGACTACAGGCGCCTGCCACCATGCCAGGCTAACTTTTTGTATTTTTAGTAGAGACAGGGTTTCACCATGTTAGCCAGGATGGTCTCGATCTCCTGATCCGCCGGCCTCGGCCTCCCAAAGTGCTGGGATTACAGTTGTAAGCCACCGCCTTGGT
The DNA here is from genome assembly GCF_000951045.1 of Mandrillus leucophaeus. Lineage (NCBI taxonomy): Eukaryota > Metazoa > Chordata > Mammalia > Primates > Cercopithecidae > Mandrillus > Mandrillus leucophaeus. Next base: position 4,154,868 of record NW_012101365.1, on the reverse strand, counting down.
TTTTTTTTTTTTTTTTTTTTTTTTTTTTGAGGCGGGGTCTCACTCTCACCCAGGCTGGAGTGCGTGGAACAATCTTGGCTCACTGCAGCCTTGATCTCCCAGACTCCAGTGGTCCTCCCACCTCAGTAGCTGGGATTACAGGTGCACGCCACCATGCCCGGCTAATTTTTGTATTTTTTGGAGAGACAGGGTTTCGCCATGTTGCCTGGCTGGTCTCAAACTCCTGACCTCAAATGATTCGCCCGCCTCAGCCTCCCAAAGTGCTGGGTTTGCAGTTGTAGTCACTGCGCCTGGCTCCAAATACACCACATTTTATTTTATTGTATTTATTTATTTATTTATTTTGAGATAGAGTCTCGCTCTGTCACCCAGGCTGGAGTGCAGTGGCATGATCTCGGCTCACTGCAACCTCCACGTCCCCGGTTCAAGCGATTCTCCTGCCTCAGCCTCCTGAGTAGCTAGTATTACAGGCGCCCACCACCACGCCTGGCTAATTTTTGTATTTTTAGTAGAGATGGGGTTTCACCATGTTGGTCAGGCTGGTCTCAAACTCCTGACCTTGCGATCCACCAGCCTCAGCCTCCCAAATGCTGGGATTACAGGCGTGAACCACCACAGCTGGCCCAAATACACCACATTTTAAAGCAGTGATTCTACCCCAAGATCACCTGCCTCCCTGTGATTTTATCAATGAAATGTGGAATAAACAGGAGTAGTGGAGAGAGAGACTGAGAATGTTCATTCCAACATACCTTCAACTATGGGCCGAGAAGGGGAAATAGAGGCAGGAGGAGACACCCCTGCAACACACGCTTACATACCTATGCCTTTTTTCTTTCTACCCTCTGCCCAGCTGGGTACAGATCCCCAATTCCTGCTGGGTTTTTTTTTTGTTGTTGTTGTTGTTTTTTTGAGACGGAGTCTCGCTCTGTTGCCAGGCTGGAGTGCAGTGGTGCAATCTCGGCTCATTGCAACCTCCGCCTCCCAGGTTCAAGCAATTCTCCTGCCTCAGCCTCCAAAGTAGCTGGGACTACAGGTGCATGCCACCATGCCCAGCTAATTTTTGTATTTTTTAGTAAAGACGAGGTTTCACCATGTTAGCCAGGATGGTCTCGATCTCCTGACATCATGATCTGCCCACCTTGGTCTCCCAAAGGGCTGAGATTACAGGCATGAACCACTGCACTCAGCCTTCCTGGTGCTTTTTTATGCAATTTAGATCTTTCTCCTTCCTCCCCACCACCCAAGCAATCAAGCCAGGAACCTGGTGAAACAGAGCCTTCTTGTCCAGCTTCCACTTTTGGCAACACCAAGAACCAGCAGAAGCTGGGACATTACAGCTTGTTCCTGAGCTTACCTTGAATGAAAATAGCAGGCTTTGACCTATGCAACCAGCCTTGTGTGGATAGGGTGGAAGTGGGTAGATTGCAGCTGGAGGGAAAGTCTCCTATTTCTTGAGTTTGACCACACCTGGAAGGAAAAGCATCAACCTATTTTTAACCAAACAGGGAGATTTCTTGCGAGGTTACTGAGATAGCCCCACAGAACAGTAAGGATCTTGGCATGAATCTGGATGGTAGTTCCAGGAACCCTTGGAATTGGGACATTAACAAAACTTTTAACAATGGTTATAGCTAGGGAATGGGATCATAGAGGACTTATGCTTCCTTCATATTGTCTGGAGTTCTTTCTCAATAATTATGTAAAATCAACAGGGATGACATTTCCATTTAGAAAGAGAAAAGAGGAGGGTGGGTGCAGTGGCTCATGCCTGTAATCCCAGCACTTTGGGGTTACAGTGCGGGTGGATCACCTGAGGTCAGGAGTTTGAGACCAGCCTGGCCAACAAGGTGAAACTCCATCTCTACCAAAAATACAAAAATTAGCCAGGCATGGTGGTGCGCACCTGCAGGCCCAGCTACTCAGGAGGATAAGGCATAAGAATTGCTTGAATCCAGAAGGCAGAGGTTGCAGTGAACTGAGATCATGCTACTGTACTCCAGCCTGGGCAACAGAGCAAGACTCTGTCTCCCTTCCCAAAGAGAAATAGAGAGAAAGAAAAAATAGGTGTGGACCAGGCGTGGTGGCTCACCTCTGTAATCCCAGCACTTTGGGAGGCTGAGGCAGGTGAATCACCTGAGGTCAGGAGTTCAAGACCAGCCTGACCAACATGGTGAAACGCTGTCTCAACTAAAAAATTAGCTGAGTGTAGCCGGGCGCGGTGGCTCACACCTGTAATCCTAGCACTTTGGGAGGCCAAGGTGGGCCGATCATGAGGTCAGGAGATCGAGACCATCCTGGCTAACATGGTGAAACCTTGTCTCTACTAAAAATACAAAAAATTAGTATGTTGGCAGGCATCTGTAGTCCTACTCGGAAGGCCAAGGCAGGAGAATGGCATGAACCTGGGAGGCGGAGCTTGCAGTGAGCCGAGATCGGGCCACTGCACTCCAGCCTGGGCGACAGAGCGAGACTCCATCTCAAAAA
>NW_012101365.1:4149936-4151936 GCF_000951045.1 Mandrillus leucophaeus | reverse complement strand
AAAGAATTCTGAGAGGTCTGAAGCAAGGGGATATGCCTGGAGCCCCACGACCTCTGCCCTCCCTCAGCACCCCCACCCAGGACACCTCTACTACATGATTTCTCAAAATCGTCCAGCCCAGACTTACTATCAGACACTATGGAGTCTGGGCCTGTAGAGGGTGCACCTCAGGGCCCACCAGTGCCCCCATATAGAGAGACCTGGCCCCCACTGCTGGTCTTCTGCCTGCTGACAAATGATGCTGACTGTCCCCCGCCCCCAGCTGTGACTCCCAGGCCCATCTATCAGCCACCCAGCCAGCACAATTGGAGTTTAATGATGTCATGACAGGAGTGATTACAATTGTTAATTACCTTCCAGCCATCAGCAGCTTCTGCAGGTCCTCCGCCATGTGACGGCTGCCACGGCTACCCTGTACCTGCACATACTACTCCTGGCCTCATCAACCACCCAGTCGTGCTGCCAAATGCCCTGGGACACAGCAATGGGCATTTCTGTGAGCATCTCCCCAAGACCCTGGCACTCTGAAGGCCCGAGGGTTCTCCCCCTGGTTTAATGTATAGAACCCATGCCATCAGCGTCCTGAAGGGAAACACCGACCACATCCCTTTCTGCTCATAGCCAGTGGCTCCCCACTGCCACAGCATAGGCCAGACGTGGTGGTGCACACCTGTGGTCCCAGTGACTCAGGAGACTGAGGTGGGAGAATTCTGAACTTCAAGACTATAGTGCACTATGATTGTGCCTATGAATAGCCACTATGATTGTGCCTATGAACTTCCACAGAAGAAGCTCCCTACCTTCCTCCAGTCTCGTCTCCATCACTCCACTCCATACACCCTGCAATAGAACTGCCTGCGTCCGCAGCCGCGCCTCAAATGTTCCCAGCTCTGTTCCTTGGCCTGTGCCATTCCTCCACCTGGAAAGCCTTTCATCCCAGCTCCATGCTTTCAACTTCTACCTGTTCTTCCAGGCCTGCATCAAAACTCTGTGGGATATGGCCCAGACCCTTGCTCCCACCCCCGACTGACTTTGGCCCCCTTGGGTCTCCTGTGGCGCTTCCTCTGACCCTCCTTTCTTGCACACCAACCTCCTAACGTGCTTGAAGTTTGTGTCCCTGTCCTGTCTCCCCCATGGCACTGAGCTCCTGGGCAGGGCTTCAGCCCCAGCACAGGGCCTGGTGCGCAGCAAGTTCTCAGAATGAGTGGATGAATGAGTCAGAGCAGGCCTGGGTAGGGGGAGCAAAAATGGCCCAGAGGGGAGGCAGGGTGGCCACTGCTTCCTCCTCAGGGGACTCTGTGTCCCCAAACACCACACAGGAGGCGCAGCTTTCTTGCTGTGTCCTCGCTGGCCCCTCCAGCCCTCCTCCACCCTAACTGAGCCACCAAAACTAGCAAAACTGCAAGCTGAATTCTGCTACTCCTTGGCTTAAAACTCGCCTCACCTCAAAAATCAATTCCTTAGTTTGGTGCCCAGGTTCTTCATGCCCATGGTGGGTGCCTGCAGAGCTACCTGCTCAGCTCACTACCACTGCTCTCCTGTGTGTACCCCACACACCCCTCATCACAGGGGATTCAGATGGACCCTGGTCCACGCTCTGCCAATCGGACTCTCTCTCTTACCCTGGGAATAAAGCTTCCAAGATGTGCAATGTGTAAATGCTTCAGGGGAGGTTATGGTCCCCTTGGAGCCCAGAAAATACAGAGGAAACTGGGCTGCAGAGAGGCAAATAAAAGGGACGAGCATGAAGAAGGAAAAGAAAGAGGGGCACCAGCCGGCCTCAGTGGCTCATGCTTGTAATCCCAGCGCTTTGGGAGACCGAGGCGGCCGGATCGTGAGGTCAGGAGTTCGAGATCAGCCTGGCCAATATGGTGAAACCCTGTCTCTACTAAAAATACAAAAATTAGCTGGGCGTGAGGTGGCAGGCGCCTGTAGTCCCAGCTACTCGGGAGGCTGAAGCAGGAAAATCGCTTGAACCCAGGAGGCAGAGGTTGCAGTGA
>NW_012101365.1:4149308-4149886 GCF_000951045.1 Mandrillus leucophaeus | reverse complement strand
AACATTGCACCCCAGCCTAGGTGACAAAGTGAGACTCAGTCTCAAAAAAAAAAAAAAAAAAATTAGCCAGGTGGTGGTAGCGGGTACCTGTAATGCCAGCTACTTGGGAGGCTGAGGCAGGAGAATCGTTTGAACCTGGGAGGCAGAGGTTGCAGTGAGCCGAGATCGCGTAACATTGCACCCCAGCCTAGGTGACAAAGTGAGACTCTGTCTCAAAAAAAAAAAAAAAAAAATTAGCCAGGCAGTAGTGGTGTGCACCTGTAATGCCAGCTACTTGGGAGGCTGAGGCAGGAGAATCGCTTGAGTCTGGGAGGCGGAGGTTACAGTGAGCCAAGGTCACGCCACTGTACTCCAGTTTGGGCAACAGAGTGAGACCCTGTCTCAAAAAAAAAAGTAAAAAGAATTCTGAGAGGTCTGAAGCAAGGGGATATGCCTGGAGCCCCACGACCTCTGCCCTCCCTCAGCACCCCCACCCAGGACACCTCTACTACATGATTTCTCAAAATCGTCCAGCCCAGACTTACTATCAGACACTATGGAGTCTGGGCCTGTAGAGGGTGCACCTCAGGGCCCACCAG
>NW_012101365.1:4145550-4145897 GCF_000951045.1 Mandrillus leucophaeus | reverse complement strand
GGCGGATCACCTGAGGTTGAGAGTTCAAGACCAGCCTGACCAACAGGGAGAAACCCTGTCTCTACTAAAAATACAAAATTAGCTGGGCGTGGTGGCACATGCCTGCAATCTTAGCTACTTGGGAAGCTGAGGCAGGAGAATCGCTTGAACCTGGGGGGCGGAGGTTGTGGTGAACCAAGATCACGCCATTGCACTCCAGCCTGGGCAACAAGAGTGAAATTCCGTCTCAAAAAAAAAGATTATTCCATAGACAGAGCAGCCCAGAGGGCTGCTAGTTGGCCATTTTTATGGTTATATCTTGATGATATGCTAAATGAGGGGGGGAGGATTATTCAAGTCTCCCCTTT
>NW_012101365.1:4138167-4145500 GCF_000951045.1 Mandrillus leucophaeus | reverse complement strand
TCCTTCCTTTCTTTTCTTTCCTTCCTTTCTTTCCTTTCTTTCCTTTCTTTCTTCCTTTCTTCCTTCCCTTCCTTCTCCCTTCCTTCTCCCTCCCTCCTTCCTGACTTCCTTTGTTACAGGAAAGGCGCTCCCATCCAGACCCCAACAGAGGGTTCTTACAAGAAATTATTCAGGGCGAGTCCTCAGTGCAAAGTGAAAGCAAGTTTATTAAGAAAGTAAAGGAATAAAAGAATGGCAGCCGGGTGCAGTGGCTCACGCCTGTAATCCCAGCACTTTTGGGAGGCCGAGGCTGGCGGATCACCTGAGGTTGAGAGTTCAAGACCAGCCTGACCAACAGGGAGAAACCCTGTCTCTACTAAAAATACAAAATTAGCTGGGCGTGGTGGCACATGCCTGCAATCTCAGCTACTTGGGAAGGTGAGGCAGGAGAATCGCTTGAACCTGGGGGGCGGAGGTTGTGGTGAACCAAGATCACGCCATTGCACTCCAGCCTGGGCAACAAGAGTGAAATTCCGTCTCAAAAAAAAAGATTATTCCATAGACAGAGCAGCCCAGAGGGCTGCTAGTTGGCCATTTTTATGGTTATATCTTGATGATATGCTAAATGAGGGGGGGAGGATTATTCAAGTCTCCCCTTTTAGACCATATAGGGTAAATTCCTGACGTTGCCATGGCATTTGTAAACTGTCATGGCACTGGTGGGAGTGTAGCGGTGAAGATGACTAGAGGTCACTCTCGTGGCCATTTTGGTTTTGGTGAGTTTTGGTCGGCTCCTTTACTGCAATCTGTTTTATCAGCAAGGTCTTTATGACCTGTATTTTCTGCTGACCTCCTATTTCATCCTGTGACTTACAATGCCTTAACCGTCTGGGAATGCAGCCCAGTAAGTTTCAGCCTCATTTTACCCAGCTCCTGTTCAAGACAGAGTTGCTCTGGTTCACATGCCTCTGGCACATTCTTCCTTCCTTCCTTTCTTTTCTTTCCTTTTCTTTCTTAGACAAGGTTTTGCTGTCACACAGGCTGGAGTGCAGTGGCATGGTCATAGCTCCCTGCAGCCTGGAATTCCTGGGCTCAAGCAAGCCTCAGCCACCTGAGTCGCTGGGACTACAGAGGTGAGCCACCATGCCTGGCCAGTTAAGCTGCTTTCTGTTAAATGTGTAACAAAATGGAGGAAATTTTGTTCTCCCAAACATGTCTAGTTTGGAAGAAACACCATATGTATCTGGAAGAAATACTTTGAAAAGCCATTTGGAGTGTGGTGGGGACGTGGGAGAACAAGTTCCAAGGGCTTATCCACATTCCACAAAGTAGGGAGGCTGCCTTCTGAGAGGCAGACAGGAGCACCGTGCTGCTTCTGACAGTAGTCTGGAGTGGGGGCTCCTGAGAACCAGCCATCTCAGTTTCAGCCACACCCCTGCCACTTACTGACTGTGCTTGGAGACTGGGCTGGTTATTTCTGCCGTTGGTTTCCTCATCTGTAAAGTGGGGATGATGATAATTGTACCCACCTCACGGGGCTGTGGAAAGGATTCACTTGAGTTAGTAGATGGGAAGGACTTAGTGCCTGTTAACTAGCAAACACCCAAGTGTTAGCAAAAGTCAGAAAACGACGCTGTTAACACAAAATCCCTGTTAACTGGAGTCCTGGGGGAAACTGAGGCACGCAAGTCTGAAGCCAGGAGCTGAGGCACAGGTGAAGTTGAGAAGAAAGAGCTTGAAAGTGGAATATTCCCCCTACTGTGTTTCAGGGCACGTTCTGGATACCAGGCAGCAAAGTTTCAATCCTAGAGGGGAACAGGCAATAAATAAGGAACCTTCAGACGATGCCACAAAGACAACAGATGCTGGTAATGTGATGGGGGCTGGCTGGAAGCTTCTCTGGATCAGGCGGTCAGGGAAGGCCTCCTGGAGGAGGTGGCCAAGAGAGGATTAAATGCTTAAAGGCACCAGCCATGCAGAGGGAAGCCACAAGGAGAGACCAAAGGCTGGTGAGGGAGGCGGGAGAGAAAGAGCCCAGCAAGGCAGGGAGTGGTGTGTGAGGTCAGGGGAGCCACCCCAGGACAGGCAGCTGAGCAGGGGAATGGGAGAACAAAAAAACAAAGGTGGCTATCTTTAGGTTCTTTGCTGTAGGGCATGAACAGAAATGGCCTTGTCCATCTTTGCTTTAATGTTCAGTTCATCCCACTTGCTCATTAATGCTTTTGGGTGACTCAGTTCTCTTGTGGGAAAGGAGTCAGGGAAGTTCAGTGAAGAACAAAAACCAAAGAACAGATGTGGGTACACAGTGGGGTCCCGGGCAGGTCCCTGCAAGCCCATCCGACTGCAATCTTAGCCCTTCCTGAAAAGGTTCCACAAAAGTCCATATTCATCCAGGGGCCAAGACTGGTTAGCCCTCTGCAAGGAAGAAGCTGACAGAAGTCACTTTTGTCCTAAGGGTCTGCTAACGGCCAGGAGTCTCCCTCAGTGGCCTCCAGTGAGGAGTGGGGGTAGCACTGGTTTGGGCGTCAGTTGAGCAGACAGTGTTTCAATCTTGCTCTCCCATTTATATCCTGGGTGCTTGGGCAAGGCACTCAACCACTCTGCCCTATACTATAGAGTGACAGTTCCTAGGAAGGGTGAGTGGACTTTGGCACTGTGTAATGGGGTATGAATCCCAAGAGGCCCATAGTCATCCTACTGTCCTTCTTGGGGGATGGGGTCAGTGGGACAGTCAGTATGTTCTCCAATGAGAAGAGCAGTGACAGCTACCCCTTGCTGAGCACCTTCTAGGTGTCAGGCACATGCTAAAGAAAACACAGCAATAAAGACTAGAAAACACAGGCCAGGTACAGTGGCTCACACCTGTAATCCCAGCACTTTGGGAGGCCGAGGCGGGTGGATCACCTGAGGTCAGGAGTTCAAGGCCAGTCTGACCAATATGGTGAAACCCATCTCTACTAAAAATATAAAAATTAGCCGGGTGTGGTGGCGGGCGCCTGTAGTAGTCCCAGCTACTTGGGAGGCTGAGACAGGAGAACTGCTTGAACCCAGGAGGTGGAGGCTGCAGTGAGCCAAGATCGTACCACTGCACTCCAGCCTGGGCGACAGAGCCAAACTCGTTTCAAAAAAAAAAAAAAACTAAAAACACAAGAAAGAGCACCGACCAGGCGTGGTGGCTCATGCCTGTAATCCCAGCACTTTGGGAGGCCGAGTCGGGTGGTCACCTGAGGTCAGAAATTCAAGACCAGCCTGGCCAACATGATGAAACCCCGTCTCTACTAAACATACAAAAAACTACTGGGCATGGTGGTGCTCACCTGTAATCCCAGCTACTCAGGAGGCTGAGGCAGGAGAATCGCTTGAACCCGGGAGGCGGAGGTTGCAGTGAGCCGAGAATCGCGCCATTGCACTCCAGCCTGGGAAACAAGAGTGAAACTCCGTCTTAAAAAAAATTAAAAAAAAAAAAAAAAGAACGAGCGCTAAGTGCAATAGTTCTACTACTGAGCAGGTCCCCCAATCCACCAGCAAGTCCAGATTCTGGGGGATGTGAATTTGTTGAGGAAAAATGAAGTTGGTCTTTTAAAGCCCAAATACCACCTACTGTCCCTGCCGGGCATGAAGAAAGCAAAGCCTCTGGAGTGGGGCTTGTCAGCACCTAAGGGCTGTAGGCGCAGGCTGCCTGTGTTGGGATATGGTGTCCAGGTGTCTCTGCTGTGCACCCCACGAGCCAGGGCGGAGTTATGCACCCAGCAGATCCACCCCAACCAACATCAACAGGGTTATCACTGTGCATTACCACATACATTATCACATACATTATCACAGATCCTCACAACAACCCCATCAAATGGGAAATTGAGGCCCAGAGATTCCCCGGAGGTCACAGTTACAGGTTCCCCGGAGGTCACAGGTGGCTGGGCTGGGGTTTGAACCTAGATCTGTCTGACTGCAAAGGACATAACTGACGCTTGAAGGCACAGAAATGCCAGCTCTGGGGAGATAACAAGCACGCGGCAGGCAGGCTGAGCTCGGCATCCTCACAAGCTGAGGGGTCGTTGCGGGGGAGGGGGCACGGAAAGCACCAGGCCAGGATGCCGGCAGGGGTCCCTCTCAGGTCCCCTGAGGTTGGTGGGAAGCTGGCAGGATGGCAGAGGGGTAAGTGTGGGGTTCGCTCCTAGGCTGTAGCGCGGAGGGACAGGCATCCCGCTTCCCACCTCCCCTCACAGGCGCCCCACCAGGGGTGATTTTTCTACCCAGACCTTGCAACCCCAATCCTCCCCGGGCGACCAGACGCCCCCAGCCTCCCGCAGACCGCCCGCCCTCCGGCCCTGCTCGCTCCTGGAGCAGCCGGAAGCCGCAGTCGCTCTGCAGACACCCCCTGGTGGAAACAGCTCATTACGGGATGGAGAAAATGTGCTAGAACATTAGCTTAATAAATCAAGCGCTCCCGGAGCCCGGCAGCCGCCGCCGCTCAGCGAGGCGGGGCCGCGGCGCCCACCCCTGCTGGGACTGTGGCGGAGGCGGGGTTGGGGGTGCGGGTCCAGAATGCCTGCCTCCCTCCTGCCCTGCGGAACCACGCTTTGCACCCCCATCCCGCCGCCGCCTTCGTCCCCCACCTCCTCGCTCCGAGTCAAGTTGCCCATATGGAGAGAGGCCTTGGGAGCCCCAGGACGCCGGAATCCTAGCACTGTCACTTGGCTAGATTGCTACCTAGAACCGGGGTCTCCTCGGAGCCTCGGTATCTTCATCTCCACGATGAACCAATAACACACTGTTGACTGAGGGCCAACTAAGTGCCGGTGCCCTCCCTGACTCATTGCAGCCCGGTGAGATCCAAACTGCCATCTCCATTTTTCACCATAATGAGTCTTGGAGCCTGTGGCCAATTATTTTTCAGTCCTGGTACCCTCTGCCCATGGTTAGTACTGAGCTGGCTGCCCCCACCTGTGCCCCTAGAGGGTGCTCTGTGAGAAAAAAAAGACCTGTTCACAGCCAGATGCTGCAGGGCAGCTGGATGTGCAGAGCAACAGGCTGGCGCCTACCAAATCCAAGGGCTCCCAGCCAAGGAAACCCCAACCAATTGCTGTGGCAAAAGGGCTGCCTCCTGCGTGGGACTCAGGAGCCCCAGGTTCTTTGCCACTGGCCAAACCCTGTGTCTCTGTGGGACAGTGAACCCTTCCCAGTCTCTGCTCCCTGCCTTCCCGGGGCAGTGCAAAAGCTGGCCTAGGTGGCCTTTCCCTTCTAGTCCCAACCAAATTCTAAACTCCTGAGTGCCTGATGCAAGTCTCGCCTCTCCCTGGGCGTCAGTTTCCTCCTCTGTACAAGGCTTAGCCCTGGAGGAGCCTAAGAAGGCTCTTGCCTGCCATTCTACTCTCCTTCCTGCTGGTCTAGGTGGGGGAGGGGGTGGTGCAACCACCAGAGCTCCTTATGCGTGGAAAACCACTGTCTAGAGAGCTAATTCTTCCTGCGCTCTGAGGGGTGGAGAGAGGGCGAGAGAGAGAAAAAAATTCAATTACTGGACGTCTATTTGTCAACTCCTCCCTCCCCATTGACTTAATTTTCTCTAGCCAGACCCAGAGTCAGAGGAGGCAGGAGGAGTGAGCTGCAGGCCCAGAGAGGGAGGGAGAAAAGAGAGCAGGAGAAGCAGCAGGGAAGGAGAGCCCCTGTGGACATGGGGACATGGGGACCGGCCTGTTGGACACACACCACGCTGGGAAGTGTCATGTGGGCCATAAACAAACAAGCAGCACCTAGAGAAGAGAAACAGGTATTCCTGTGTGCCTCTCCTACCCAGGGCTTTGGAGCAGCACCACTCTCTCCAGGAAGCCTCCCTGGATCTTTCCAGCAAGTTAGGAGACCCCTATGGCTCCCACAGCCCCCTTGGTTCCCCCTAACACCATATGATATAGTCTGTTCACTTTCGTTGATTTATACAACACATATAGGTGGAGCACTTAGTATGTTTCAAACTAAGTGCTAGAAATAGAGTGGAAAACAGTAACCAGAGTCTATTAGGAAAGGCTGATAACAGAATAAATATAAACATATTTGGATTATCTACTGCTGTATAATAAATATCCCAAACCTTCGTGGCTTAAAATAGCCAGTCGTTTTTGAATCCCTCATGATTTCTGTGGGTTAGGAACTGGGAAAGGGCATGGCTGGGCAGCCCTAGTTCGGGGTCTCCCATGCACTGCAGTCAGACAGTGACTGGAGACGGCACAGCAGAGGCCAGGGCAGCTGGAGATGGCTGGGCACTGTCTCTTTGGTTAGCTTCTGGGCTTCTCCATGTGATCTCTCTAAACTCCTTTGGGCTTCCTCACAGCATGGCGGTTCCAGGGCAGTCAAAGTGCTTCCCTGGAAGCTGGCTTCCGCCACAGTGAATTTCCCAAAAGAACAAAGCAGAAGTACAGAGCGTTTTTATGACCCAGCCTCAGTCATAAAAATAGTGCCACTTCTGCCACACTCTGTTGGTCAAGGCAATCTTAAAGTTCCACCCAGGTTCAAAGGGAGGAGATACAGCCCCGGCCTCTTGATTTGATGGTGGTGTCAAAGTCACATTGAAAGAGGAGCCATGTGAGATGAGAGACATTATTGTGACCATTTTGGGAAAATACGATTTGCTACAAAACCCGCTTAGATCTAAATAAGACCACCTGAAACCCTCCCTTCACCTTTACAAGTTAACGCCTCCCCATTTCTGCAAGTCCCCCAGGGTCTGACTTATATTTCCATGATCACCTCTGATTCCAAATTCCTACTTCTGCTGTATTTGATCAATTTTTGGACTCTCTCACCATCCTGTGGGGGCTGACTCTGTCACAAGCCACATGCCCTCCACAGAAACTCAATCCCTTCCTCAGTTTCCACAGAATGTTCACCTAAGGCAAATGAGGGCATATGGGCTCTGCTAAGGACTTAAGGAGACAGAGGAGCAACTCAAGTGACTTGGAATGGAATATTAGACATCCCTGTTCATGGCCGAGGTTTATGCCTAGATCTCTTCACTCCGCATACCTCACCCTAGCTCTTATCTCCTCTCTCCACCTGTCCCTCCCAACTCCAACCCCAATTCAAATTATTGTCAGCTAAGCTAAGCAGTTCTCCAGGGTTCCTTGCCCTGAATTCAGCCCCAGGCACCCTTCAGGATGCTCAGCATAAACCGAAGGTCTTCCAAGTTCAGAGCTGCCTCCTTAGTCTCCTTAGTAGGTTGGTGTGGACTCCTTGGTGCAGTGATACATGTTTTCTTCCATTTCCCCAGCCAGAACCATCTAGTAGGACAGGGTCTCTAGTGGGGAAGTGCTTTGGATCCATAATCTCATTTAATCTTTAGAGTAACTCTATTCTGTCTAGT
>NW_012101365.1:4125370-4135527 GCF_000951045.1 Mandrillus leucophaeus | reverse complement strand
TAGGAAAGGCTGATAACAGAATAAATATAAACATATTTGGATTATCTACTGCTGTATAATAAATATCCCAAACCTTCGTGGCTTAAAATAGCCAGTCGTTTTTGAATCCCTCATGATTTCTGTGGGTTAGGAACTGGGAAAGGGCATGGCTGGGCAGCCCTAGTTCGGGGTCTCCCATGCACTGCAGTCAGACAGTGACTGGAGACGGCACAGCAGAGGCCAGGGCAGCTGGAGATGGCTGGGCACTGTCTCTTTGGTTAGCTTCTGGGCTTCTCCATGTGATCTCTCTAAACTCCTTTGGGCTTCCTCACAGCATGGCGGTTCCAGGGCAGTCAAAGTGCTTCCCTGGAAGCTGGCTTCCGCCACAGTGAATTTCCCAAAAGAACAAAGCAGAAGTACAGAGCGTTTTTATGACCCAGCCTCAGTCATAAAAATAGTGCCACTTCTGCCACACTCTGTTGGTCAAGGCAATCTTAAAGTTCCACCCAGGTTCAAAGGGAGGAGATACAGCCCCGGCCTCTTGATTTGATGGTGGTGTCAAAGTCACATTGAAAGAGGAGCCATGTGAGATGAGAGACATTATTGTGACCATTTTGGGAAAATACGATTTGCTACAAAACCCGCTTAGATCTAAATAAGACCACCTGAAACCCTCCCTTCACCTTTACAAGTTAACGCCTCCCCATTTCTGCAAGTCCCCCAGGGTCTGACTTATATTTCCATGATCACCTCTGATTCCAAATTCCTACTTCTGCTGTATTTGATCAATTTTTGGACTCTCTCACCATCCTGTGGGGGCTGACTCTGTCACAAGCCACATGCCCTCCACAGAAACTCAATCCCTTCCTCAGTTTCCACAAAATGTTCACCTAAGGCAAATGAGGGCATATGGGCTCTGCTAAGGACTTAAGGAGACAGAGGAGCAACTCAAGTGACTTGGAATGGAATATTAGACATCCCTGTTCATGGCCGAGGTTTATGCCTAGATCTCTTCACTCCGCATACCTCACCCTAGCTCTTATCTCCTCTCTCCACCTGTCCCTCCCAACTCCAACCCCAATTCAAATTATTGTCAGCTAAGCTAAGCAGTTCTCCAGGGTTCCTTGCCCTGAATTCAGCCCCAGGCACCCTTCAGGATGCTCAGCATAAACTGAAGGTCTTCCAAGTTCAGAGCTGCCTCCTTAGTCTCCTTAGTAGGTTGGTGTGGACTCCTTGGTGCAGTGATACATGTTTTCTTCCATTTCCCGAGCCAGAACCATCTAGTAGGACAGGGTCTCTAGTGGGGAAGTGCTTTGGATCCATAATCTCATTTAATCTTTAGAGTAACTCTATTCTGTCTAGTCTGTCTCCCTCACTGCACTGTGAATTCATAGCAGCAGGGCAGTCTGACTTATTTGGGTCTTGGGGGCCTACACAGGGCACTCAGGAAAGGTTTATGAAATAACAGCAATTCGGATGGCAGATGCCATTTGGATCAAGGTGGATCATTTGCCCGACCTCAGGCCCATGAAGCCAACCTGACCACCCTGTAGCCAGAGGACCGACCTGCTCTGAGGCAGCTGCCAGAGACTGCCTTGAATGGCAATTGTTTGTGGAGCACCCAACAGGAAAACATGATGAAACCCAACAGAAGGTGGACAAAGGACATAAAAGTAATTCACAGAATAACAAGCAATTTCTGGATTCTTAGTGAGTGTAAGTGCCTCTTCATACACTTGTTGGGCAATACTCAGTAATAAACCAAGAAACACAAATTAATGTATTAGCACTTTATACCCATCACAGTGGCAGAAATTAGAATAGTGGATAATACTAAGTGCTGACAGCCATGTGGGGTGGTGGGAACCCTCATGTACTCCTGGTGGGGTGCAAAATGATTCCATCATTCTTGAAGCAGCCTAACAATATTGAGTAAAATTAAGTATGTGCATGTCCCACCCGTAGCAATTGCGCCCCTGCATATCCCAGGGCAGTTCTCACACAGGTCCGCAGGGGACACGTCCAAGGGTGTTCTGCCAAGTGAGATGAGGACATTGGAGGCAACAGAGATCTCCATCTTTTTTTTTTTTTTTTTGAGACGGAGTCTCGCTCTGTCGCCCAGGCTGGAGGGCAATGGCGTGATCTCAGCTCACTGCTACCTCCGCCTCCCAGGTTCAAGCAATTCTCCTGTCTCAACCTCCTGAGTAGCTGGGATTACAGGTGCATGCCACCACGCCTGGCTAATTTTTGTATTTTTGGTAGAGATGGGGTTTTGTGGTGTTGGCCAGGCTGGTCTTGAATTCCTGACCTCAAGTGATCCACCCGCCTCAGCCTCCCAGAGGGCTGGGATAACTAATAGGCATGAGCCACCATGACCTGCCGAGATGTCCATCACCTGGGGAATGGATGAGTAAAATGCAGTGGATGTGCAAGCGGGAAACTCTACAGCAACGGGAAGCAACACTGAGATCTTCAAACACACGGAGCTGAGTCGGGGGGAAAATGCTACAGGAGACCTATAGCACCCAAAACAACACAACATCTTTTACCAAGATGCATGCATATTTAAGGTCATAAGTGAGATTCGCTGGAGTGAGTGCTCATGGAAAGAGGAGACTAGGGATGGGAGGGGGTGAGAAGAGGTAAAAACCCAGTATGTGTTACGCATTTACTATGAGCCAGGCATAGCACTTAGAGCTCTGTATCAGCTCATTTAATCTTTGGAATAATTCTATGAGGTGGGTACTATTAGTATGTCCACTTTTTCAGAGAAAACAGGCTTATATTGTCCAAGGTCACACCGTTGTGGAAGTGAGCAGAAGGGCCAGGTGTTGACCCGGGCCTTGGCTACTTTGTTGGCCTCCTCCCTACCTGAGTTCACCCCAATACCATCTCTGCTGAATGCTGGATTTGGCTACACCAGCCAGCCTTTCTTCTCCATCTGATGCTGTGGCCTCGGGTATCCACTGGCCCTGCTGGGACTCCAACCTCAGCCTTTGCCGCAGCCTCCACCTTTCCTCTGTGAGCCTCTGTGCCCTGGCTGCCCCCCACCTTCAGCTCTGGCCCCTCCAAATCCAGACCAACAAATACTGGCCAGCAATCAGCACCCTCCACCCCCAAAGCACTGATTCCTGT
This sequence comes from Mandrillus leucophaeus, assembly GCF_000951045.1. Taxonomy (NCBI): domain Eukaryota; kingdom Metazoa; phylum Chordata; class Mammalia; order Primates; family Cercopithecidae; genus Mandrillus; species Mandrillus leucophaeus. The sequence continues at coordinate 4,132,413 of NW_012101365.1, read as the reverse complement.
AAAACCAGCTCAGGTCAATGCTCTATGGGAGTCATTGGCTCTGGACACTAATTCCAACTCTATCTGAGCATTCAGTGCCCTCCACAATTGGACCCAGCTGATCTGGGCAGTCTTGCCTCACCACATAGAAGCCTTCATGCTTCTAACCATGACACCATGTTAGACTAAGCTTCTGGCCTTGACATGCCGTGGACTTTCACAAAACCTTCCTTGAACACCTTCTCTCAGCATGATGGGCCCCCCATCCTGTAAGGACCACATTTCCCTGGGAGGCCTCCTTGGGCCCTCCAGATGGCACAGGGGACTAGAATCAGGTCTGGCCAACAAGGGCTTTACAGACAGGTTACATGTGTCAAGTATGTACCTGAGGGGCCCGCCCCTCACCAACTGTGCTTCTGTTTTTTGTTTTGTAATAACGAAATAACTATTTCTCAGTGTTTTTTCAGACATAAGGAATATTATAAGCTTTAGTTGCTCTCTTGGCTTTTTTTTTTTTAATTGAGGTATAGCCGGGCGCGGTAGCTCACGCCTGTAATCCCAGCACTTTGGGAGGCCAAGGCAAGCAGATCACGAGGTCAGGAGATCGAGACCATCCTGGCTAACACGGTGAAACCCTGTCTCTACTAAAAGTACAAAAAATTAGCTGGGCATAGTGGCAGGCACCTGCAGTCCCAGCTACTCAGGAGGCTGAGGCAGGAGAATGGCGTGAACCCAGGAGGCGAAGCTTGCAATGAGCCGAGATCATGCCACTGCACTCCAGCCTGGGCAAGAGTACAAGAATCTGTCTCAAAAAAAAAAAAAAAAAAATTGAGGTATAATTTACATCCATAGATCTTAACTTTAGATAATTCAATGAGTTTTGACAAATAACCTTTGTCATTTTGACAGTCATTTTCCCTTAGTTGCAGTTTTCCCATCTACCAAATGGGGTATTGTCAACCTTACAGGGTTGTTGTAAAAGAGGAAAACTGGCTGGGCACAGTGGCTCATGCCTGTAATCCCACCACTTTGGGAGGCCAAGTCAGGAAGATTGCTTGAGCTCAGGAGTTAGAAACCAGCCTGGGCAACATAACAAGACCTCATCTCTAAAAAAAATAAGGAAGAAAAACAACATATGACAAGCGGCTAGTACAGTACCTGGCACACAGCAAGCAGTCAATAAATGTCTGTTACTATTATTATTATTATTCACAGCAGCTTATGCACAGTCTTCAACAACAAAAAATTAACTGAGCATCTACTCTGAGCCCAGGCATGTATGATCTGCAGGAGACCTAGGGTGAATCAGAGATGGAGGTTGCCAGTCTCCTGAGGATGATTAAACTATGTTAGGATGGGTGCTATGATCAAAGGAAGCACAAGGGACAATGGCAGTTCAAAGGAGAAACCAAACCCAAATTTGGGCATCAAGGAGAGCTTCCTGAAGGCAGTGATGCCTGAGTGGCACCTTGAAAGAGCCACAGTTGAATGAAGAAAGGGCAAGAGGCCTGGAGAACAGAATCCAAGGCAGAGCAAATAATACTGGCCACAGACCTGCTGGGTGAGGGAATGTGGTATATTGGGGGAACTGCAAATAACTCAATTGGCTGGAGTAAAGGGAATGAGAGGGGTGTGACTGAGAGGAGATGGAACAGCCGCCAGAGCAGATAGGAGCCAAAGAAGATATTTTTTTGTTTGTTTGAGACAGAGTCTTACTCTGTCCCCCAGTCTGGAGTGCAGTGGTACAATCTTAGCTCACTGCAACCTCTGCGTCCCGGGTTCAAGGATTCTCCTGCTTCAGCCTCCCAAGTGCTGGGATTACAGACGTGCACTACCATGCCTGGCTAATTTCTGTATTTTGAGTAGAGACAGGTTTCATCATGTTGGCCAGGCTGGTCTCCAATTCCTGACCTCAGGTGATTCACCCACCTCAGCCTCCCAAAGTGCTGGGACTACAGGCGTGAGCCACCACACCCATCCCAAAGAAGAGATTTAAAGGAGGGATTAACAGGGCTTCCAGGTATATCTTTTATTTTCTTTTTTGTTTTTATCATTGCAGAGACAGTGTCTCACTATGTTGCCCAGGCTGGTCTCAAAATCCTGGCCTCAAGTAATCTTCCCACCTCAGCCTCCCAAAGTGCTGGGATAACCAGCGTGCGCCACCACACCCGACCCAGGTACGTCTTATAGAAAGTTCTCTCTGTGCTTTCTTCATTTTGCCTTGAGCCACCTTATTCTTTACCTACCCCCGTCTGTGAGCTCCTTGAAGGCAAGAACCAGATCTGATTCTTCTTTGGTGGCCTTTTAGATTCTTTCTGGAATGAGGCAGGAAATAAGAAGGTAGGCTGGGTAGATAAAAATAATCATTTCTGGGCAAGGCGCGGTGGCCCACACCTATAATCCCAGCATTTTGGGAGGCCGAGGGGAGCGGATTGCTTGCGGTCAGGAGTTCAAGACCAGCCTGGGCAACATGGTGAAACCCTGTCTCCACTAAAAATACAAAAATTAAAGGTCCAACGCTGTGGCTCACGCATGTAATCCTAGCACTTTGGGAGGCCAAGGCGGGTGGATCACCTGAGGTTAGGAGTTCAAGACCAGCCTGACCAACAGGGAGAAACCCCGTCTCTCCTAAAGATACAAAATTAGCCAGGTGTGGTGGTGCATGCCTGTAATCCCAGCTACTCAGGAGGCCAAGGCAGGAGAATCGCTTGTAATCCCAGCTACTCAGGAGGCTGAGGCAGGAGAATCACCCAGGAGGCGGAGGTTTCGGTGAGCTGAGATCGTGCCATTGCACTCCAACCTGGGCAACAAGAGCGAAACTCTGTCTCAAAACAACAACAACAACAACAAATACAGGCTGGGCGCGGTGGCTCACGCCTGTAATCCCAGCACTTTGGCAGGTGGAGGTGGGAGGATCATGAGGTCAGGAGATCAAGACCCTCCTGGCCAACATGGTGAAACCCCATCTCTATTAAAAATACAAAACTTAGCTGGGTGTGGTGGCACGTGCCTGTAGTCCCAGCTACTTGGGAGGCTGAGGCGGGAGAATCGCTTGAACCTGGGAGGGAGAGGTTGCAGTGAGCCGAGATCATGCTACTGCACTCCAGCCTGGTAACAGAGCAAAACTCTGTCTCAAAAAAATAAACACACACAATAAAATTAGCTAGGTGTGGTGGCAGTGCCTGTAATCGCAGCTAGTTGAGAGGCTGAGGCAGGAGAATCACTTGAACCCAGGAGGCGGAGGTTGCAGTGAGCCGAGATTCTGCCACTGCATTCCAGCCTGGGCAACAAGTGTGAAACACCATATCAAAAAAAAAAAAAAATTAGGCTTGGCGCAGTGGCTCACCCCTGTAATCCCAGCACTTTGGGAGGCCAAGGCGGGTAGATCATGAGGTCAGGAGATCGAGACCATCCTGGCTAACACGGTGAAACCCTGTCTCTACTAAAAGTACAAAAAAATTAGCCGGGCATGGTGTCGGGCACCTGTAGTCGCAGCTACTCGGGAGGCTGAGGCAGGAGAATGGCGCGAACCTGGGAGGCGGAGCTTGCAGTGAGCCGAGATCGCGCCACTGCACTCCAGCCTGGGTGACACAGTGAGACTCCGTCTCAAAAAAATAATAATAATAAAATAATAATAATAATTAGCCAGGCATGGTGGCGGGCACCTTTGTCCCAGCTACTCAGGAGAGAATTCCTTGAACCCAGAAGGCAGAGGTTACAGTGAGCTGAAATCATCATGCCAGTGCACTCCAGCCTGTGCAACAGAGCAAGACTCTGTCTCAAAAAAAAAAAAAAAGTCATTTCTGTATCCCCAGAACACTCTCCCTCTTGAAACCAGAGGGAGAGTGTTCCCAACATGCAGTCCAGCCCAGGGCTCAGGGCCCGCTGTGGCTCCCAGTGACCTGCACACGGAAGTCCCGGTGCTTTAGGCCAACACACAGGGACCACCTGGACCTGCCTCCCTCCAGCTTTATCACTCTCTCTACACCTCAGCTACACTGTCTTATCACTGCCCTAGGAGTCATGCTCTCTCAGGACTATGCCTACCCACCACGCTCCCTCTCTCTGGAGTCTTCCCCATTTACCTCTACTCCTCTCTCTGCACTCAGCACAAGCCCCTTCTCCTGCAGGAAGTCTTCCCTGATTTCCCCCCAGGGTGGGTAAGGGTCCTCTTAAGACCCCATTCTGCTATAATCATTCAATGACCAGGCCGGGGGTCTCCCCCACGGGTCTGTGGGCTGTTTGCGGGGAAGGACTGGAGTTATCCACCTCAGTGTCCCCAAGGCCGGGCAGGACCTGACCGATGACGTGTGTGAGCCCAGGGAGCATGGCAGGCTCCAGAAGTCACATGCAATGTCACCAGGACAGAACATCTGTGTCAGGGAGAGACTCCAAATGAGGCTGCACAGGCGGGCAGGCCCAGGTGCCAGAGGGTTGGCCATGAGGGCAGCAGAAGGCCGGGCTTCACAGGAGAGGTTCCCAGTGTTGGAGGAAGGCCTGGAGGGGACAGTTTAGAGCCCCTGGGAGATCAGGAGGCAGTGGCTGAGGAAACCGGACGAGAGATATTTAAGGGGAGAAAGGCCCAGACTTGATGCCTGACTGCTCGTGGGCAGTGAGGGAGAGGGAGGTCTCCAGATGACTCCCAGAGCAGTTCCCCTGGTCTCTAGGGACAGGGAGGAGGCTAGCAGCAAGCTCGGACACCAGTTACCTTGGACACAAATAACCCCTAGGGACTCTGCCCCCGCCAGCGCAGAGCTGCAGCCTCTGACAGCGCCTCAGCAGCAGCCAGCAGCCCCCCACGCCCCGTCTTCCCCAGGGGTTGACTTGACGCTTTGCTGGCTCCGTGCCCACCGCTCCCTCCCGCAGTCAGCTCTGCGCCTGCCAGGAGAGGAGAGAAGGGGAGGGGAGACGGGAGGGGAAGGAGGGAGGGGCGGCCGCAGGAGCCCTGCAGGGAGGGAGGAAGGGAGGGCAGGAGGAAGCTAGCCTGCAGACCCCAACCTAGAAGGGAAGGAGAGGAGCGGGCGTGGCAGACCAAAGAGGCGGGGCCGTACAGTGTCACCCCCGACTGGGAGTTGCCAGACGCCTTCTCCATCCTCTTGCTACCAACCATTCTAGAGATGGGGGAGTGAGGCCCAGAGATGGCAGCTGTTTAGAGGCCAAGAGCCCAGATTTCAGCAAACTCAACCCTGCTGTTGGATTACCCCTGCCCCACCACCAGTCTGGAGCAGCCACCTCCACCCGGGTCTGGAAGGGATGACTGTAGAATACCATAGGGCCCCAGAGCAGAAAGCTGGCCTGCTGATTGACCCTAAGGTTCAAGTCCCCCAAGTTCCTATGGTCTAGAGGGCTAGAAAAAAAGATGGGCTGTGTGAGCCCAGGGACCATGGCAGGCTCAGAGACCCGTGGGAGAAATTCTGAGCAAGTCGAGACCTCTCTGATTTCTCATTTGTAAAATGAGAGCGGTGATGCCTCTCTGATAGGGAGCCATCAGTGAATCAAAGAGGGCTCCGTGAGCACCAAAAAAGCCACAGGTCCCCAGATGACAACCAGGAGGACTAGGTTCAAACTCCATATCCCTGAGCAAATCATTCCCGTCTCTGGGCCTCAGTTTCCCCAATGCACAATGAGGGGACTCAGTCAATGATCTTAAGTTCCCATCCATCACTGAGAGCTTATGGGAAACTGTCTGCCGAAGTTTTAAATTCTAGAGCAAAAATACAAACCCTACTACCATATCTCCCCAGCTCCCTGAACTGGCACTTGAAGGCTCTCCTCTGGCCTGTCAGTGGTCTGCCAGGGGATCACGGTAGCCCCGCCCGGGTACTCCCCGACTCCGCTGGCCGGTGAAACACAGTGGGCCAAAGTAAAGTGCCTGGTCCCAGGGCTAGACCCAAACCTCCAGACCCCTCGCCGCCCCAGCTGCAAACCTGCCGTGGCGGCCCCTAGGGGGCAGTGTTGCCCCGAACTTGGGCCGCTGCCGCCACTGCCCCCGCCCGGCCCAGCGCCGGGAGAATACTTGAGTTCTGGGAATGTTGGACAACCCCTCCACCGCCCAGCACTCACACCGCCCCCCGCTGCCGGCCCCAGCCCGGGGGCTCCCGCGCTGCGCGCAGCCGGCTCGGTGCGGACTTGCTACTGGCTCCCCACCTCTCCTAGCCGTACTTCTGGGGACAGGGTTTTTGTCTGGGGTTGGTTTTTCTTTTTTTTTTGGCCGGGGTTGGGAGCAGGCATTCGGCTCGGGCTGCCTGCGCGGACTAGGATGTCTGAGCTCAGAGACTCGTGGGAGAAATTCGAGGGGCGAGGGGGCTTGTTCTTTCAATAACCTGTCAGCTGCTTCCCGTCTCCCCTTTAACCCCCTGTCACCCCTCCCCGATGTCTGATGGGCATCCACCCAGTACCACCTACCCCAGATCCATCCCCGGGGATCCCCCAAGCCTGCCAGGAAGCGCCCCAGAGTGGGGGTTGCTGCAGTGGGTGATGTTTCCACCCCACCACCAGCCTCGCTTCCCCAGCTCAAACCCAAGCCCAGGGTCTAGGACACAGCCACGATCCGAAGGGTAGCGTTTTGTAGGGGGCGACTCCTGCTGCGAATTTCCCCCAACCCCCAGCCGTGAGCCGTAAAGTCAGGGGCTGGAGCATAGACCGTAAAGGGGAAAAGGAGGAAACCCCCATTCAAGTTTGGTCCAACGGTTTCATGGGGAGGGGGGCAAGTAGGAAGAATTTTTAAGCCCCGAACCCACAAAGCAGACTTTTTTAAAAATTATAATTGAAAACATCTCGAAGGGCCGCCAGAAGCGGGCCCGCTCCCCGCTCCCCGCCCCAACCCCCTTTCCCGCTCCCCGGAGTCCGATGAAGTCATGATAAGTAGGCTGCAAAAAGAAAAAAAAAGTGGGGGGTTGGCTGGGGGGTGGGGGCACAGGGGTCCCAGGCTGGGGCCCCGCACAGTCACAGTTTGGATACTATGGTTACGCGATCCGACCCAAACAGCGAAGGTGGACAACAATAGCGGCCGCCAGAGGAGGAAATTCCTTCCGGGGTGGACGGCGCGGGGGGAGGGGAGCCTG
>NW_012101365.1:4103641-4125032 GCF_000951045.1 Mandrillus leucophaeus | reverse complement strand
GCCAAGCCCACAGCCCGGGGAAGGCCGAGAGTGGCGCTGCAGGAGTTGCTTGCCCTCGAGGGAGATGGGGGGAAAAATCCCTACAAACCACCCCCTTTCTATGTGTTTGGTTCCTACACAAGCCTGTTTTCTATTTTAAAGCATGTCTCAAGAAAAAATGAAAGGGAGAGAGACAAGGAGAGAGAAGGTCCACCGACAGCTCTAGAAGCCTGGGAGGACCTGACCCCTGCCTCCCGGTCTCCGAGGCTGTTATATAATAAGTTGGGTTATTGATTTTGGCGGTGTTGCCCGGGCATCCGGGATGCAGAGGTCCAAGGGCAAAGCTGCTATCTAGAACCCCCTCACCACCACCAAGTTCATGTGACCTGGCTTGCAGTGGTCTCATCGAAACCAGGGGCTCCCCTTCGCCGGCATCTGGGTTATTTATGCGGTGCCGAGTGGGGTAGCCGTTTCTCCCCCACCTGCCAGAGATTCTGTGGCCCAAGGCCCCCTCTTTTGGAAGCCCCAGACTGGCTCTCAAGCCTCTATCCCGGCGGCCAAACCCTCAACCGCGCCTCCTCTCTCTCTTGCTCTCCTGCCAACTACCCAACGCCGGCATGCTGGGCACTGCGAGCGCCACATCGATCCTGTTCCTTTTTTAAGCCCCTAAACCAGGTTTCTGCTTTCTGATGCCTTCTGGGCACAGGGCTTCGATGAGGAGTACAGGCCGTTTTATTCACCGCCTATTACGAGACACTTCTCTGGAAGGATCTAATGTTCAAAAAGTATTTTTGCCTCTCCACTCTCTCTCTCTCTCATCATATATAATGGGGATAGCCCTAATTCTCCCGTTCCTCGTGTGTCTCTTTATAAATAAATAATGCGATTTTATTAATTATGCACGTACAGTATCTCCAAGCAGATTGCTGTCTCTTGATGCTTAACAAAAAAAAAATTAAAAAAAAAAAAGGAAAAACCCCCTACACTTAAAGCTGTTTTTCCCCTACTGCAAGCAAACAAAAACTTCAAGGGGCCATATGTCCTCAAAAGGGGGAGAGGAAGACAGAACTTGGGGAGAGTGTGGGCAGGAAGAATCTAAAGGGGGTCCTGTGCAGGTTTTCAAGGCAGCTAAAGATGGATTTCAAGTCGCCTGCTTCATGCTTGTGATTGAGCTGCGGGTCTGAAAACATACCAAGGTTCACTTGGGTATTTGTGCGCTAAGGAGGGATGGGCAGCTGCTAATGGTAAACAGGAAACCAGTGAGAAGAGAGCTGGCGGCAGCCCAGTCCCTCTCTCAATTCGGTGCCCCTCCTCAGAGCCCCTGAACCCCTGAGCTCTCAAAACACACTTGGTTTCTGTGCATTTGTGCATCAACAATCTCCTGAATGCCCAACATAATTCCTGGCACATAGTAAGGGCTCAACAAATATTTGCACATTGAATGAATGGAGCGTGGAAAACAGAAAGGGGTTGGGAATAGGCTAGGTCTTGGGACCCCAAGCCTAGGAGGGGCAGAAGTTGGGGCTTTTTCCCTCAGACAATTTGGGGAGTGGGGAGCCTGAAGCTTTCTGGCCAAGGAAGTGACAGAACAGAGCTGAGTGTTAAAAAACAAAGAGACCAGAGGGCAGAGAGAGGTGCAGTAAAACCAGCAACGTTAAGCAGAGTTAGTGTGGCCAGGGAGGAATGGACACAGTCAGAGATGGTGAGGTGGGGTGTGGTGGGGTGGGGGCTCCTCAGTCCCTTTAGTACATGCAGATGAGGGAGTGGGAGAGGGTCAGAAGTGAGCTTTGATTTGAAACATTGTGGTTGCCTGGCGGGTGCAGTGGCTCACGCCTATAATCCCAGCACTTTGCGAGGTGGGTGGATCATCTGAGGGCAGGAGTTCTAGACCAGCCTGACCAACATGGCAAAACCCTGTCTCTACTAAAAATACAACAACAACAACAACAACAAAAATTAGCTGGGAGTGGTGGGGGCGCCTGTAATCCCAGCGTCTTGGGAGGCTGAGGCAGGAGAATCGCTTGAACCTGCTTGGGAGGTGGAGGTTGCAGTGAGCCGAGACTGTGCCATTGCACTCCAGCCTGGGCGACGGAGCCAGACTCTCTCAAAAAAAAAAGAGAAAGAAAAAAAGAAAAAAGAGACATTGTGGTTCCAGTTCTGAATAGCAAGGCTGTGTGGGAATAGGGATTGAGGGGTGCAGAGATGCGATGCAGTCTCCTATAGAACAGGCACCCAGGCACCAGAGGCTGACTTTTTTTTTTTTTTTTTTGAGATGGAGTCTCGCTCTGTCACCCAGGCTGGAGAGCAGTGGCACAACTGAGACTGAAATTTTAAAAGCAGAAAAAAATAAGAGACCCCAGAGGAGGCACATGAAACTGCCCACAGAGTAATTTGTCCAGCGAAGACCCAGAGGGCACAGAGACCCAGAGGGGCAGCCATGGGTCCCAGGGCAAGGCAGTGCCCAAGCTGGCACATGTTTTTTGTACTACTCCCACCACACAGAGCAGAAACAGTTTTCTCACACCGCCTGGGGCAGACCAAGCTTCCTGACAAAAGGGTTAATTAAACTGGGCGTGTGTTGCGCAAGTTCAAAAATTATTTTTTTTAAAGGGAGAAGTTCTGGATGCCATTTCTCCTGCTTGTGAGAGGTCCATATATCACTGAGGAGTTAAAACATAAAATAAAATTGTGCTGGCTGTAGTTACCACAAAGCTATCAAGCTGGGTCTTGTTGCCGGAGCCCTGGCATCTGCTGTGTAATTTGGGGAGCACTTAGTCTCCCAACCGTGGGTGGGGGCAGTCTCCTGACTTCTCCCTTTGTATCCTCCTAATTAAAAAGAATTAGGATCTCTTTCCATGTGTGTTAAAGAACATCTCTCATGCTAAGGAAAGGCAAAGAGAGGCAAACACTAGAGGTCCCTGGGGGTTTGAGGAGGTGGTACCAGGATCTAGCATGAATCCACCTCAGCGAAGCCATGCCCTATCCTGTGACCTTGAGCAAGGACCTCAGTCTGCCCACAAATCAAACTGGGGTGGAGGAAGGCTATTCAAAGATCAAGGATCTTTCATGTTCTGTGGTTCTTAGATATATGTCCAACAGGACAGTGGGGTGATTGTGCCTTGTGGCCTGTTGAGATGGAGCCTCTGCCCCGGTGCAGCCGTCATGCCTGTAATCCTGCCCCAGTTCCAATTGTGAGCTAAGGTCCAAAAAAACAAACCACCTCTAGACCACAGAGGTCCCCAAATTACAGACATGCTCAAGCTCTGATAGATAGCTTCCCATACACACATGCAACAAAACCCTAGGGTCAGAAACTGTCCAGGCTGAGAAATCACAGGGCCCAGCTCACCTGAGATACACAAAGGCCCTCTACAACATCCCAGGCTAGTGTATGTCCAGCCCCCACTTGAATGCCACAAGTGACAGAGAGCTCACTTACCATCTATGAACTCTAGCCCAGTCTATCCTAACCACTGCTGCAGGTATCCACCAAGATGTCTTGCTAATATCTCAAAGTCAGCATTTACCAAGATGGAACTCTTCATGTCCTCATCAGACCTGCTCCTCCTCCCCTTCCTCCTATGTGTCCTGGCTCGGAAAACTGGCACCACGAGCTAGAAACTTGGGAGTTATTCTTGACTTCCCACTCCACCTCCAGGCAGCCAGTCTCCAAGTCCTGAGGTTCTGCCTTCTTACTCCCTCTCCAGGCATTCCCTGCTGCCTCATCACTCCTCACCTACGTATATTGTTGCATCAGCTTTCTAGCTGGTCTCCTTGCCTCGTCACTATCCCTTCCAAATTACCCTCCAGGCTGCCTACCAGAAGTCTCTTTCTGAAGCCTTAACCTGAATGCAACATGCCTCTGCTTATAAATAAACGATGACCTGAGTTGCCCACATAACTGAAGTCCAAATTCCTTTGCACATTATTTAAGGCCTTTCTTCACCTGGCTCCAGGCACACATGCAGCCCCCATAGCTCACTCCTCCCCACTGATTTACCTTACACCCTGGCCACACCAAACAGCGTATTGTTCCCTGAATATTCTCTGTTCTTTCATGCTTCTGTATCTGCAAATGCTGTGTCCTCTACCTAGGACACCCTTCTAGCCACTAAAGAAAGAGATGAAAAATACAGAGTCCCTGACCAAGAAGAGCCCATATTCTAGAGCTGCACTATCCAGTATGGCAACCACTTGCCACATGTGGCTAATGAGGCCACAACATGTGGCCAATCCAAGTTGAGGTGCTGTGAGTGTAAACTACGTGCCAGAGTTTGAAAGACTTAGTACCAAAAAACATAAATTAATTTGTTCATAGTTTCTTTTTTTCTTTTCTTTTTTTTTTTGAGACGGAATTTTGCTCTTGTTTCCCAGGCTGAAGTGCAGTGGCGCAAATCTCAGCTCACTGCAACCTCACCTGCCGGGTTCAAGCAATTCTCCTGCCTTGGCCTCCCAAGTAGCTGGGATTACAGGCATGTGCCACCATGCCTGGCTAATTTTGTATTTTTAGTAGAGACGTGGTTTCTCCATGTTGGCCAGGCTGGTGTCGAACTCCCAACCTCAGAACATCCACCACCTTAGCCTCCCAAAGTGCTGGGATTACAGGCGTGAGCCACCGCACCTGGTCCATAGTTTCTTTATATTAGGCCGGGCATGGTGGCTGACACCCATTATCCCAGCACTTTGGGAGGCCAAGGTGGGAGAGTGGCTTGAGGCCAGGAGTTCAAGACCATCCTGGACAACATAGTGAGACTCCATCTCTGTAAAAAAATAAAATAAAAAATTACCCAGGTGTGGTGGTGCACACCTGTAGTCCCAGCTACTCAGGAGGCTGAGGCGAGAGGGTTGCTAGGAGGATGAGGCCACAGTAAGCTGTGATCACGCCACTGTACTCCAGCCTGAGTGACCTTGTCTCAAAAATATAAAGAAGTTATTATTATTATTGATTACTTGTTTATTATATTTGGATATATTGGATGTTTATGATATTTTGGATATATGGAGTTTAATATAACTTATTAAAAGTAATTTCAAGGACCGGGCATGGTGGCTAACACCTATAACCTCAGCACTCTGGGAGGCTGAGGCAAGTGGATCTCTTGAGCTCAGAAGTTCAAGATCAGCCTGGGCAACTGGGTGAAATCCCATCTTTACACACAATATAAAAATTACCTGGACCTGAGGCCAAGCGTGATGGCTCACGTCTGTAATCCCAGCACTTTGGGAGGCCAAGGCGAGTGGATCACCAGGTCAGGAGTTGGAGACCAGCCTGACCAACATGGTGAAACCCTGTCTCTACTAAAAGTACAAGGAGAATTGCTTGAACCCTGGAAGCAGAGGTTGTAGTGAGCCTAGATCATGCCACTGCACTCCAGCCTGGGCGACAGAGCAAGACTCCGTCTCAATAAATAAATAAATAAATAAATAAGCTGGGCCTGATTGTGCACACCTGTAGTCCCACCTTGGGAAGCTGAGGTGAGAGTATTACCTGAGCCTGGGAGTTCAAGGCTGCAGTGGGCTGTGATGGCGCTATTGCACTCCAGCCTGGGCAACAGAGTGAAACCCTGTCTCAAAAAAAAAAAAAAGTAATTTCACCTGTTTATTTTTAAAATGTAGCTACTAGGGAATTTAAAATGACAGACGACGGCCATGTGCAGTGGCTCACGCCTATAATCCCAGCACTTTGGGAGGTTGGGTTCAGAAGTTCGAGACCAGCCTGGCCAACATCATGAAACCCCGCCTCTATTAAAAATACAAAAAAGTAGCCGGGCATGGTGGTGGGCGCCTGTAGTCCCAGCTACTTGGGAAGCTGAGACAGAAGAATCGCTTGAACCTGGGAGGCAGAGGTTGCAGTGAGCTGAGATCGTGCCACTGCACTCCAGCCTGGGAGACAGAGCGAGACTCCATCTCTAAATAAACAAATAAAAATTAAAATGACAGATGTGGTTCCCATTGTGACTTGTATTATATGCTATGGGACAGTGCTGTGAGCAGCATAGACATGCAAACAAGTAGGAGCAATGGTCACGTGAGAGGAGTATTGATGGCCTGGTGAGAAACAAGAGTGTTGGAGGCACAGGCGGGGTCGGGGAGGGAGGGGCGGGCAGCTACCGCCTTCCCATGCTGGTCAGTTCAGCCTTCCTAGCATAGCTGAATGCCTCAGGCAGTACCTGAGTCCAAATGGCATAGAATGACAAGTACTGGTTGAAGTGAGTGCATCAGGGAAAGTCAGGCTCAGCTGTCACCCCATCACTTTCTCTGGAAGGCTGTCCTTGACCACCCTGTATCTGCCTAGCCTGGGTCAGGCCCTCCTGGGAGCCTCCCAACCCCCTCTACTTCCCTGCCACAGCACTGATCAGTCTGAGTTGTCGCCGCCTTTAAAGGGTGTGCCCATCCGCCCCTCCCTGCCCAGACTCCGGGCCTCGAGGGCAGTGCCTGCCTTGCTTCCTCATGCTGTGTGCCAGGGCTTGGGGCAGGAGAGACCCTCAGTTCAGCAACTGTTTATTGAAAATTGAGTGAATTTCTTTGTTCAACAAACATTTATTGACCCTGAGTATCTTTTCCAAGTAGGTCCTTCCACAACTGCAACGTTACAGACCCTTCTGCCAACGTTATTGACCCATTTTTCTGTGGGTAACAGTGATAGTGGCTGGGTGTCCTTTTTTCAGCACCGACCACAGACCACATGACACTTACGTGGGTTATCCTGTTTAAACTTCTCCATAATCCTGTGAGATAGATTCCACGTATCCCCATTTTTGTACCTGAGGCACAGGGAAGTGAAGTGACTTGCCCAAGCTCACACAGTCGGTCTGGGGGGAATGGACCTTCACAAATCCATCCTCGAGTTCCCAGGCCTTCAGCCTGAGACAGGGCCAGTCCTGGGCTTTCTAGGGCGATCCTGGTTGACCAGCCCACCCCCACTCTCTCCCCCTCCTTTGCTGCCTTGCCCTTCATCTATACCGGAGGTGTCTAATCTTTTGGCTTTCCCGGGCCACACTGGAAGAATAATTGTCTTGGGCCACATATAAAATACATTAACACTAACAACAGCTGATGAACTACAAAAATAAATAAATAAATAAATAAATGCAAAAATAAATCTCATAATGTTTTTTAAAAGTTTACAAATTTATGTTGGGTTGTATGCAAAGCCACCCTGGGCCACATGTGGTCCGTAGGCCACGGGTTGGACAAGCTTGGTCTCTAGTTCTTCAGCCTGTGAGAAGTCGGCAGAGTTTAACTCAGACCCCGGAGGCAGGGAGTGCACCTCAGCCCACACTCTGCAGGGGAAGTGCCCCTCCACCCCCACCCCCCGCCGCCCCACAGGCTGCCTTTGGTTGAGCACCCCACCCCCAGCTGGGGAAGGGAGGAGGGAGGAAAAGAGAAACCCACCGGGCCTCTGGGGCACAGCCCTTGAGGAGCCCTGGTGTTTGGTTTCAATTAGGAGGACAAATTCCAGGAAGCCAGGCCAGTGCTGGGGGGATGGGGGTTCGCAGAGCAGGACTAAGAATGAGGAGGCTCCTGGAATCCAGCCTCAGCCTCGGGGAAAAGGCTCCCATAGGGCTGGGGGACCCCTGGGAAGAAGTGTGGCCTGCAGGGCCAGGGTGGAGTCCCAGTTCACGGTCACCGACTTACAGTGTACTGTCAGGGTGGTGGAGAATGTAGGTCAGGTTCCTGGCACACAGTGGGCTCTCAGGGGCTCAGCAAATGGTGGCCAGCACTGCTTCTGCTCCTGCTCACATTGCTCCACAAATCCCAGTTCTGGGGGTGGGGAAGGCTGTCTGGTGGTTGACAATGCAACCCAGTTTGTCAAGCTGAGGGCCGTGAGCTGGGGCACCAACTTGTCTGAAGCTGGGAGCTCCTGTACAATGTAGGAGCTCTGGGCACAAACAAATAACTGCTACGGTGCAACCAGAACTGGATGCTGAAAAGCTTCGAGAACAGAAGCTTGAAGAGAGAAGAACTCTTGTCTATCCTGCTCACTCTTGCCTCCTCAGCACCTAGCATCATGCCTGGCATATGATGAGCACTCAACAGATATTTGTTGAATTAATGGGTGATTAGCTCTTCTGGGAAATTTCAGGGAAAGCTTCTTAGAAGAAGGGTGCATCTAAGCAGGGTTTTAAGAAATGAGTAACAGCTTGGAGACCAAGAAAGGGAGAAAGGGCATTCCAAACAAAGGGAACAGCTGATGCAGAGAGCAGGCAACATGGAGCATGTGGCAAAGTATTCACTGATTCATTCATGCACCCGAATGGTGATGGCGATGGCATGCCTGTGATGTTCCAGGCACCGTGCTCACCAGATTGCTGTGCTGGATTGAAAGGGTTCATGCTGGAGGAGTAGGCAGGGGCCAGACCATGGCAGTGTCTGGCATGAGATGGGGATGGGCTTGTCTGTCTTGCAAGGGAGTCAGGACTCTGCCCTGCCAGCTACAGGGACGTCTAGAGGGGTTCATATCTCCTCAGGAGTAATCAAGTAACACAGAACTGGAGCTTGGACTGGAGGAGTCCTCAAGAACAACAGTTCATTCTACCCTACAGCTGCGGCTCTGAGAGATGTTGGGATTTGCTCAAGGACATCCATGTAGGAAAGCAGAGCTGGTACTTGGCGATGCACAGCCCAGTGCTTGCTCCAGGTGCCAGGCCCCTCAGCTCTCCGCTGGACCCACCCTCTGTCAGACATTCCCGGGTTGGCTGCTCCCTTGATGAACGGCCTTGGGTATTTCTCCTCCTCTCTCTGGACCAAAGGGCTTAGGCTAAGGCAGTGTCTCCCAAAGTGTGGGACAGGTACATCCAGTGGGATGAGGGATGAGGTCAGAGAGTCCACAGGCCTGGCCATACAAAAATGGAACCTCAATCTCATCTTCTTGAAAGTTATTCCTTTTTGGCCAGGTGCGGTGGCTCATGTTTGTAATCCCAGCACTTTGGGAGGCCGAGGCAGGTGGATCACCTGAGGTCAGGAGTTCGAGACCAGCCTGGCCAACATGGCAAAACCCCTTCTCTACTAAAAAGTAGCTGGGCGTGGTGGCGGGTGTCTGTAATCCCAGCTACTTGGGAGGCTGAGGCAGGAGAATCACTTGAACCCAAGAGGTAGAGTTTGCAGTGAGCCGAGATCCCACCACTGCACTCCAGCCTGGGCGCCAGAACAAGACTCTGCCTCAAAAAAAAAATAAAAAAAGAAAGAAAGAAAGTTATTCCTTTTCAATTCTTACTTCTGATTAAGTCTGGGAGAAGGAAAAAGGCTCAGTTTGGGGCTGGTAGGTCTCTAACGCCTTTCTAACACCTGTGAATCTCCCTTTATAGAAGAGAGAGACCTCCCAGCAAGCAAGAGTATCTAAGCCAGCATTGGTTCATTTTTCATTACGTTTATTTTATATTTACCTTCTGTTTCTGGAAAGCAATACTGGTTTTCCATTTAGAATACCGATAGAGTTTCCTTACTGAAGTTTTGCAAAGTGAGTTAATTCAAAGAAAAACAGGAAGTGAGGTAAACAGATATGGCAAAATTCATGGATGGGGTACAAATGACCGGGCTTTGGGGAAGTCCTAGGTTGGATCCTAAGCACCTATGACTCTTTAGTTTTAACATCACTATTTTTCTAGGAAACTGCCTAAGAGTCTAGGTGCTGTTGTTTATCTTTTTTAAAAAACGGGAGATGCCGGGCATGGTGGCTCACGCCTGCAATCTCAGCACTTTGGGAGGCTGAGGCGGGCGGATCATGAGGTCAGGACATCGAGACCATTCTGGCTAACTCGGTGAAACCCCATCTCTACTAAAAATGCAAAAAATTAGCTGGGCATAGTGGCAGGCACCTGTAGTCCCAGCTACTCAGGAGGCTGAGGCAGGAGAATGGTGTGAACCCGGGAGGCATAGCTTGCAGTGAGCCAAGATCGTGCCACTGCACTCCACCAGCCTGGGCGACACAGCAGGACTTTGTCTCAACAAACAAATTAATTAATTAATTAATTAATTAAATTAAAAATAAAAAACAGGAGAAGGTATGTGTCTCCCTGGGCGTTTACTGATGGGATCAATTAAATTCCCCTTAGCAAACTTCCGTGCCAGTTACAACACCTTGGCCACATCTCCTGTGAAATGGAGATAAGGAAGGAACCCCAAGCTGGGATGGCTGCTCTTAGGCCATTATCAACCTCATTCATTTGATATTGGGGGGCCCTAAGGAGAGAATCTGGGACTTCCACGCCCCTAGAGTGGAGAACAGCTCTCATCAGGCTTCAAAGCAGAAAAAAGCTTTGCTGAATTGAAGAGGGCGAGGGGACATGTTAGCGGGCACTGTGGTGCTATCAGTTCCCATCTGATCTTCCTTCTTCCTCCATCAAGTCTCCTGTAGATGAAGGTGTTTATGAAGAATTTCAAGAGGCAAGGGAAATGCCGGATCTAACACCAGGTAGAAGTGGGTTCAGATCCTGTTTCACTGTTCAACCAGAGTCTTTAGCTGATTTAGCTGAGCCAGAGTATTCCTGTGTGCTAAGCAGTGATCTTAATCACCCCCCCGCCCCCGAACAGAGATAGAAAGGGTCTGATGGATAAACTAGATACTGTGAGAATAGCAACATCCACCGGTCAGGTACACACCTGCTTATTAAACTATGCAAGTGTTCGAACTACAGAATGCACAGAAAGCCCAGATGCCTTCAGGAAACAGGAACTCATTCTGCCCAAGGGGCTGAAGCAGGAAAAGCTCTCTACTTCCAGGGCACTTCTGAGTTGGGCTTTGAAGAATTAGTAGGAGTTCCCCATTGAGTCAGCCATGAGGCTTAGGAACTAAAGCATGGTCAGAGGAAATTGAAATGAGGAGGCTGAGAGTCACACAGAGAGTACACTCCCAGCCCCTACAGGGAACCACAGCAAGAATGTTCGTTAAAAAGAAGGGAGGAGCTAGGTTTGGTGGTGCTGTACCTGTGGTCCCAGCTACTCAGGAGGCTGAGGCAGGGAGACTGCTGCTTAAGGCCAGGAATTCAAGGCCAGCCTGAACAACATAGCGAGACCCTGTCTCTAAAAAATAAAGAAGGAAGGACTTATCCCAGGGGCTTGGGAAGAACTTTAGTCCAGGATTTGACTCTAGGTGTAAGATGACTTGAGAAGGGTCAAGGGCCCCTTCGTCATAAGTCAGGTCAAAAGGTCAACTGGTCCATCCCTCTGTGGCTAAGCTACCCTGGTTACTTTGTCTCTAAACCTGCTTCCTCTGTGCTAGAAGCAAGCACCATGTTGCATGAGTAGGGAAGGAAGGGGGAGGCTCCTCCCTGATTCCTGGGTTTGTGTCCAACAGGCTGGGCCCATAGCCCAGGAGCCCCCTTCCCTCCCTCTTCAGGAGCGTGACCCCCACCTTCTGCACGGGGGCCTCCATTTCTCCCTGCGGCCTTGACCCAGGGCAGTGAAACCAAATGGAAAAATAAGCCCCCTTTCCTGGGCGTGGGAGGGACAGAAGGAGGCCAGGCCCATTTTCTAGGTCAGAACTCCTTGCCCCTGCTCTTCCTCCCCTTGCCTATATTTTTCAAAACTAGACCTTGGGGAGACAGGGAGAGAGTGTGGATGCTTGTGTGTGTGTGGCTGAGTGTGTATATCCTGTGTGGAGAGAGGGAGAGGGAAAGAGAACAGAGCCTGGGAGTGTGTGTGTTGTGTGCATGTGGAGAGAGAGGGTGACAGGGAGAGGGAAAGAGAACAGAGCCTGCGAGTGTGTGTGTGTGGCTGTGTGCAAGAGAGGGACTGGCGTGTGGGGGGTGTGTGTGTGTGTGGGGCTGTGTGTAAGAGAGGGACTGGCGTGTGTGGGGTGTGTGTGTGTGTGTGTGTGTGTGTGGCTGTGTGCAAGAGAGGGACTGGCGTGTGTGGGGAGTGTGTGTGTGTGTGGCTGTGTGCAAGAGAGGGACTGGCGTGTGGGGAGTGTGTGTGTGTGGCTGTGTGCAAGAGAGGGACTGGCGTGTGTGGGGTGTGTGTGTGTGTGACTGTGTGCAAGAGAGAGACTGGCGTGTGGGGAGTGTGTGTGTGTGTGGCTGTGTGCAAGAGAGAGACTGGCGTGTGGGGAGTGTGTGTGTGTGTGGGGCTGTGTGTAAGAGAGGGACTGGCGTGTGTGGGGTGTGTGTGTGTGTGTGTGTGTGTGTGTGTGTGGCTGTGTGCAAGAGAGGGACTGGCGTGTGTGGGGAGTGTGTGTGTGTGTGGCTGTGTGCAAGAGAGAGACTGGCGTGTGGGGAGTGTGTGTGTGTGGCGCTTCAGCAGCAAGCTGTACCTTAAAGGGACAGACCCTGCCTCTGCCTGCTCCCCTCTACCATCCCCCATCCCCAGCAGCACCTCCCACCACCCTCAGCTGGGAACCCGAGCAGAGCCAGTCCCCAGCGACTCCAGTCAAGAGGGCAGAGAAGCAAGCCCAGCCCTCTCAGAACCACCCCCTCCATAGCCAAGGCTTTGAGAACTCAAAAATGGGTCCTCCAAGAGGAGGAAATAGAAAGGGGCTTTATTCCCCAGGAAAGCTGGGCCTCCCCTGAGAACTGGGGGCCGGGAAGAGAGGAGGCCCAGCACTGGGGCAAAACTGCCTGGTTGGGATCCTGGCTGTCCGCTTACTAGGGTTAGAGTGGGTGGAGGGAGGCTACCACCTCCACACCTCTTATGGAGGCTGGCAACAGGTCCACGGCGCTGTAGCAGTCACTGATGGAGACCAGAAGGGTATGGGCAGTGGGAGAACAGCCACCGGGGCCTCCTCGCAGACAGGAAGCCCCTGCCTCGGCTCTGCGCTCAGGCAGTCTCCTTGCCATCTTGGCAGCTGGCGCCTGCAGACCAGAGCGCAGGGGTGTTTGTTTTCTTCCCACAGCAACGGCCCCTCCCCCACGCCCAAACCCGGTTTCGGCTCCAAGGCAGGAGTTGATGGTGGGGTGCTGCGAGGTTCCCACCGGGTTTCTCACCCCGCCCCTGCCTCCCATGCGCTGCGTGACCCACACGGTCCGCACTGCCTCTGAGCTGCTGCGGCCCCCTCTGTACGATGGAGGTGGTGGGTACAGAGACTCTTTCCGCTCTGACAACTGACATTCCCCGGTTCAGGATACCATGGTGGCTGTCATCTGTTGAAAAAATAAAGTGTTCACCTGGGAAGAGAGTGAAAAATTACGTACCCCTGAGTCCTCCCCGCCCTATCCCAGAGCCACAAAAAGTAGTGTGTGCTGGGAATGTCCTTGGAAACCTGGTCCAACCCCTCCATTCATAGTCGGGGGAAACTGAGGCTAGGAAGCGGACGGGGAAGGTGGTGAGTTGCCCAAGATGCTCAGGTAATCAGAGCCTAAACCGGGACTGAAGCCTGGATGTCCTGGTTGCCCAGCCCTTCGCTCTACGACGGCGGGCCCGGATCGCGGAGGGAGCAGCCGGAGGCACTAGGCTGGGAGGAGGCGGAGATGCCGGGGGCGCGCCCCGACCCCGCGGGCCCCTTCCGGCCCCTCCCCCAGGCTGCGCACCGTCCCGCCACCTGCTCCCCCTGCGCCAGGGCGGGGCCGCCGACCCCCCCCCGTCCCCATGGCAACGCGCGGCCCGGGCCTGCCTGCCCTGCCTCCCCGCCGCTGCGCAGCCCATCTGGCCCCAAGCCCACCCCAGCTGGGCCACCCGCGGCCGGGCCTGCCGGGGGCCCTCACAGCCTCTCAGCGGCCGGAGACCCGGACGGGCAGCGCCAGGCGTCGGGCGCCTCTCCTAGCCATGACCGGCTGCTGGCCGCAGGATGTGGGGCAGAAGCCACTCAACCCTCTGCGATCTCACTTTCTAACCCTGGAGGCAGAGAGACCCCCGAATCTCCCCCCCCCCCCCCATTGCGGCAGGAGGCAGCATGTTGGAATTAGAAGCCAGCGTTCTGGAGGCAGCTGGCCTGGGTTCCAGTCCCCAAACAGTGTGACTACAAGCATTCCCCTTAACCTGTTATGTATCTGAAAAATGCAGGTGATCATAGAACCTGCCTCAGAGAATGCTTATGAGGAGGAGCAAATGGGTCAATAAAGAAAAATGCATGGAGTTAGCACTCCATCAATGTCAGTTATTGTTACTACTGCAGGGGCAAGTGTTGCAAGAGGGAGAAGTGGAGTGCCCTAACCTAGCCTAGGGCAGCAAGAGAGGCTGGCTGGAATCTTAGGAAGCAGTAGTTACTGAGGAAGCCAAGGTGAAGAGGAACAGCATCAGCAAAGGCACAAAGGTGGAAAATAGTATGGGAGGGTAGGTGAGTGGGGAGGGAGACGGGCAAAGCCCCTGAGTGTTGCTGGGGAGTGTAGAAGAACTGGACTTTCAGAAGGAGAACCCTGGGACAAGAGCCATGGATGATTTTGAACAGAGGTGTGACGTGGCCCCTTCCTTTCCCAGAGACCACTCTAGCTGCCATATGGGGAATGGCTTGGAGGGACCTGTGGTCCTTCTGAAAGATAAGGCCTGAACAAGGGCAGATGCAAAATCACTGGAAGGTGGGGACAAAATCAGGAGCTACTAAGGAAGTAACATGGCAGAATGGTGACCTATGGATTGGATGCAGCACTGGACAAGAACGCTCAGGTGCTTGGCTTGGGCACTGGGAGGGTGGCAGGGAGAGGGGCAGGTCTAGGGTGGGGAGGAAGATGAGGAGTTGTATGTGTATAGCAAGAGTTGGAGGTGCTGTCCAGCTGAGAAGCCTTCTGTCCTCCAAAAGAGGAGGACCAGTCTTCTGATTGAGCTCTCAGTATCCTTTCCCAGGGGTCCAAGTGAAATCTGTCCAAAAGAAATTCAGGAGTTCTGACACAAACTCTATGTGTGCCGTTGTGTTTCTGAGCTTTTTGGAGTTTTAGAGAGCTGTTTTGGAGTCAGAGCAGGGCAGAAAGATACAAGGAGATAGTATATACAAGGAGGATGTTTATCTGCGTGAGGTCTTAGGCAAGTCTTCTCACCAAGCCTCAGTTTCCTTCTTGGAACCTACCATGCAGGATTACTGTCACAATTAAATGGAATGCTGGACACAAAGCTCCCAGCATGGCCTCTGGCACAAGGAAGGCACTCTTTTTAAACATGAATTCCAGGATCCCTCCTAGGAATCAGGAATATGCATTTCCAAGGGAGGGTCTGGGAATCTGCTGTTAAGACTTGCCCACCATTGAATCAAAGCCTCCAACTGTCACCCTGGGATTCCCCTGGCACCAGGCCCTCCAGCAGATGGCCCACCCCTAACATCACAGCCTGGGACAAAAGTCAAATGGCAGTCCTCCTACCAGGTTCCTCCTTCTCTTCCCACCTGCCTCATCCCTTACCACAAGCGTCCTTGTGTGCATACATTGGACCCCAGCCCCCATATCCAAGCTCCTGAGCTAATTTCCTCCTGCCCCCCAACAGCTCCTTTGTGCACCCCTTGGTGCAGGTTTGCACACGCCTATAGCACAGTCCACTGGGAGGACAGACCCAGTCCTGGGAACAGGCTCACAGCCCTTGGGGCAGGGAATTCTAGATCTCAGATACCCGAAATGTGATCTAGAATGGTGAGCTTGGGCCCCCGGTGGGCATATCCCCTCACCTCAAGGGGAGCACACCTCACCTTGTAGGGAGTGGTGGGGCTGGAGGAAGGCATCGGGGATCTCTATAAAATAGAGTTCAGAGCAGGAGCCCAGTTACCTGGGAATATGGGCTCCCTTGCCTCTGTTCCTATCAGCCTTTCCCACCAAGGGCCTCTGGCCAGCCCATGGCTCCCAGCAGCCGTATCACAGAGGCTGTAGCCAAGTGTCCTCCCTGATCAGCTGAGGTCACCTCAATCTTTGCCTTCAGCCACAGTCAGCTTCTGCTGGCCCTGGGGAAAATGGAATCCTGAGGCCTCCCACACAACTACCTCCTGGCCATCACATCCCACACGTGCCCAGTCCCTTACTTGTCATGGGAGGTAATATATTAATAATTCTCTTTTAGAAATGAGGAAACAGGCCGGGCACAGTGGCCCACACTTGTAATTCCAACACTTTGGGAGGCTGAGGCAGGCGGGCTGCTTGAGCTCAGAAGTTCGAGAGCAGTCTGGACAACATGGGGAAACCCTGTTTCTACAAAAAAATTACAAAACATTAGCTGGCCATAGTGGCACATGCCTATAGTCCCAGCTACTTGGGAGGCTGAGGTGGGAGGATTGCTTGAGCCCAAAGAGGCAGAGATTACAGTGAGTGGAGATCACACCACTGCACTCCAACCTTGGTGATAGAGTGCGATCCTGTCTTTAAAAGAAAAAAAATAGAGGAAATAGAGCCTGAGGGAAGGCAAAGGAGGAACGACAGTGTAGAGCAGCTACTGAATGCCAAGCGCGGAGCTCGGTGCTTTCAAAAACTCCACCATAAGATGCCCCTCACAACCTGGCAGAACTATCTCCACTGGGCAGGTGAGGACAGGACAGTGGAGCTCAGGACGGCAGCTTGTCTAAGGATCACTCAGCTGGTAGGAGGCAGAGTAGGAATTTAAACTCAGGCTGGTTAGACCCCTGGCCCAGATCCCAGGGATCCACAGTAGGCCTTCCATGAGTCTTGCCAAGAGGGGCTGAGGATAGTTGGAAACCTGGGCCTACCATCCTGGTGAGGGCCACGGAATGTGAGGAATGTCCACCCCCAGGGCAAGGCCCTGGGCAAGGTGACCTTTGGGGAGATAAAGTGGAATTCCAGTGCTCAAAACTGAGGCTGTAACAGACTAGCAGAGGTAGACCTGGGGTGGTACCACCAGGGACGGGGGCCAGCTGCAGCCAGGCGCCTGCCCCCACAAACTCCTCCCTGAGTCGGTAGTAAAACCTGGGGCACATGATGGGGCGCTGGGAGGAGACAACGCTATGTCTCAGGCCCTGCTGTTCCCTCCATTGGAATCTTCCTTCCCCTGTCTGCCAACAGCATATGTCAACTGCTATCCTCTAACCCTGTCCCCAACTATTACCTGAACGTTTCCACTTGGAGAGCCCTGGAGAACTGCTAAATTCCTGAACTAAACTCACCATGCACCCTGCCAGCCTCCCAGCACCCTCCCTCGAGTGCCACCTTCATCTTCCACCAGTCCATTCTGAAGTAAAAGTGCTGGTCTTGCCCCTTTCTTCTCCCTGTCACCCATGCATCCAAACTCAATCTCCCAATTTCTCTAGGATCTTTTCTGCAGCCCACCAGCCTACCCCAGCCCCTCTTCTCTGGCCTGGAACCCAGCTAGCCTCCTTGTTGACTCTGGCAGAATTATTCCCAGTTGACAGGTGAGAATATTGTAGCTCAGGAAGGAGAGGTAACTTGCCCAGCGATCACCAAGCTGGTAGGAGACAGAGTCCAAATTAAAATTAAAATGATATTTTTTCTTTTTCTTTTTTTTTTTGGGGACGGAGTCTTGTTCTGCCACGCAGGCTGGAGGACAGTGGCATGATCTCGGTTCACTGCAACCTCCACCTCCCAGGTTTAAGCGATTCTTCTGCCTCAGCCTCCTGAGTAGCTGGGACTACAGGCGCGCACCACCTTTTGTATTTTTAGTAGAGACAGGGTTTCACCATGTTGGCCAGGCTGGTCTCAAACTCCTGTGATCCACCCACCTCAGCCTCCCAAAGTGCTGGGATTGCAGGCATAAGCCACTGCACCAGGCCTCTTTTTTTTTTTTTTTTTTTTTGAGACAAAGTTTCACTTTTGTTACCCAGGCTGGAGTGCAATGGCACGGTCTCAGCTCACTGCAACCTCAACCTCCCAGGTTCAACCGATTCTCTGACCTCAGCTTCCCAAGTAGCTGAGATTACAGGCATGTGCCACTATGCCCAGTTAACTTTTTGTATTTTATTTATTTATTTATTTTTGAGACAGAGTCTCACTCTGTTGCCCAGGCTGGAGTACAATGTTACGATCTCGGCTCCTGCAACCTCCTCCTCCTGGGTTCAACCCATTCTCCTGTCTCAGCCTCCCAAGTAGCTGGGATTATAGGCGTATGCCACCAGGCCCGGCTAATTTTTGTATTTTTAGTATAGACAGGGTTTCACCATCTTGGCCAGGCTGGTCTTGAACTCTTGACCTCAGACTGATCTGCCCGCCTCAGCCTCCCAAAGTGCTGGGATTGCAGGCATAAGCCACTGCACCAGGCCTTTTTTTTTTTTTTTTTTTTTGAGGCAGGATCGCATTCCCAGTGCCCAGGCTGGAGTACAAGGGCACGATCACGGCTCACTGTAGCCTCAACTTCTTGGACTCAAGTGTTCCTCCCATCTCAGCCTCCAGAGTAGCTGGGATTATAGGCATGTACCACAAGGCCCAGCTAATTTTCTGTATTTTTTGTAGAGACTTTCCACCATGTAGAGGGTTTCCATCATGTTACCCAGGCTGGTTTTGAACTCCTGAGCTCAAGCGATCTGCCCGCTTCAGCCTCCCAAAGTGTTGGGAATACAGGCTAAAATAAAATTTAGGCTGGGCATGGTGGTTTAGGCCAGGCTTGGTGGCTCACGCTGGTAATCCCAGCACTTTCAGAGGCTGAGAGGGGCAGATCACGAGGTCAGGAGTTCGAGCTTGGCCAACATGGTGAAACCCCATCTCCACTAAAAATACAAAAATTAGCCGGGCATGGTGGCGGGCATCTGTAATCCCAGCTACTCGGGAGGCTGAGACAGGAGAATCTCTTGAAACTGAGAGGCGGACGTTGCAGTGAGCCGAGATTGCGCCACTGCACTCCAGCATGGGCGACAGAGCTAGACTCCATCTCAAAATAAAATAAAATTAAATAAAATTTAAATTAAATTTCAAATCAGCTAAATTTGAATTTCAGATAAGCCATAAATGTTTTTTGGTATAAGTATATCCCAAATGTCACATGTGTATTAGTCCATTTTCATGCTGCTGATAAAGAAATACCCAAGACTGGGATGAAAAAGAGGTTTAATTGGACTTACAGCTCCACATGACTGGGGAGGCCTCAGAATCATGGCGGGAGGCGAAAGGCACTTCTTACATAGTGGTGGCGAGAGAAAATGAGGAAGAAGCAAAAGCAAAACCCCTGATAAAACCATCAGGTCTCGTGAGACTTATTCACTACCACAAGAACAGTATGGGGGAAACTGCTCCATGATTCAAATTGTCTCCCACCAGATCCCTCCCACAACACATGGGAATTATGGGAGATACAATTCAGGATGAGATTTCAGTGAGGACACAGAGCCAAATCATATAATTCTGCCACCAGGTCCCTCCAGATCTCATGTCCTCACATTTCAAAACCAATCATGCCTTTCCAACAATCCCCCAAAGTCATAACTCATTTCAACATTAACCCAAAAGTCCACAGTCCAAAGCCTCATCTGAGACAAGACAAGCCCTTTTCACCCATGAGCCTATAAAATCGAAAGCAAGCTAGTTACTTCCTAGATACAATGGGGGTACAGGTATTGGGTAAATATAGCCATTCCAAATGGGAGAAATCGGCCAAAACAAAGGGGCTACAGGCTCCATGCAAGTCTGAAATCCAGTGGGGCAGTCAAATTTTAAAGCTCCAAAATGATCTGCTTTGACTCCAGGTCTCATATCCAGGTCATGCCGATGCAAGAGGTGGGTTCCCATGGTTTGGAGCAGCTCCGCCCCTGTGGCTTTACAGAGTACAGCCTCCCTCGCAGCTGCTTTCAAGAGCTGGCAATGAGTGTATGTGACTTTTCCAGGTGCACAGTGCAAGCTGTCAGTGGATCTACCATTCTGGCATCTTGAGGACCGTGGCTCTCTTCTCACAGCTCCACTAGGTGGTGCCCCAGTAAGGACTCTGTGTGGGGACTCCAACCCCACATTCCCCTTCCACACTGCCTTAGCAGAGGTTCTCCATAAGAGCCCTGCTCCTACAGCAAGCTTCTGTGTGGGCATCCAGGTGTTTCCATACATCTTCTGAAATCTAGGCAGAGGTTCCCAAACCCCAATTCTTGACTTCTGTGTCCCTCACAGGCTCAATACCATGTGGAAGCTGCCAAGGCTTGGGTTTTGCACCCTCTGAAGCCATGGCCCTAGCTCTACATTGGTCCCTTTCAGCCATGGCTGGAGCAGCTGGGATGCAGGGCACCAAGTCCCTAGGCTGCACACAGCACAGGGACCCTGGGCCCAGTCCACAAAACCATTTTTTCCTCCTAGACCTGGGTCTGCAATGGGAGAAGTTGCCACAAAGTTCTCTGACATGCCCTGGAGACATTTTCCTCATTGTCTTGGAGATTAACATTAAGCTCCTTGTTCTCCTCAGAAAATGGGACTTTCTTTTCTGTTGCATTGTCAGGCTGCACATTTTCCAAACTTTTATGCTTTACTTCCCTTTTAAAACTGAATGCCTTTAACAGCACCCAAGTCACCTCTTGAATGCTTTGCTGTTTAGAAATTTCTTCTGCCAGCTGGGAGTGGTGGCTCACGCCTTTAATCCCAGCACTTTGGGAGGTCAAGGAGGGGTGGATCACCTGAGGTCAGGAGTTCGAGACCAGCCTGGCTACCATGGTGAAAACCTGTTTCTACTAAAAATACAAAAAATTAGCCAGGTGTGGTGGTGCGTGCCTGTAGTCCCAGCTATTCAGGAGGCTGAGGCAGGAGAATCTCTTGAACCTGGGAGGCGGAGGCTGCAGTGAGCTGAGATGGCGCCACTGCACTCTAGCCTGGGCAACAGAGTGAGGCTCCATCTCAAAACAACAACAACAAAAGAAATTTCTTCTGCCAGATACCCTAAATCATCTCTCTCAAGTTCAAAGTTCCTCAGATCTCTAGGGCAGGGGCAAAATGCCACCAGGCTCTTTGCTAAAACATAACAAGAGTCACCTTTGTTCCACTTCCCAACAAGTTCCTCATCTCCATCTTAGACCACCTCAGCCTGGATATCATTGTCCATATCATTATCAGTATTTTTGTCAAAGCCATTCAGCAAGTCTCTAGGAAGTTCCAAACTTTCCCACATTTTCCTGTCTTCTTCTGAGCCCTCCAAACTGTTCCAACCTTTGCCTGTTACCCAATTTCAAAGTTGCATCCACATTTTCGGGTATCTTTTCAGTAGCACCCCACTCTACTGGTACCAATTTACTGTATTAGCCTGTTTTCACACTACTGACAAAGACATACCCAAGACGGGGAAGAAAAATATTTAATTGGACTTACAGTTCCACATGGCTGGGGAGGCCTCAGAATCATAGCAGGAGGTGAAAGGCACTTCTTATATGGCGGCAGCAAGATAAAATGAGGAAGATGCAAAAGGAGAAACACCTGATAAAACCATCAGATCTTGTCAGACTTATTCACTACCAGGAGAACAGTATGGGGGAGACCGCCTCTATGATTCAAATGATCTCCCACCAGGTCCCTCCCACAACATGTGGGAATTATGGGAGTACAATTCAAGATGAGATTTGGGTGGTGAGCACACAGAGCCAAACCATATCAATACAGGAGGGGATGTACTTATATTAAAGTGTATTTATTGCTATCTACCT
>NW_012101365.1:4078985-4102419 GCF_000951045.1 Mandrillus leucophaeus | reverse complement strand
AAAAAAAAAAAAAAAAAGAAAGATAAAAAAAAAAAGCTCCACAAGACCAGAATCTTGTCCTTTTATTCACAGTGGTTCCCCAGTCCCTAGGACCTCATGTGGCATTGAGAATAACTTGCTGTGGAACCCGGGATAATCTGATTGCCTTCTCTGGGCCTCGGTCTTCCCATCCATATGAAGAGGGGTCATCAGAGCTGGTCTGGGAGGCCCCCTCCAGCTGATGCCTGCTATTTTAACCTGCACTTTCACCCTGGAGACCCTGGGCAGGGTGCCCCGGGAATGAACCCCGCTTGCAAGACCGGAGGATAAGCCCCAGCTCTGCCTCTCTCAGCCTGACTCTTCTCCGCTGCCAGGTCCTGTAAAAATGGGGACCGACCGCCTGCCTGGTGAGGTTGTCAGGAGGCTGAAACAAGAGAGGAAAAGCATTCAGCATAGCCCAGGCATACAAGAGGTCCTCAAAGAACAGGAGATTTCCAACCCCCCCATCCTGCTCTTCCCACTCTAGTGGAAGGCTTGAATTTGCCCAGGAGGGGCTCAGGCAGTGGGGGCCGTGAGAGTTCCAGTGGGAGGAGGGAGAGAAGGAGAAGCTGGGCTGGGAGCATTCAGGCAAGACTTTAAATCTGGTCTTCAATTTATTTATTTATTTATTTTTAAAGGGCCTGAGCGTCTTCAGCAGGAGGCCCAGGAATCAATCCAGCTGGACAGGGAGGCAACCTAAGAAGAAGGTTCGCCCCTAATTTGAAGGTTTTAATTTTTAAGACTAAGTGAGGGGCTAGGAGCAGGTAGGTGTAGGTAGAACAGACTCTTGAATGGGGGTCCAAGGAAACCCTGGGGTGAGGGGCTCGGTCCAGCTTTGGGTCCACCAGTCTCCCTGGGCCACCCTAGATAAGCAATGACTTGAGGAAAGGCGGTGGGTGCTCGCTGGCTTCAAGGCAGGCTCTTCCACCACCTCTGGCTCACCTTCCTTTCAACCAGTGGGTGGCCTGCCCATGTGGCAGGGAGACCCTGGCAGGCCTGGGGTGGGCCCTCCCCTGTGACTGCTCTGCCAGAGCTCGGACAAAGCCTTCCCAGGCCCTGATTTGGTCTCCTCACCTGACTGTGCGGCGAGGAGAGGCTATCATGCCCCTCCAGGACAGACAGTCTGGGCTTCTGGAGGCTGAGATAGGAGTGAGTAACTCAAGTGGCGTGAGCCCCCAGGAAATGAACGTTGCCTCTAAACAGGAACTTGAGACAAAGCTCTCCTCCAGCCCCTGCTGACCTAGCTTCCTGTCAGTCCATTAATCAGGCCCAGCCTAACCTCAAGGCCAAAGTGCCACAAAGAGGAGGGAGGGAAGGAGAGGAAAGGAGGAAGGGAAGGAGGGAATCGGCCTCCATTGAGCACCTGGTCAGTGCCACTCACCTTTGCCTCCACCATCTCATGGAGTCTCCCAGCCACCTCTGGGACAGAACCCACTTTTCAAAGGAGGACTCTTAGTTCCCTAGATATTCTGAAGGAAGTCACACCATTGATAGGGAGTCAGCCTTTGTGCTTTCCCCCATCATTCTAGGGCTCCATGGTGAATCCAGGAGTTTAAACTGACCGGGGAGGAAGAAGAGCTTTGGGCATCCTGGAGAAGGTCATGCAGCCTTCACCAGGATGCAGGGCAGGAGGGCTGGGCTGGCCAGACCCTGACAAATACCAGCAGCCTGAGGCAAGTCCCTTCACCTTTCTGAGGATCCCTCTGTCCGGTTAAAAGCTGGTGTGGAGTGATCTTTGCCCTTGAGAGTAAGGTGATAAGTGCCTGGGCTTTGGAGCAAGACTTGATTGCCAGTTCTGGGTCTGCTGTTCCCTAGGTGAATGGCCAGAGACAAGCCATTCCCCTGTCTGAACCTCACTTCCTGTGAACAAACATGGGGGTGATGAAACCATCCTCATGGGGTTTTTCTGAGGACTGGGAGAAGACGTAGGCGGAGGGCCCCACAGACAGTGGGTGAGGGGTGGAGAGAAACCCAATGAGAAGGTATAGTGAGTGTTAGCTGTGGGACCGAGGTCTGCAAAGTCCCCACCACCTTGCCGAAGGACGAAGCAAGTGATGCTCCCTCCATCACCCACACTGCACCCCAGGAGCCCAAAGCACTCTCAGGCCTGAAAGGGCAGACTCCACACTGCTACCTCTGTCTGACCTCTTCACCTCCCTGGACCCACACCCAATCCTACCCCATCCTGGCCCAGGCAGACCCATCCTGTTCATCCCTCCCCACCCTGGTGCAGGCCTCCCACCTCCACCCCACCCCCATTCTCCCACCCCCAGAACAAAAGGGACAGTTGAAATTCTTTGTCCTGTGCAGACTTATTCTGTAAGTGCAGGACCCACCATACCCTGCAGCTGGGACCTGCCACCTTCCCTCGGAGTCCCAGCCAAGCTCTCTGGGGAGGCTTTGCTCAGGAGAGGGAGGGAGGGGCCTTAAAGGAGCAGAGCCTTCTTTCGGAAAACACTCCCTACCCCCAAGATCAGAATTAGCTGGAAGGAAACCAGATAAGGGAGGAGGACCAGAGAGGGGTCTGAGGAGACTGCAGTCATGTGACCTGTTGAGATTGGGATGGGAGCTAAAATGGGGCTAAAACTCACTCTCCTGGCTCCCAACCAAGAGCTCTTTTCATTAACTGATTTTTTCAGTGTGTTTTAAAGGAACTGGTCCCAACCCTGTCCTGATTTGCTGTGTGATGTTGGGTGAGCTCCTCTCCCTCTCTGGGCATTGGTCTCCCTTGGGTAAAATGGAGGATCTCCCACATGAGAGATTTCCTGAGCTAGACCCTGGCCAGATGCTGGATATCAAAGATAAGCCACGCTCCCGGAATCTAGTTCTAGGATTCCATCAGGAAAGAGCACAATGCGACTCTTGGGGCAAACATAACATGGTTCCATTAAAGTAGAGCCCCCCAAATGGTGGAAGTGGGCTAGACTCCCAACCCTCACGTTGGTACAGTCCTGTATAACCTACAAAGTTCGTGCACCCTGTTTATGTTATCAACAAACTTGTTGACAAGCAAGACCAAATATTGTCCTCTTTCCACAGAAAATAAGGCTCCACCAGGGCCTGACACCCTGGGCTCACTGAGGACAGGTCCCTACCCACCCTGGAACAGAGTGTCTGGAAAGAGATGTCTGAGCTGAATGGGGAAAGATGTGTACTTTTCAGCCTGCATGACAGAGGTTCTGGCTGAGGGACCCCCATGGGCAAGGGACAGCAGTGAGACTCCAGCTGCAGTTCACCTGGGCTGGAGCCTAGGGTGTGCCTGAGGCCGGAGCAGGAGAGGAGGCTGGAGGGTCTTGCTGCCGGCCTTAGAAGTTTGTCCTGGGCCTGTTGAGGAGCCTTAGCCAGGTAGGGGTGGGATGTTATGCCAGGAGTGTTTGTAGGAAAGGGGGTGAACGCTGGGGCCCTAGGCAGAGGTCATGGAAGCTGGGACAGCTGTCCATACAGGTACCTTCTGACAAAGGGGCTTTGGAGCCTCCACACGCTGGGGGGGCAGGGGAGGGGGAGGAGTCCGTGGTGGAGCCGAGCAATTCCTCCTGGGAAAGAGGGGAAGTGAGCAGGGAGAGGAAATGAAAGATTAAGTGCATAAAGGCCATAAAGCTCGGGAGCGGCCAGGCCGGATGGATTCCAGGTTTATGGACACACTTACGCCCAAAGATGCTCCACCAGGGCCTGACGCTCAGTAGGCGCAGCCGCCCAGGAAGGCAGAGGGGACGCTGGGCTGGAAGGGACCCCTGTGCCCTGTGGTCCTCTCTTGCCACCCCCCTCACCTACCCCCAACTCCTTCCAGCTGGCTGACAGCCCAGCTGGAAGCAATTGTGGGAGCCCCCAGCCTGGAGAGCTGCGTCCCACAAAAGGCCCTGGTAAATAGCAGCCCGCACCCCAGACAGGCGGCAGCACCACCTCCCCCAGCCTCCCTCGCAGCCCCCTGCCCGGAAATTCAAAACAACTGCTCAACACAGTCTTAAATCCTCCAGGAAGGAGCTTGGGTTGGCAGACCCGGGTCTTGCTTGGAACTCCTTCTGCCCCCAGCCCCTACTCTGAACTCCCCTGAAATATCCGCCCCTTCCCCGAAGCTTTGCCATGGGCTCTGCAGCCCCTGGGCTTCCCATACTGGCATTCACTGCAGGACACTGCACCCCCTAGCTTGGCTGAATTGCCAAGTAGAGTGTGAGTACCATGAGCTCGGGGTGGTAATAGTCTTGTCCCCTGCTGTGTCCCTGGCCCTGGGTCTGCTGTGGAGCAGATGCACCGTGTGTATATGAAGAATGAACAAATGAACCTGCTGTGTGACCCCGAACCATCACTCTGCTCTTTGGGCCTCAGTTTCGTCATCTATCAGATGGTCATGATAACTTTTATCCAGTCTGTTTCCCACAGTTGTGAGAGGTAACTAAGAACGTTTATGCCAGTGTCTTAGTAAAATAGCTACAAAGCTGGTGGTTCACAAGGATTCTTGCAAACCTTCCTGGCCTCAGTGTGCTCCTCTGTAAAATGAGGGCCTGAGTTCAGCACTAGCCAGGCCCCAGTCTCAGCTTTGCTATTCTGAGTCTATAGCCAGACCTAAGGATGCCCAGACTTTCCTCAGCTCTTTAAATACCAGCTGGGTGGTAGGGGGCAGGTAGAGGATGTGGTGCCACAGAAGACCCCTGCCCAGCATTCAGAAGGCCCTATTTCAGTTCCAGCGTGGCATCTGACTCACGTTGTGATCTTCTCTGGGCCTTAATTTCCTTCTCTGTAAAAGGGGAAGAGGTGGACCCAGGAGGCCTACAGTAACCTTTAGCATTCAAGTTCATAACAGGACACTGCCTGGAGGGCAGCAGGGAGCCCTAATGGGCTCTGAGCGGGAGGGTGTGTGATCAGAGTGTTTTCAGAACACTTGCTCTGGTAGTGGCGTGATTCAAGGGGAGGGGTGGGGAGTCTGTAATCTGGAGACACAGAAGGGGCTGCTGCC
This sequence comes from Mandrillus leucophaeus, assembly GCF_000951045.1. Classification (NCBI taxonomy): domain Eukaryota; kingdom Metazoa; phylum Chordata; class Mammalia; order Primates; family Cercopithecidae; genus Mandrillus; species Mandrillus leucophaeus. The sequence goes on along the minus strand of NW_012101365.1, from coordinate 4,097,450 downwards.
TTTGCCCAGGTGGCAAAGATGGTGGCCTCCACACCTTTGCTTATGCTCTGCCCCATGCCTGGGTTGCCCTGCCTCTGCCTCTTCCCAGTATCTCCTGCTTTTATATTTTTATATCATTAGTCATATATATGTACATATATACATATACACATATGTATTTGTGTGTGTGTGTGTGTGTGTGTATTTTTTGGGAGGGGGACGGGTTTGCCCAGGCTGGTCTCGAACTCCTGGCCTCAAGGGATCCTCCTGGCTAGCTAGGTTTCAGGACCACTTCTTGCATCGTCTTCTCAGATTGTCTCTGATGCTGTTCATCTCCTCCTCCATCCAGTTTCCCAGCTCTGTACTCTGTACTTTTATCATGGGACCAGTTTGATTACTGTATATTTGAGAGTGTGTGTGTGTGTGTGTGTGTGTGTGTGTGTGTGTGTGTCTATTTCCTGGGCTGTGAGCTCCTGAGATCAGAGTGGTGCCCCACCCATCCCCATGTCATCTCCAACACCCATCACCTGACCTGGCCCAGAGGAGGTGCTTGGTACCTGTGTACTCTGAATCCAACTGCAGCATGGGAGATGGGACTCCAGCTCCAGCTGAACTACTAATAGCTGTGTGACCTGTCTCTTTTGGCCACATAGGATTACCCCTATTCTCAGGTCAGGATTCTGCAGGAGGGTCCATCCTTGGGCTTCTTCCTTGGCACCTCCCCTCAGCGATCTCTTTCCTGTAACCCATGATCATGATGAGCTGTTTCAAATGCAATTCCAGCCGGATCCCAAGCTCACTGAGAACCTCATCCCCGGGTCCGCACCGAGGTCTGCACAGCGGGCTGCTGACCAGCCTGTATAAGAAGGGCCTTGTCCACTCCACTCCCTCCCTCCCTCCCTCCCTCCTTCCCCACCCAAGGGAGTACAGTAGAACCTCCATAAACAGTGACATGACTTTGAAAAATACATGACTTTGCAGGAGGCCAGAAGCATTCACTGCCCAGGCCCGACTGCAGCCCTGCCCCTGTCTCCTGCATCCTCCTGCTCAGCCATCCTCCTGGGGCAAGTGTGGACTCCCTTGAGAGGTGTGGGGAAGGGGTGCTGTCAGCCCCTGAAGCAGATGGATCTTTAGTGGCACTAGTGTGCCCCAGGCAAGCCCTGCACAAATCTCAGCCAGAAGCCCTCTCTACTCCCCCACCCCCATGGGCTGGGACAGACCTCAGCCAGCAGCCTCCCAGCTTTGATCAATACAGGGCAAGCAGCCAAGACGGCTGCAGGCTCCATCCTCCCAGGAGGCCCCAGCTCAGCCAGGGTCACATGGGGGAGGGGGCCAATGCCTGGCTCAGGGGCTCAGCAGGGTGGGGCGGGGCAGGGGAGAGCAGGAAAGGCAGGCATCATTCACACAGTCATCCATTCGTTCACCCACTCACTCCTCCAAACACATTTGTTCAGTTCACAAATATTTAGTGAGCACCAACTCTACACTGGTACTATCATTGGCACTGGGGACATAGCAGAGGACAGGACAGCAGCTACTTGGGAAGGGAAGTTCCACAGCAGCTCGCATGGAACTTGTGTTCCAGGGGGAGAGAGAGAGACAAAAGATGCTCGAACAGACACAAATTAGAGGTAGTTTCAAAAGACTGTAAAGATAAAATAGGGTAGGGTGATAGAGTGATAGGACAACATTGGGCAGTGGGCAGAGAGGATGACAACGGAGCTGAGATGAGGAGATGGCGCCGGTCAGGAGATCTGCATGCAGGAAGCTTATTGGGGAGCACTTCTGGCTGGATCCTGTGAGGTAGTAGGGAAGCAGGATAGGGTAGAGGGAGAAGCTGAGCAGCACTGCAGTCACAGGAAATGCTTTGGCTGACTCTCATGGAGCTCCAGAGCAAGGATCGATTTCCTTCTCTTCCTTCCTTCCTTCCTTCCATCCTTCCTTCCTTCCTGCCTTCCTTCCTCCCTTCCTTCCTTCCTCCCTCCCTCCCTCCTTCCTTCCTGCCTTCCTTCCTTTCTTCCCTCGCTCTCTCCCTGCCTCCCTCCCTTCCTCCTTCCTTCCTTCCTTCTTTCCTTCCCTCCCTCCCTCCTTCCTGCCTGCCCGCCTTCCTTCCTTCTCTCCTTCCCTTCTTCCTTCCTTCCTTCCCTCCCTCCCTCCTTCCCGCCTGCTCGCCTTCCTTACTTCTCTCTTTCCCTCCTTTCTTCCTTCCTTCTTTCCTTCTTTCTTTCCTTCCTTCTTTCCTTCCCTCCCTCCCTCCTTCCCACCTGCGCGCCTTCCTTCCCTCTTTCCCTTCTTCCTTCCTTCCTTCCTTCTTTCATTCCCTCCCTCCCACCTGCCCACCTTCCTTCCTTCCCTCCTTCCTTTCTTCCCTTCCTCTCTCCCTCCTTTATTCCTTCCCTTCCTCCTTCCCCACTTTCTTCCTTCCTTCCCTTCTTCCTTCCTTCCTTCCCTCCCTCCCTCCCTCCTTCCTTCCTTCCCTTCCTTCCTCCCTCCTTCCTCACTTCTTTCCCTCCTTCCTCACTTCCTTCCTTCCCTCCTTCCTTCCTTCCTGCCTCCCTCCTTCCTCACTTCCTTCCTTCCCTCTTTCCTCCCTTCCTCCTTCCCTCTTTCCTTCCTTCCTCCCTCCCTCCTTCCTTCCCTCTTTCCTTCTTTCCTTCCTTCTTTTTTTCCTTCCTTCCTTCCTTCCTTAATTCCTCCTTTCTACCCTCTCTGCTTCCCACCCTTCCTCCCTCTCTTCCGCCCTCCCTCCCTCCCTTCCTTCCTCCTTTTCTTCCTTCCCTCCCCCAGGCTGGAGTGCAGTGGCAAGTTCAAGCGAGCCTCCTACCTCAGCTTCCCAAGTAGCTAGGACCACAGGCCTGTGCCACCACACCCAGCTTATTTTTGTATCATTGTAGAAATGGTCTCCCCATATTGCCCAGCCTGGTCTGGAACTCCTGTGCTCAAGCGATCTGTCTGCCTTGGCCTCTTAAAGTGTTGGGATTACAGGCGTGAGCTACTGCGCCCAACCTTGCTCTATCGCCCAGGCTGGAGTGCAGTGGTACAGTCACAGCTCATCATAGACTCAACCTTCCTGGCTCAAGTGATTCTCTGACATCAGCCTCCCAAGCAGCTGAGACTACAGGCGCACATCACCACGCCTAATTTTTTTTTTTGAATAGAGATGAGGTCTCACTGTGCTGCCCAGGTTGGTCTTGAACTCATGAGTTCAAGTGATCCTTCCGCCTCAGCCTCCCAAAGTGCTAGGATTATTTTTTTTTTCTCAGATTGATTGATTGATTGATTTGGAAACAGGGCCTCGCTCTGTCACCCAGGCTAGAGTGCACTTACGCCATCATAGCTTCCTATATGTAGCCTCAAACTCCTGGACTCAGGTGATGCTGCTGCCTCAGCCTCCTGAGTAGCTGGGACTAGAGGCGTGCACCACCACACCTGGCTAATTTTTAAACTTTTTTTCAGAAATGGGGGTCTCACTATGTTGCCCAAGCTGGGAGGATAGCCTTTCAAAGTTGTCCCAGGTACAACAGGGCCAGGCCTTTGTACCTCTCACTGACCAACCATTGGATGTGGCCACCCAGGAAGGGGCAGGACTTGGGGCAAGCTGGCTGTCTTTGGTGGAGAGTCATTCCCACAGAGTGCCAACTAAGAGCAGTCACTACCAACACTCTCAGCCCCTAGGGAAAGGAGTACTTCAGCCCTGAGGGGAGATCTGAGGGGCACACAACAGCATCTGCAAAGATCTGGAGGAAGAGTGTTCCAAAGAGAGAACAGCGAGCAATGCCCTGCAGCAGAAATGAGCTCTGCCTGCTTGAGGCACAGAAAGGCCAGTGTGGCTGGAGAGTGAAGTGTGCTGAGTGAGGGACGAGCTGCGGGACAGCAACCAGAGAGGTAAGCAAAGGCCAGCAGAAAGGCTTTGTGAACCCTGGGACTTTATGCTAAGTGTAACAGGCTTTAGGAAGAGAGTGATAATCACATCATAAATGAGTTGCCCTGGCTTCTGGGTAGAGAATGGAGAGGGCTGGGAAAAGAAGAGCTGTTGGGAGCCTATGCGTAGGGTTCAATGGTGGCTTAACTAGGGCATTGACAATCACAACTTAGAGCCTGAGCGTGAGATGAGGGAGGCTCAGGATACTATAGGGGCCCAGGGAGAGGGTTCCTGATACATCTTGGGCTACCACGGGGTGCTTTAGAGATGCTTCCGTTATCCCAGGGGGATGGCATACCAGATGAATTTAATTTTTCCCAATCTTAAGATTCTGGAGGCCGGGTGTGGTGGCTCACGCCTGTAATTCCAGCACTTTGGGAGGCCGAGACGGGCGGATCACAAGGTCAGGAGATCAAGACCATCCTGGCTAACACGGTGAAACCCTGTCTCTACTAAAAAATACAAAAAACTAGCCGGGCGAGGTGGTGGGCGCCTGTAGTCCCAGCTACTCGGGAGGCTGAAGCAGGAGAATGGCGTAAACCTGCAAGGTGGAACTTGCAGTGAGCTGAGATCCGGCCACTGCACTCCAGCCTGGGTGACAGAGCGAGACTCCGTCTCAAAAAAAAAAAAAAAAAAAAAAAAAAAGTGATTCTGGAATTTTGCAGATTAGGGGAAAAAAAAAACCTTGGAAACTCCTAGTTCCTTTCCCCGATGTGGGCAGGAATCTCAGTTCCAAACTTGGTGACTAATGAGTGTGCAGCCCCTGCTGTGCCCCACAGGGATAAGGAGCTCACTCCCCCCATTCATCATCCATCACCCTTCTGGGAAAGTTTTTTCTTTCTTTCTTTCTTTCTTTTCTTTTCTTTTTTTTTTTTTTTTTGAGGCAGGCTCTCCCTCTGTCTCCCAGGCTGGAATGCAGTTGTGTGCTCCTGCCCCACTCCAACCTCCACCTCCCCAGCTCAAGTGATCCTCCTGCCTCAGTCTCCCTAGTAGCTGGGGCTACAGGCACCAGCCGTCATGCCCGGCTAATCTTCTGGGAAGTTCTGAGAGCTACTTCTTTGTAGCTGCTTCCCTGTTCTGCTCTGGGCCACACTGACTGCATCTATTCCCTCTGTTCCAATGCCCCCAAAAGATGAGGACATGTCTCTTGTCTCCACCCCCACCTGTATCTTCTTGCCTTGTGAGTTACCCTCAAGAGGATCTCAGATGATGCCCCGCACGCCCTGACACAGCTCCCCTCCAGCCCCAAGCCTGGTCCCTTGCCAATCCACCAATACATTGCAGTGATTCGTGTCTGAGTCCAGAAAGGTATAGAGAGGAGTCATTTTTATAGATTTGTAAGAAAAGTACATTTCCTTCCTGGTGCATATTAAGGCAAAACCAGGCTGGGTGTTAGAAGAGCTGGCTTTTGGCCTGTCTATGTGACCTTGGACCAGTCTCTTTCTCTCTCTGGGCTCCATTTGCTCCCTTTTTTTTTTTTTTAAGACGGAATCTCGCTCTGTCACCCAGGCTGGAGTGCAGTGGCACGATCTCGGCTCACTACAACCTCCGCATCCTGGGTTCAAACTATTCTCCTGCCTGCCTCAGCTTCCTGAGTAGCTGGGATTACAGGTGTGCATCTCCATGCCTTGGTAATTTTTGTATTTTTAGTGATCTGCCCCCACCTCGGCCTTCCAAAGCGCTGGGATTATAGGCGTGAGCCACTGCACCCGACTACTGGCTCCTCTCTAAATAAAGGTGGTCAACTAGATGGTATTTAAGAACTGCCAGGACCAAAGTATCATGAATCTATGTGTAGGTTCATAATTCAAAACTTGAGCCAAAGGGAGTCTGAGAATTCCCTACCCTTGGGCCTGGAAAGGCCTCTCTCTGAAAGTCTAACCAATGCCCCCACCTCCATGCCACTTGCTCTGCTGAAATGACAAAACAGTTGATTGTCTACCTCCAGAGCTTATACACCTCCAGACATGGGAATCTCACTACCTTTATTAGACAATTTTATTAGAAAGCTTTTCAGGTAAATGCAAAGATTCTATGATTCTATAAATAACACAGTAACTGTTATCTTACTCTGGATCATTGCTCATCCATTCATTCATTCAACAATATTCATTCAACAAATGAAGCAAAGGAGCACACAGCCAAGTGATGGAGCAAAATCACAAATTAAAAGGGAATTCAGGCTGGGTGAGGTGGCTCACGCCTGTAATCCCAGCGCCTGTAATCCTCTGGAAGGTGGGAGGATTACTTGAGGTCAGGGGTTCAAGACCAACCTGGCCAATATGGCAAAATGCCATCTCTACTGAAAATACAAAAATTAGCTGGATGTGGTGGTGCACGCCTTTAGTCCCAACTACTCAGGAGGCTGAGGCACGAGAATTGCTTGAACCTGGGAGGCAGGGGTTGCAGTGAGCTGAGATTACGTCACTGTATTCCAGCCTGGGTGACAGAGCAAGACTCTGTCTCAAAAAGAAAAAAGTAGCCAGGCGCGGTGGCTCACGCCTGTAATCCCAGCACTTTGGGAGGCTGAGGCAGGCGGATCATGAGGTCAGGAGATCGGGACCATCCTGGCTAACACGGTGAAACCCCATCTTTACTGAAAACACAAAAAATTAGCGAGGCATGGAGAATGGGGTGAACCCAGGAGGCGGAGCGTGCAGTAAGCAGAGATCACGCCACTGCACTCCAGCCTGGGCAACAGGCGGATCATAAGGTCAGGAGTTCGAGACCAGCCTGACCAACATGATGAAACCCCGTCTCTACTAAAAATACAAAAAATAGCTGGGTGTGGTGGCGCACGCCTGTAATCCCAGCTACTCAGGAGGATGTGGCAGGAGAATCGCTTGAACCTGGAAGGCCAAGGTGGCGGTGAGCCGAGATTGTGCCATTGTACTCTAACCTGGACGATAGGGTGAGACTCCATCTCAAAAAAAAGAAAAAAAATTAGTCCGATGTGATTGCGTGTGCCTGTAGTCTTAGCTACTCGAGAGGCTGAGCGGGGAGGATTGCTTGAGCCCAGGAATTTGAACTTATAGTGAGCTGATTATACCACTGCACTACATACAGTCTGGGCCACACAGTGATACTCTATCTCAAAATAAAAAACAAAAGATAGTTTGCGTTCTTTGAGCATTTACTATGGCCCATCACTGTTCTAAGCACTGCCCATATGTGATCTCATTTAATCATCACAGCAACTCTATGAGCTATAAAATCATTGCCTTCCAGTTAACAAACCAGCAAAGTGAGGGTCAGAGAATATGTGAGTCCGCGGGCCTCCCAGCTACTCAGGAGGCTGAGACACAAGAATCAAATGAGGTGGAGGTTGTAGTGAGCCGACATTGTGCCACTGCCCTATGGCTTGGGTGACAGAGCCAGACCCTGTCTCAAAAAAAAAAAAAAAAGAAAAAAAAAAAAGAGAGAGTAAGTGAGTCAGAGTCCCAGTAGGAAGTTGATAACAACTAAAAGGATTTCTTGAAGAGAGTCTAATAAAGGGACTACTTACAGAAGTGAGGGAAGTGTTAAGGAAACCCACAAGGGATGGTGAGGTGCCCTGGGTTAGCACAGTGGGGTACAATTACCACCTATAGGTCTAGAGGGGGAAAGAAATATTGTCACCAGAACCACCTGAGAGCTGGAGCTGTGGAAATGGGGTCGACTGACAGGAACTGTGGCTGTAGAGAATAAGGGTGGGAGGTAGGGAATTAATACCCCTTCCCCTCTCTCCTTCTGGGACTTGCCATTTTTTGAATCCACAAGAAACCGGAAGGCAAGGTTTCCTGGGTGATTAGTCCATGGAGGTCAGCCTGCTGAGGCACAGAGCTGGCAGGAGAAAGATAAAGAATAGTTCTTGGGGAAGGGGTGGTGTAAACAGAGTATCCAATCTAGAGAGTTAGTTGATGTGTCAAAGTCAATGAGTTGTGGAACCATAGAAATAAAGACAAAATGATAAATACTGTGTTCAATTTTTTTGTTGTTTTTGTTTATTTATTTACAAATTTTCCGTTTTTTTTTTTTTTTTGTTCTGTTGCCAGGCTGGAGTGCAGTTGTATGATCTCAGCTCACTGCAACCTCTGCCTCCTGGGTTCAAGCAATTCTCCTGCCTCAGCCTCCCAAGTAGCTGGGACTACAGGCACATGCCAGCATGCCCAGCTAATTTTTGTATTTTTAGTAGAAATGGGTTTTACCATTTTGGCCAGGATGGTCTCGATCTCTTGACCTCGTGATCCGCCTGCCTGGGCCTCCCAAAATGCTGGGATTACAAGCATAAGCCACTGTGCCTGGCCCAGATAATTATTTATTTATTTATTTATTTATTTATTTATTTATTTATTATTTTCTTGTTCTGTCTTCCAGGCTAGAGTGCAATGGTGTGATCATAGTTCACTGCAGCCTTGAACTCCTGGGCTCAAGTGATCCCCTCACTTCAGCCTCCTTAGTAGCTGGGACTACAGGTGCACACCACTATGTGCGCCTGTAGTCCTGTATTCAAATTTTAAGAGCATGAAGGAGCATGTTGTGGGAGAGTTTGGGGAAGAGGTCACACAAAAGGACCTGGAAAATAGGCAGGAGTTTGCAGAGAAAGGGGAAAGGATAGCACATACAATTTCATAACAGCACATTCAAAGGCTGGAGATGGGCAAGAACACAGCATGTTGGGCAGGGGTAAGCAGCTTTCAGGGGCTGGAGAATACTGGAAAGATTTCAGAAACCTGTGGAGGGGAGACTGGAGAGGGATCTCAGAAGTGTTACTGTTGGAACAAGCCAAAGTTACTACTTATCCATTAATAGTATTTTTTGGGTTTTTTTTTTTTTTTTTTTTTTTTTCTGAAACAGTTACTCTTTCACCCAGGCTGGAGTACAGTGGCATGATCTCTACTCACTGCAACCTCCGCCTTCCAGGTTCAAGCGATTCTGCTGCTTCAGCCTCCCAAATAGCTGGCTAATTTCTGTATTTTTAGTAAAGACGGAGTTTTTGCCATGTTGGCCAGGCTGGTCTCGAGCTCCTGACCTCAGGTGATCCACCCCCGACTTCGGCCTCTTAAAATGCTGGGATTACAGCCGTGAGCCACTGCATACGACCTCTTAATTACTGAAGTTTTATATTGAGTTTCTATATAGGAAAGTGCAAGTCCTCAAGCTTTGTCTTTTCCCAAATCCTGCTCCCACAAGAACCAGCTCTTCTCTCTGACCCAGGGCTCTCCAGCTCTGCCTCCTCCTCTGTCCCCCCAGGGCATGTGGAGCTAAATCCAATCTGGATTATTTCACCACCTTACTTTTTGCTGACACAGGTGACCACTTGCTCCTTGGAATGTGGTCTTCCTTGGTCCTTTGTTACACTGTTAGTCTCTTTGCACTTTCATATGGATTTTAAAATAAAATTGTTAACTTAAAAAAAAAAACTGTTGAAATTTTTATTGAAATTGCATTGAGTGCTTAGGCCAATTTGAGAAGACCTGGCACCTTAACAATATTGAATCTTGCAGTCTGTGAATGTGGTATATTCCTTCATTTATTTAGGTCTTTTTTTATTTCCTATAGCAATAATTTAAAATTATCAGTATAATGGTCTTACACATATTTCACTGCATTTATTCCTAGGTATTTGATTTTTTGATGTTATTGTAAGTGCTATTATTTTCATATTTCATTTTCTTAAAAAATTTTTTCTTTTCTTTTCTTTTTTTTTTTCTTTTAAGAGATGGAGTTTCACCATGTTGCCCAGACTGGTCTCAAACTCCTGGGCTTAAGCAGTCTGCTCACCTTGGCTTCCCAACGTGCTGGGATTATAGACGTGAGCCACCATCATATTTCATTTTCTAACTGTTGCTAGTATATAGAAATACAATTATTTTTGTATACTGTTCTTATATCTAGCAACTTTGATACATAAATCCTAATACTTCATGTATAGAAATTTTTGGAATTCCTATGTACACAATCATATCTTCAGAAAATAATAAGTTTTACTTCTTTTTCAATGTTTATTTTTTATTTTTATTTTTTATTTTTGAAACGGAGTGTTGCTCTGTCACCCAGGCTGGAGTGCAGTGGCGCAATCTCGGCTCACTGCAAACTCTGCCTCCCAGGTTCAAGCAATTCTCCTGCCTCAGCCTCCCAAGTAGCTGGGATTACAGGTGCGTGCCACCACACCTAGTTAATTTTTGTCTTTTTAGTAGAGACAGCATTTCACCATCTTGGCCAGGCTGGTCTTGAACTCCTGACCTCATGATCCACCTGTCTTGGCCTCCCAAAGTGCTGGGATTACAGGCGTGAGCCACCGTGCCCAGCCGCTTATGTCTTTTATTACTTTTTCTTGCTTTATTATTCTAGCTAGGACTATTAATACAATGGTTGAACAAAAATGGTGGATTGGATATTTTTGTCTTGTTCCTGATATCAGAGGGAAAATGTTCATATTAAATATGAATTTAGCTATAGGATTTTCATGGATATCCTTTCTTATATTAAAGAAGTTCCCTTCTACTCCTATTCCTAGTTTGCTGCGAGTTTTTATTATGAGCCGGTATTGAATTTTATCAAATGCTTATTTCTCCTTCTACCGGAATGATCATATTTATCTTTTCTTCTATGAATGTTACAAATTATACTAACATATTTTAGGATGTTAAATTAAACTTACATTTCTGGAATAAGCCCCACTTCATCCTACCCATATATCATTATATAGCATGGATCAGAATAAGCAAGACTGGAGACAGTGAGACCAGTGAGAAGCCTGATAGAGAGATCCCAGGGAGAGAGGAGCAGGGCCTGAGTTAAGGTAGAGACTGTGGTGAATGAGGAAGACACTCTGAGAGGGTGGAGTGAGCAGGACTTGGTGACAAATTAGATTTGAGGCTTATAGAGACTAAAAGCTTCTGATTCAGGCATTGAAGTGGATAATAGTGGTGCCATCTTCAGGGAAGGGGACCGTAGGTCTGTGGCTGACAGTGAATGTATTATGTATATAAGTGGAGCTGTTACAGGCTGGGTGTGGTGGCTCACATCTGTAATCCCAGCACTTTGGGAGACCAAGGTGGATGAATCACAAGGTCAGGAGTTCAAGACCAGCCTGGCCAAGATGGTGAAACCCCATCTCTACTAAAAATACAAAAACTAGCCGGGTGTGGTGGCAGGCACCTGTAATCCCAGCTACTAGGGAGGCTGAGGCAAAGAACTGCTTGTACCTGGGAGGTGGAGGGTGCAGTGAGCTGAGATTGCGCCATTGCACTCCAGCCTGGGTAACAGAGGAAGACTCTGTCTCAAATAATAATAATAATAATAATAAATAAATGGAGCTGTCTAGGACACAGGTGGCCACAGAGGACTGGAGCTCAGAGGAGGGGTCTGGGTGGAGATGTCAATGTGGATGTCTTCTGCTTAAAGGAGGTGATAGATGCCTGGAGAACAGAGGACATAGCCTGGAGACAGTGCAAAGTGAAGAGAAGAGAGGCCCAGAACAGGCCCACATTTAAGAAGTAGGCTGAAGAAGGCTGGGTACGGTGGCTCACACCTGTAATTCCAGCACTTTGGGAGGCCAAGGCAGGTGGATCACGAGGTCAGGAGCTCGAGACCAGCCTGGCCAAAATGGTGAAACCTCGTCTCTACTAAAACTACAAAAATTAGCCAGGCATGGTGGTGGGCGCCTGTAATCCCAGCTACTGGGGAGGCTGAGGCAGGAGAATCACCTGAATCTGGGAGGTGGAAGTTGCAGTGAGTGGAGATCACACCACTAAACTCTAGCCTGGGCAACAGGAGCCAGACTCCATCGCAAAAAACAATAATAATAACACAAAATTTAAAAAAAAAGAAGTAGGCTAGGCCGGGCGCGGTGGCTCAAGCCTGTAATCCCAGCACTTTGGGAGGCCGAGACGGGTGGATCAGAAGGTCAGGAGATCGAGACCATCCTGGCTAACACAGTGAAACCCCGTCTCTACTAAAAAATACAAAAGACTAGCCGGGCGAGGTGGCGGGCGCCTGTAGTCCCAGCTACTCGGGAGGCTGAGGCAGGAGAATGGCCTGAACCCGGGAGGCGGAGCTTGCAGTGAGCTGAGATCCGGCCACTGCACTCCAGCCTGGGCAAGAGAGCCAGACTCCGCCTCAAAAAAAAAAAAAAAAAAAAAAAGAAGTAGGCTAAAGAAGAAGCCAGGGAATATGGAAAAAGAGCAACCAGAAAAGATGAGGGAAATCCAGGAGTCCAGGTGTCAAGGAAGTTAAGGAAACCACATCCCAAGGAGGGAGTAGTCAGTTGTGTCAACAAGAGGTCAAGTGGTTAAAGTATTCAGGTTGGGTTTAACTCCATGTCCGCTGAGGGGACAGAGGCATAGGCAGTGATTGCAAGCCCCGGGTCAGACAGAAGAGCTGGCTCACATGGAAGCAGGATCAGAGATCTAGTCCTCAAATTCCATACATCAGAGACTAAACCTTAGTGAGGGGAAACATCTTGTTCAAGGTCACACATCATGACTATGGCAAAACAAGGACGAGAAACCTGTCACCCTAAATCCCAGGCCTAAGCTCTTTCAGAATTGCTCCTGTATTCGTCCATTTTCACATTGCTATAAAGAACTGCCCAAGACTAGGTAATTCATTTTATTTGTATTTATTTATTTATTTATTTGTGAGATGGAATCTTAATCTGTCGCCCAGGGAGTGCAGTGGCGCGATCTTGGCTCACTGCAACCTCTGCCTCCCGGGTTCAAGTGACTTTCCTGCCTCAGCCTCCCGAGAAGCTGGGATTACAGGCATGTGCTACCACACCTGGCTAATTTTGTAATTTTTAGTAGAGACAGGGTTTCTCCATGTTGGTCAGGCTGGTCTCGAACTCCCAACCTCATGTGATCTGCCCACCTCGGCCTCCCAAAGTGCTGGGATTACAGGCGTGAACCACTGTGCCGGTCCCACATGTTGTTTATTCACCCAGAATGCCTTTTTCCATATCTAGTGAGCTAAAACTCAGTTGTTGAAAGCATCCTCAGTCTCACTTCTTCTAGGAAGCCTTCCTTAATCTCACCCCATCCCACTCCACTTGGACTGGATTAGGTGCCTCCCAAGTGCTCCCAGAGACTTCACAGCACTGATCACAAAATGCTAACATGCTATGATTGGCCTCCCTCTGTCCCCCATTAGATTATGAACTCTTTGTGGGCAGGACTGTCGCACTAAACTCTTTCTGCCACCTGACATCAACAGACGCTTAGGCTCACACCCATAATCCCAGCACTTTGGGAGGCTGAGGCACAAGGATCACTCGAGGCCAGGATTTCAAGACCAGCTTGGGCAGCATAGCAAGACCTCATCTCCACTGAAAACTTTTTCTAAAAATTAGCAGGGTGTGGTGGTATGTGCCTGTAGTCCCAGCTACTCAGGAGGCTGAGGCGGGAGGACTGGTGAGCCCAGGGTGTTGAGGCTACAACAAGCCATAATCATGCCACTGCACTCCAGCCTGGACAACAGAGTGAGACCCTGTCTAAAAAAAAAAATATATATATATATATATACGCACACACACACACACACACACACACACACATACATATATAGTGAATGTTGAATGAATGCAGAGATAAGTGAATGGATAAAGAGGGTCAGTTCTCTCTCTGGTCTTGGCAGAAACAGTTCTTCCAGGGAATATGAGGAACAGAAGAAGGGATATAGTTGTAGGAGTGGTAGGTGGCAAACAAAAGTGAACAAGGGAGAGAAGGGGCTGCTAATATATCAGACCAGATATAGCAAGTAGGACTATTAGCATTGTTTAAGCAGCACTGTTGCCTGGTTGGCTCGCTATAGAAAGAAATATTTAGAGAAGCCTACAACTGGAGATTGAATTTTGGTTTCCATTTGGAACCTCATAGGGTCACCTGTGAATTCCCGAACCAGCAAGATGGATCTGAAAGAAAAGTAAAATAGACCTGACTTTGAATCCCTTTTCTGCGCCTGATTCTCTGAGTGGCTTTGGAAAATGTGTTATTTTCCTTGAACCTCCATTTTCACATCTATAAAATGGAGATAATAATACCTCATCCCTCCTGGGTGGGTGTGAGGAATACATGAAGTTAGTTAGTGGAAGTGTCTGGCATGTGGTTGGCCCTCATACATTGGCTTCCTTCCCACCCTAAGGCAGGAGCTAATCTTTTCCTTTCTCTTGCACTAGCACTCCCCAACAGCCTCCTACCCTGACCCAGGCCAGTCCTCTCTCCCTCTTATGATACACAGCAACTTTTTTGTGCCTTTTAAAACACTTACTTAATTCATTGAAATCAGAAAAGTAAGGAACGCACTCATTGGTGTGAAGCGATGTCCATGTGAGTAGCTGGGAAGGGGTTTAGCAACACTCAGCCTTCCAGCGATGTTCACACGAAACCCATGCAAAGCCACTGGCAAGAATGTGGGTGCCACCTCCCTGACTCTGAACAGCATAGTGTAAGTGCAAGTAGAGTGGCAAATGGAATATTCTAGGAGCACTAGGGCAGGGTGGCAGCCACCGATATGACCTTGCATGTTCAGCCTGGATTCCCTCTTCTTTGGGGACTAAACCTAACTCCTCTCTGGAACTGGCTCTGCCTTCCTGTTGGCCCCAGTGAGGCCGAACTCAGGCTGGCTTGGCTGATCAGAGCATCCAGCACCTTGAACACAGTGATTGGTTCTGAGATGGTCATGCGATCCAGGTCTGGTCAAAGAGGGAAAGCTGGGATTCTTGGCGAAGCTACTAGGAAAGTTACCAAGGAGGTTTTCATAGGGGTTACCAAGCTGGTAGGACATAAGCCTGAAACCATTAGTGGCCATCCTTGGGGATCTCTGCCTGAGAATGAAGCCAACACCACAGAAAGCAGAGTGAAGAATTAGAAACTGTTTCTTTCCTTTTCTTTTTTCTTTTCTTTCTTCTTTTTTTTTTTTTTAAGATGGAGTCTCCCTCTGTCGCCCAGGCTGGAGTGCAGTGGCACAATCTGGGCTCACTGCAACCTCCGCCTCCCAGATCCAAGTGATTCTCCTGCCTCAGCCTCCCAAGTAGCTGGGATTACAGGTGTGCACCACCATGCCAGGCAAATTTTTGTATTTTTAGTAGAGACGGGGTCTCACCATGTTGTCCAGGTGGGTCTCAAACTCCTGACCTCAAGTGATCCACCCACCTCGGCCTCCCAAAGTGCTGGGATTACAGGCGTGAGCCAGTGCACCTGGCCAGAAACGTGTTTCTAATGGTGACATTTGAAGCCCAGACCCAGCCAGGACCGGCAGCTGGTGCTACACCAAGGCTTTTCAGTTACATGAACCAAAAAATTCGGTGTCTTATTTAAACCAGTTTGAGCCAGACTTGTTATGTGCAGATTAAATCACTAGGTGTGGAAATTTTTTCTATTTCAAGGATCACATTAGGAAAAAGTCATTTAGTAACAATAGTGGCTTTCACAGACAGCCCGTGGGTGCTTGTGAGACAGAGCTGGGTAGTAGACTCACTTTCTCCATATGCATACAGTTTCATGCCTTTTACATTTTTTGACCATTAGAATGTATTTTCTGTTTTTTAAAAAAATTCATTTACATTCAAGCCATGTAACTTGTTATTTAAAGAACAATAGAAACAATTTGATTTTTCACCTAAATTTATTTCTTGTTATGTCATTTTAGAAAATTTGAAATATACTAAAATATTGTAAAGAAGAAAATTAAGGCTGGGCACGGTGGCTCACACCTGTAATCCCAGCACTTTGGGAGGCCGTGGGGGGCAGATCACGAGGTCAGGAGTTCGAGACGAGCCTGAACGACGTGGTGAAACCCTGTCTCTACTAAAAATACAAAAACAATTAGCCAGGCGTGGTGGCACGTGCTTGTAATCCCAGCTACTCAGGAGGCTGAGGCAGGAGAATCACTTGAACCCAGGAGGCAGAGGTTGCAGTGAGCTGAGATCATGCCATTGCACTCCAGCCTGGGCGACAGAGAGAGACTCTGTCTCAAAAAAAAAGAAGAAAATTAAAAGCATCTACAACCCCACCATGGTTTGAATTTTAAGATATTTCTTTTTTGTCTTTCTTCAATTTCTTTTCATGTTTTAAATTTCAACCTTGTTTTTTATTTTCTGTAGAGATGGGGTCTCACTATGTTGTCTAGGCTGTTCTCAAACTCCTGGCCTCAAGTGATCCTCCTGCCTTGGCCTCCTAAAGTACTGGGATTACAGGTGTTATCCACAACACCCAGCCTATTCAGTTTTATTTAATCTTTACAGCAACAGGTAAGGACCATCAGTGTCTCATTTTACAGAGGAGAAAACTGACGCTTAAAGAGAAAATGACTTGCTCAAATTCAGAGCTACTAAGTGATGTATAATCACATCATACATGTATAATTTGAAAAACAAATTTTTTCATATCGGTAGTTTGTATTCTTATGTTTTCACTTAAAATTATATCATAAACTTTTTTTACGACATTGATTATTTCTTTAAAATATGATTGTTGGCTAGGTGTGGTGGCTCACTCTTGTAATCCCAGCACTATGGGAGGCCGAGGTAGGCAGATCATTTGAGATCAGGAGTTTGAGACCAGCCTGGCAAATATGGTGAAACCCCATCTCTACTAAAAACACAAAAAAAGTTAGATGGGTGTGGTGGCACATGCCTGTAATCCCACCTACTAGGGAGGCTGAGGCAGGAGAATCACTTGAACCCGGCAGATGGAGGTTGTAGTAAGCCAAGATCACGCCACTGCACTCCAGCCTGGGCAACAGAGTGAGACTCTGTCTTAAACAAACAAACAAACAAAAAACATGATTGTCAGTGGCTGTAAAATATTCTTTGACATGACTGATTCATTATTAATTTGTCTGTTTGTGACCTATTGCTATTATAGCTGTTTCAATGTGACTTATTTTATTTTATTTTATTTTATTTTATTTTGAGACGGAGTCTTGCTCTGTAGCCAGGCTAGAGTGCAATGGCACGATCTTGGCTCTGCCTTCTGGGTTCAAGCAATTCTCCTGCCTCAGCCTCCTGAGTAGCTGGGATTAGAGGAGTCTATCATGCCCGGCTAATTTTTGTATTTTTAGACGGGGTTTCGCCATGTTGGCCAGGCTGGTCTCAAACTCCTGACCTCAAGTGATCTGTCTTCCTCGGCCTCCCAGAGTGCTGAGATTACAGGCGTGAGTCACTACAACTGGCCTTCAATGTGTCTTTTAAATTTTTTTGTGATAAACTCTCTAGTAAGTGAATATTCGTATCTCTGGGTATGTGTTCAGGTTCATTCCCAGAAGCCTACTTCCTGGGCAAACAAAATGAAGCTGCTGACATAGGTTGCCACCCTGCCCTTTAGAAGGGTTGGTGCCAGGAACTGTCTCAATGACATCCATGAGGGTACCCAGGCTACCACAGCCTCACCAGCACTGGTCAGTAGTGAACCCACCTTATCTAGGTCTCAGATGTGGACAAGACAGCAGACTCCAGAATTTGCTGTTACTTTCGTCTTTATTGCTTGCAATTTGTTCATAGGTCCTTGTTATAAACCTCAGTCATAAGTTGGGAATGGAAGGAAGTCTAAACATGATTAGGCAAATGGAAGAAGTAATTGAGAATCTGGGGGCAATAAAGACCGCAAGTTGCTAGCAAATGTGTGCTCAGGAATCTACACATCTAAACTAAATTCCAGATAGAATCAAGATGTTAACATAAATGATAAAATCATAAAGGTGTTGGAGGAAAACATTGATGAATTACTTTATAACCTGGAAACGGGCAAACGCTTTTGGGCATGACATTAACCTAGAAGATATAAAAGAAAATAATAATAAATTTGAGAACATAAAAGACTTTAAATTTCCATATGCCAAAAACACTGTAAACAAAACAGAAGATAATATATACAGAGAAACTAGTCTAATTTATCTTATAAACAAGTCTAGTTTCATTTAAATATAAATAATTTTCATAAATTAATAAGATGAACAGACCAACATAAAAGTGGATAAAGGAATGAAGAAGTTGTTTGTATAAAAGGAAATACATGAGCACCGTTCTATGGTTTAGAGAAAAAAGAAAAGAAAAAGAATTACAAATGGCTGATAAATATAGTAAAAAGATGAGCAACCTCACTTATAATTAAGTTAATGCAAATTAAAACAATGAGACTCCATTTTCACCTATCAGATTGTCGAAATTAAAAAGATTGACGGCCAGGCGCGTTGGCTCACGCCTATAATCCCAGCACTTTGGGAGGCCAAGGCGGGCAGATCACGAGGTCAGGAGTTCAAGACCAGCCTGGCCAACATGTTGAAATCCCGTCTCTACTAAAAACACAAAATTAGCTGGGTATGGTGGCGCATGCCCGTAATCCCAGCTACTCGGAAAGCTGAGGCAGGAGAATCGCTTGAATCCGGGAGGCAGAGGTTGCAGTGAGCCCAGATCGCACCATTGCACTCCAACCTGGGCAACAGGAATGAAACTCCCTCTCAAAAACAAAAAACAAAAAACATGATTGTCAGTGGCTGTAAAATATTCTTTGACATGACTGATTCATTATTAATTTGTCTGTTTGTGACCTATTGCTATTATAGCTGTTTCAATGTGACTTATTTTA
>NW_012101365.1:4073434-4074285 GCF_000951045.1 Mandrillus leucophaeus | reverse complement strand
TGGGTGGATTGCTTCAGCCCAGGAGTTGGAGACCAGCGTGGACAACATAGCAAAACCCAGTTTCTACAAAACAGTACAAAAATTTGCCAGGTGTGGTGATGCACACTTATAGCCTCAGCTACTTGGGAGGCTGAGGTGGGAGGATCCCCTAAGCCTAGAAAGGTCAAGGTTGCAGTGAGCCATGATCGAGCCAATGCACTCCAGCCTGCGTGACAGAGACCTTGTGACAAAAAAAAGGAAAGAAAGAAAAAAATATATACATAAACGTGTTTGGAGATATATAGAAAATACTTGAAGTGAATCATCAGAAACTGTAAACTCTAAACTGCTGGGATTACCCGTCGGACCAAAGCCAAACTCTCTATCTACCTCCCCACCATAACTTTGCACCAAGTCCCCTAATGCTCCCTGTTGCTTCACACCTCTGTGATTTTACTTTGCTGACTCCTCATCTACCATTTCCTAGTCCCCCATCATCTGCCTGGCAACTCCTCTTCATCCTTCAAGACTCACCAAAGCCCTTCTCACTCTGGGTCATCATTCCAGATTTTCTGAAATAAAATACTCATTTGTTCCCTTGTGCCACATTGCATATCCCTCTACCTCAGTTCTTTTATTATTATTATTATTATTACTATTATTATTTTTGAGACGGAGTTTTGCTCTTGTTGCCCAGGCTGGAGTGCAATGGCACAATTTCGGCTCACTGCAACCTCCACCTATCAGGCTCAAGCAATCCTCCCACCTTATCCTCCCAAGTAGCTGGGACCACGGACACGCACCACCATGCCTGGCTAAGTTTTTGTATTTTTGGTAGAGACAGGATTTCACCATGTTGCCCAGGTTGGTCT
>NW_012101365.1:4072743-4073384 GCF_000951045.1 Mandrillus leucophaeus | reverse complement strand
CTGTAATCCCAGCACTTTGGGATGCCAAGGCGGGCAGATCACGAGGACAGGAGATCGAGACCATCCTGGTCAACATGGTGAAACCCCATCTCTACTAAAAGTACAAAAATTAGCTGGGCGTGATGGCGCGTGCCTGTAATCTCAGCTACTCAGGAGGCTGAGGCAGGAGAATCGCTTGAATCCAGGAGGCAGAGGTTGCAGTGAGCTAGGATCGCACCACTGGACTCCAGCCTGGTGAAAGAGCAAGACTCCGTCTCAAAAAAAAAAAAGGAAAAAAAAGATTGCTTGAATGTTGACAAGGGAGTAGACTCAATGGAACATTCTTAGTGCTGTATAAACTTTGAAGGTAATTTGTTCACCTATACTACAAGATACTATGAAGCTACTAAAAAAAAAAAGATGTGCTGGGCGCAGTGGCTCACGCCTGTAATCCCAGCACTTTGGGAGGCCGAGGTGGGCGGATTACCTGAGGTCGGGAGTTCAAGACCAGCCTGACCAACATGGATAAACCACGTCTCTACTAAAAATACAAAATTAGCCAGGCATGGTGATGCGTGCCTGTAATCCCAGCTACTCGGGAGGCTGAGGCAGGAGAATCGCTTGAACCTGGGAGGCGGAAGTTGCGGTGAGCCGAGATTGTG
>NW_012101365.1:4068173-4069603 GCF_000951045.1 Mandrillus leucophaeus | reverse complement strand
TTTTTTTTGAGATGGAGTCTCGCTCTGTCACCCAGGCTCCAGCGCAGTGGTGCGATCTCGGCTCACTGCAAGCTCTGCCTCCCAGGTTCATGCCATTCACACCATTCTCCTGCCTCAGACTCCCATGTAGCTGGGACTGCAGGCGTCCATCACCACGCCCGGCTAATTTTTTGCATTTTTAGTAGAGACAGGGTTTCACCATGTTAGCCAGGATGGTCTCAATCTCCTGACCTCGTGATCTGCCCACAACGGCCTCCCAAAGTGCTAGGATTACAGGTGTGAGCCCGGTCCCCTTATCTTAGTTCTTATAATTTCGCATTAAACTGTATATGTGTGCCTGTCAGCTTTGTTAGACTTGGAGCTCCTTGAGGGCTCAGATATTTAATCTCTAAACTTAGTTAATGTTCATGGAATGAAAAAATGAGCACACCACTTGGCTGGCATGTCTCTATTCCACCCATTTGTCTTTACTTGCCAAGTCGTCTCCTCTCCTTGCCTTTTCATCATGGTACCCAAAAAGGGATACCCGATAAGTGACTGTGAGCACTGTCTCTATGGAGGAAAGCTGGCTATGTATGCATGAACACCACATGCACTCCCGTGTACACACATGGGCACACACACACAGACACTCATGTTTCACAGTTTGCTTCCATCTGTGCCCATAAACTCATGAAGCTTTTCCCCACCCCACGGGCCAAGAGCAGACCTTGTTCTAAGCAGACCCATTCTTAGATACTATACCTTTGAGATCCACTTTTAGTTCAGCACTTTTGATAAGAATACAGGTATGTCTTTGCTGTTGTCAGACAGGAATATGGATGATAAAGACAAGAGTGGGTGGGCACCTCACTTGAAGCCTCCAAGTGCTCTTTTAGATCTGGGGAGGACAATGGAAAGCCACACCCCCATCAACATGCCTCGGCCCTCCAGTTTTACTAAACAACAACCTATCAAGAAATACCACAGGAAAATGTTTTGTTATTTGCTTTATAACAGTTTTTGAGTTCATTCTCTGTGATGTCATACACTGCATCCATTAGGATATATATATATATGTGTGTGTGTGTATATATATATATATATTTTTTTTTTTTTAGATGGAGTCTCACTCTGTCGCCCAGGCTGTAGTGCAGTGGAGCGATCTCGGCTCACTGCAAGCTCTACCTCCAGGGTTCAGGCCATTCTCCAGCCTCAGCCTCCTGGTAGCTGGGACTATAGGTGCCCACCACCATGCCCGGCTAATTTTTTGTATTTTTAGTAGAGACGGGGTTTCACTGTGTTAGCCAGGATGATCTTGATTTCCTGACCTCGTGATCCACCCGCCTCGGCTTCCCAAAGTGCTTGGATTACAGGTGTGAGCATCCATTAGGATTTTTGTGCTTTTTTTTTTTTTTTTTGAGACGGAGTCTCACTCTGTCACCCAGGCT
>NW_012101365.1:4062900-4068123 GCF_000951045.1 Mandrillus leucophaeus | reverse complement strand
CCCTATCTTGGCTCACTGCAACCTCTGCCTCCCAGGTTCAAGCAATTCTCCTGCCTCAGTCTCCTGAGTAACTGGGATTACAGGTGTGCGCCACCACGCCTAGCTAATTTTTGTATTTTTAGTAGAGACAAGGTTTTGCCATGTTGTCCTGGATGGTCTCGAACTCCTGACCTCATGATCCACCCACCTCGGCCTCCCAAAGTGCTGGGATTACAGGCGTGTACCACCGTGCCTGACCCGTTCTTTTTTTTTGAGACCGAGTCTTCTCTGTCGCCTATGCTGGAGGGCAGTGACGCAATCTTGGCTTACTGCAACCTCCATCTCCTGGGTTTAAACAATTCTCTTGCCTCAGCCTACTGAGTAACTGGGATTACAGGGATGCACCACCATGCCCAGCTAATTTTTATGTTTTTAGTAGAGATGGGGTTTCATCCTGTTGGCCAGGCTGGTCTCGAACTCCTGACCTCAGGTGATCTGCCTGCTCAGCCTCCCAAAGTGTTAGGATTACAGGCGTGAGCCACCGCACGCGGCTGAGGGTTTCTGTTTTTAAGCAACAGACACTGACTGTGGCTAATGTGAGCCCAAAAGGAATCCCTGTGAAGGCTATGATGTAGCTTGGGGAACCAGGGAAAATGCTGAAGCGTGCAGCCTTGGAGAGGACGCTGTGGGATAGTTCTGGAGATCCAAGTAGCAGGAACTGGCAGATAGCCTTTATTTATTTTTTTAAATTTTATTTTATTTTATTTTACTTTACTTTGAGACAAGAGTTTCGCTCTTGTCGCCCAGGCTGGCGTGCAATGACGTGATCATGGCTCACAGCAACCTCCACCTCCCGGGTTCAAGTGATTCTCCTGCCTCAGCCTCCTGAGTAGCTGGGATTACAGGTGCCTGCCATCACACTCGGTTAATTTTTGTATTTTTTTTTTAGTAGAGATGGGTTCCACCATATTGGCCAGGCTGGTCTTGAACTCCTGACCTCAGGTGATCCACCTGCCTCGGTCTCCCAAAGTGCTGGGATTATAGCAGACGGCCTTTTAAAGGCCCATATCAAGGCCAGGCACGGTGGCTTACGCTTGTAATCCCAGCACTTTGAGAGGCTGAGGCAGGTGATCATCTGTGGTCAGGAGTTTGAGACTTACCTGGCCAACATGGTGAAACGCCGTCTCTACTAAAAAAAAAAAAATACAAAAATTAGCCAGGCGTGGTGACGCACGTCTGTAACCCCAGCTACTCGGGAGACTGAGGCAGGAGAATCAGTTGAACCCAGGAGGCGAGGTTGCTGGAGCCGAGACCGCGCCACTGCACTCCAGCCTGTGCGACAGAGCGAGACTCCGTCTCAAAAAAATAAATAAATAAAAAATAAAAAATAAAAAAATTAGCCAGGTGTGGTGGCGCACACCTGTAATCCCAGCTACCCAGGAGGCTGAGGCATGAGAATTGCTTGAACCCGGAGACGGATGTTGCCGTGAGCTGAGATCGCGCCACTGCACTCCAGCCTGGGCAACAGAGTAAGACTGCCTCAAAAAAAAAAAAAAAGGCCCGGCTGGGAGCGGCGGCTCACGCCTGTAATCCCAGCACTTTGGGAGGCCGAAGCGGGTAAATACCTGAGGTCAGGAGTTTGAGACCAGCCTGGTCAAAATGTTGAAACCCCATCTCTACTAAAAAAAAAAAATACAAAAATTAGCCAGGCGTGGTGACGCACGTCTGTAACCCCAGCGACTCAGGAGACTGAGGCAGGAGAATCAGTTGAACCCAGGAGGTGGAGGTTGCTGGAGCCGAGACCGCGCCACTGCACTCCAGCCTGTGCGACAGAGTGAGACTCTGTCTCAAAAAAAAAAAAGACTAAACTCCAGCTTGGGGATAAACTGACTACCTTGTGAGACAGGCTACGATTCCAATTCCAAGGGTAAACCTGTAATTGGCTGGGCCCAGATCAGGGGCTAACCTTTGGCCAGACTGATGGAAGTTCCCACGTGACTCTGTCCCATGGTGGAGAGATAGGTCCCCAAGCCAATCAATATGGTTATCAGAAGAAGTGCAACAGATCCCCTTCACTGGGGTTTCTCCACACTCAGGAGGTGCTGGAGCATCTCACACACCCCACACCTAACCCAAGGTGTTTCCCACTCAAACCTTCTCTGGCATTCCTTCCTTGGCACATGGCATACTGTCCTCCCAGATGCCCAAGCCTGATGAGGCCCTCATCTCCCCTCATTTCCACGGGAGCCAGTGGACCCCAGCTTGGCGACCCCGCCTCCTTCCTTCTTCCAGACTCGCCTGCTCTCCGTCTCACGGCCACTGTCCAGGTATCCCTCCCTAAGTGCATCAGTCTTCTAACTGGTCCTCCCACACTCACTGGCTCCCTTTCTGTCTCTCTCAAATTGTTCCTAGCTACTAGAGTGATCTTCCTAAGAGACAGATTTGAACAAATCACTGCTGGCTAGGTGTGGTGGCTCACACCTGTAATCCCAGCACTTTACGAGGCTGAAGTGGGCTGATTGTTTAAGCTCAGGACTTCGGGACCAGCTTGGGCAACATGTCAAAACCCAGTCTCTACAAAAAATAAAAAATAAAAATGAAAATGTATACACACACACACACACACACACACACATATTACCTGGTTGTGGTGGCATGTGCCTGTAGTTCCAGCTACTTGGGAGGCTGAGATGGGAGGATAACCTGAGCCTGGGAGATCAAGGCTTCAGTGAACTGTGATCGTGCCGCCACACTCCAGCCTGGGCAACAGAGGGAGATCCTGTCTCAAAAAAAGAAAAAAAGAAAAAAAAATCACTTTGCTGCTTAAAACTCCTGACCAGTTCCCCATTGCCCTCAAGATAAAGTCTTGGCACTTTAAATGGCATAATCTTCTCATGACCTGGCCCTACAGGCCTCTCCATTAGCCATTCCTCTTTCCCTCATGCAGCTTCCCCAGCAGCCACACTGAACTACAGGCCATTCTCTTTTATCTATTCCTGGTGACTGGAATGCTGTTCTGCAATAGTAAGTATGCCTTCAACTGCAAGTAACAGAACATCCTGACTCAAACTGGTTTAAACCATCAGGAAACACATTATCTCGCAAGATGGGCCCCAGGCCCTATACAATCAGCAGCTCAAGAATGTTGAGGAGCCAGCTCTTTCTGTCTCTTCTCTGCCATCCATGGGGTCAGATTCATTCTACAGTTGGATCCTCCCTGGGTTGGAAGAATACAGCAGCAAATTCAAACTTCACACCCAGACATGACAACAGCCACAGGAAGAAAAATGGGCCACGTCTGGTGTCTCTGTATTAGCTGCTCAGAAACACTTCTCAGAAGCCCCTTCGCAGACCTCTCCTCACCTCACATTGGCCAGGATGGTCACATGCCTGTCCCTAAACTAACCACCAGCAACAGAAGTGAGATTAAAATCAGTGGAAGGGATCTAGGGGGTCACCCTCCATCCATGACTCCAACAACTGCCCTTTTCTTTTTCTTTCTTTTTTTGAGACACAGTTTTGCTCTTGTCGCCCAGGCTGGAGCGCAATGGTGCGATCTCAGCTCACTGCAAGCTCCGCTTCCCGGGTTCACGCCATTCTCCTGCCTCAGCCTCCCAAGTAGCTGGGACTACAGGCGCCTGCCACCACACCCGGCTAATTTTTTTGTATTTTTATTAGAGATGAGGTTTAATCGTGTTAGCCAGGATGGTCTCGATCTCCTGACTTCATGATCCTCCCGCATTGGCCTCCCAAAGTGCTGGGGTTACAGGCGTGAGCCACTGCACCTGGCCAGTTCTTCCTGTATAAGAAGCTGGTTCTTATTGACTCTGTATCCCCAGTGCCTAGCTCAAGGCTGGTACACAGGAGAAACAATTCGGTTGTTGAATATTTCTGTAATTAAAAAACAGCAGGTTGGGCTCGGTGTCTCACACACCTGTAATCCCAGACCTCTGGGAGGCCGAGGAAGGTGGATTGCTTGAGCCCAGGAGTTCAAGACCAGCCTGGGCAACATGGCGAAAACTCATCTCTACAAAAAATTAGCTGGGTATGGTGGCATGCACCTGTAGTCCTGTCTCTTATACACATCTAGATGTGTATAAGAGACAGGAGCTGTGATCATGTCACTGTACTCCAGCCTGGCCGATTGAACAAGACCCTGTCTCAAAAAACAAAACAAAACAACAATAACAACAGCAACTTTAGGCCACGTGTGGTGTCTCATACCTATAATCCCAACACTTTGGGAAGCTGAGGTTCAAGGATTCCTTGAGGCTTGTGGTTCAAGGCCAGCCTGGGCAATATAGCAAGACACTATCTCTATATAATTTAAAATAAAAACAAACTAAAACTAAAAAAACCCTTTTTATTATTATTATTTTTTTAATTTTTGAGATGGAGTTTCATTCTGTCCCCCAGGCTGGAGTGCAGTGGCGAGATCTCGGCTCACTACAACCTCTGCCTCCTGGGAATTCAAGCAATTCTCGTGCCTCAGCCTCCTGAGTAGCTGGGATTACAGACACCTGACCACCACGCCGGCTAATTTTTTTGTATTTTTAATAGAGACTGGGTTTCCCCATGTTGGCCAGGCTGGTCTTGAACTCCTGACCTCAGGTTATCCACCCCCCTCAACCTCCCAAAGTACTGGGATTACAGACATGAGCCACTGCCCCAGCCAAAAACTTTATTCTTTAAATCAAAATGTATCTTACCATCCATTCTGTCTGTAACCAGTTTTTTCTATTTAACAATATATTATTTAAAAAACTTTCCATCATATTGTGTCATTTTAATAGCTACATAGTATTTCATAGTATTGACACACTGTGCTACAAATTATTCAACCCCTACCAGTGATTGGTCATTTAGATTGTCTCTTTTTTTTTTTAGCATTATAAACAATGTTGTGGTATATACTAACAATGTTTATATACTAATTTATAAATTTACAATACTATAAACAATGTTTTAGCATTATAAACAAAGTTGTGGTAAACTTCCTTTTACACAGATCTTAGACACTTGTGTTACTTACCTATGATAAATCCCTAAGAGTGGTATGTGGTTTAAAAAAATCAGACAGGGGCTAGGCGCAGTGGCTCATGCTGGAAATCCCAGCACTTTGGGAGATCAAGTTGGGAGGATTGCTTGAGCCCAGGATTTTGCGACCAGCCCGGGCAACATAGTAAGACCCCATCTCTACCAAAAAAATCTAAAAAATTAGGCCAGGTGAGGTGGCTCACACCT
>NW_012101365.1:4056162-4058521 GCF_000951045.1 Mandrillus leucophaeus | reverse complement strand
ATTCAGAGAGTTGTGGCTCAAAGTTCTTAGGGAAGTGCTCTTAGAAGATGTGCCTGGAAGGCAGGTAGGAAGTCTGGACTGGGCAGAGGCAGAAACCGACCTTCATTGGCTGTCATTGAGGCCTCAACTGATCCCATGGAGTGCCCTAGAGCGGAGACGGCCCTTCAGAGGCGTCCTAAGTAGGCTGGCTGTGGTGACCTATGCCTGTAATCCCAGCACTTTGGGAGGCCGAGGCGGGGGCATTGTTTGAGCCCAGGAGCTCAAGACCAGCTTGGGCAACATGATGAAACTCCATCTCTACTAAAAATGGAAAAATTAGCTGGGAGTGGTGGCATGCACCTGTAGTCCTAGCTACTCAGGAGGCTGAGGTGGGAGGATCACCTGAGTCCAGGAGGTGGAGGTTACAGTGAGCTGTGATTGTGCCACTGCACACCAGCCTGGGCTACAAAGTGAGACTCTGTTTCAAAAAAAAAAAAAAAAAAGGCTGGGGGGCTGGTATGGTGGCTTACACCTGTTACCCCAGTGCTTTGGGAGGCTGAGGTGGGAGGATCACTTGAGGCCAGGAGTTCAAGACCAGCCTAGCCAACATGGTGAAACTCTGTCTCTACTAAAAATACAAAAATTAGCCAGGGGTGGTGGCACACGCCTGTATCCTCAGCTACTCTGGTGACTGAGACAGGAGGATCACTTGAACCTAGGAGGTGGAGGTTGTAGTGAGCTGAGATCATGCCTGGGTAACAGAGTGAGACTCTGTCTCAAAAAGAAAAAAAAAAAGGCTAAGCTGAAGCAAGGGCAGCCAGCTGGCCATTGTACCTCCATATTAGCCAGGTATTGGCCATGAGCCACCCACTGGGAGGGGGCATAACCTTGACTGAGGATCTCTGCAGCTGAGGAAATTCCTTGTGAGAGATGCAGTTGGCGTTCTTCCACAGCCAGTATTCCAAGCAGCTTACGATGGGCAGCTCAGCCAGAAGGGGGATCTAGGCAGAGAATCAGAGTACCCACTACAGTCCACCCCTTGCACTGCTCCTTTCCATTTGCTTCTGTGAAATTTGACCCATTTGGGAACAGCTTCTCTAGGTTTCTGGTTGGGTTTGTTTCCTGTGAAACTCAAAAAAGAAGGGTTAGTGAGATGAACTGTAGAATTAGTTGCAGAAGTTGATCTCAAGACTGTAATAGATACTTGTTATCACACTCTTTTACCACCTGTCCTACATTTCCCTTATCTTTTGCTAGAATTTCTTTTATTTAAAAATTTTTTTTTTTTTATTTTTTGAGACAGAGTCTTGCTCTTGTTGCCCAGGCTGGGGTGCAGTGGTGTGACCTCAGCAGACCGGAACCTCTGCCTCCAAGGTTCAAGGGGTTCTCCTGCCTCAGCTTCCCAAGTACCTGGGATTACAGGTGCTCACCAGCATGCCCGGCTGATTTCTGCATTTTTAGTAGAGAGGGGGTTTCACCATGTTGGCTAGGCTGGTCTTGAACTCCTGACCTCAAGTGATCCACCCGCCTCAGCCTCCCAAAGTACTGGGATTACAGGCATGAGCCATCGCACCTGGCATTGCTAGCATTTCTTCTGATTTGGGCAGTTTGTCCAGTGGAGATCCAGATCCTCAACCCTGAAGGGTCTGAGCCTCAGGTTACTGTGCCCTGCTTAAGCCATGGCTGCTTTACTTGTCCATGTACGAATAAAGCCAGGCACAGTAGCACCAGAAGACCCCCAGTGCATCGCTTGAGCATGACACATATTCATCTCTGTTCCTATTATTTAGCCACACACCCTACCTCCTACTGATGACCAGGGGTAATTATCACCAACAGTATGGTGATTCCTTTCCTTGCTGATGGTCTTTTAGCTCAAGACATTCAAAAGAATCAAGAAGCAGTCATAGTTTAAAGTTCAAAGGAACTTCTACTGTGTCCCCAGTGGAAACATTCCCCCTCTGGGAGCTCTAGACCTGCAGAGCTTTGTGTTGCAGGGATAGGAAGCTCCCCTTAAAGATGGTGTAACTTTGGATAAAGTCATTCCCTGCAGCCAAAGGCAATTCCCAGGGAGCAATGCTCCTGTGAACTGTTAGCAGCCAATATTTCAAGAAGCTGATGAGCATGTTGGCCCTAGAGAGGACATCTTGGTGAATTACCACCCCAGTATCCACTGCAACATCTGAGATTCACTTTCCTAACCATAAAATGGGAATAACAATAGCTTATTGGCATGGTACTGGGAAGGAAATGAGATAATGTTAAAAATTCTGGGTCGGGTGGGGTGGGTCACGCCTGTAATTTCAGCACTTTGGGAGGCTGAGGCGGGTGGATCACAAGGTCAGGAGATCGAGACCAACCTGGCTAACACGGTGAAACC
>NW_012101365.1:4053857-4055652 GCF_000951045.1 Mandrillus leucophaeus | reverse complement strand
AGGCTGAGGCAGGAGAATCACTTGAACCTGGGAGGTGGAAGTTGCAGTGAGCCGAGATTGCACCACTGCACTCTAGCCTGGGCAGCAGAGCAAGACTCCGTCTCAAAAAATAAAATAAAATAAAAATAAAAATAAAAATTTTGGAATTATACTCAACAAATGTTAGTTATGTCAAGAGCTCCATAAAGTGATCATGCTTCCTTTTTTGCCTTTGCCAGCAGGGAGCTTATAGTTTCATCTGGTGCTCATTCACAGAAGATACACTGCTCATTTTTATTCTCTTCTTATTTCCTTGGTTCTCCTGGTTTCTTCTTTTTTCTTTAATTAACCTTACACACAATCCTTTTGTTGCAATCTCTTTGAACTGGAATCATTTTTGCTGAGTGGCAGGGGATAAATAAATGCCTAGCAGAGGAACTTGCTGCTCTGAAGACAGTTCATTTTCCAGGAAGTAACAATGCCTCACCTAGAACACTGCCCCAGCACCTTGTTCAGACCTAGCCAAGCACTTCACGACTAGGTCTTTGATTTGTTTTGGCATCTGCCAACCAACTGGCACCTAAGCGTGGGAATCCCTCCATGCAGAGGGTGATTCACAGCTCTGACAAGTTGGAAAAATACAAAGCAGGTACCAAAAATGGGGGGGATTAATGTTATCAGGCACTCCAATCAACCAAAGACACTGCTGGTAATCTTTATTCCTGCCCTCCTTCCAGACTTCCCACCCTTCTACCCACCGCAAATGGCTCAGTTAGTAGTCTCACCCTGCTTTTGGAATTGAGCCATTTAGGGGACAGAGACATAGCAGAGAGATGAGAAGGTACAGAGGGACTGGGGCATATGTGACCAGATGTTTATGGCTGAGCTTGGTCCTCCCACACCAGGCTGCCCATCGGGTTTGGCCCTGACCTCAAAGCATCTGGAGGACCCCGTCATGGAGTCAGCAGGCCCCAGATGGGCCAGTTGGATTCTCTGCCTTGAGATCTCTTCACCATCTCCAGGCTAATCCTGTGAGCTCCCACCTCCCTTGCTTCTCTCCCTCCATAGGAAGCCTTGGAGTGCCAGTGGGGTGCCATGCCTATTATTATTTCACGTAAGTATATAAGATGAACCACACTCATCAATAACACTTTCCTGGAAATCATGTTAGCAAGCATGCTTGCTTAGGAGTTTCAAATGTCCCACTGTTCATGGCTCTTGGCTCCATCACCAGTTGTGGTTCTATGGCATGTTCAGGAATAGGTTTGGGAAGTCTGGTGTTGAGTTTCCTAGGGCAAGGGTCTTGTTCTTGCAATCACATCCTTGTCTAGTAAGAACAAGGACATGAGCGTGTTCACAGAACCCTTATGGGCTGGGACTTGGAGTTCAGGTTCTGGGGGCTCTGGGAGGGAGAGAGAAGGTCAAAACAGTGATGATGCTGGGTAAGAGGCTGGAGTTGGGATGTGCAGATTCCAATCCTAGCCCTGCTGCCTACTAGCTGGGTAACCTGGTAAACTGCCCTTTCTTCCTCTCCAAGCCTCAGCTTCTCCCCTGGAAAACAGGTGACATAATACCCACCTTTAGGGTTGTTGTGACTGCCAATAAAATAACATTTTATTGTACAGTGGCTCACACCTGTAATCCCAGCAATTTGGGAGGCCAAGGCCGGTGGATCAGGGAGTTCGAGGCCAGCCTGGCCAACATGGTGTAACCCTGTCTCTGCTAAAAATACAAAAATTAGCCGGGTGTGGTGGCACATGCCTGTAGTCCCAGCTACTTGGGAGGCTGAGGCAGGAAAATCGCTTGAACCTGGGAG
>NW_012101365.1:4044305-4051667 GCF_000951045.1 Mandrillus leucophaeus | reverse complement strand
CCAGGAGGCGGAGCTTGCAGTGAGCTGAGATCCGGCCACTGCACTCCAGGCTGGGCGACAGAGCAAGACTCCGTCTCAAAAAAAAAAAAAAAAAAAGAGAGAGAGATAGATGAGGTTTTGCAGGTTGGTTTTGAACTCCTGGGCTGAAGTGGTCCTCCCATCTCAGCCTCCCAAAGTGCTGGGATTACAGGCATGAGATGCCATGCTCAGCCCCCAGAGAAGAAACTTTTAGACAGGCCTCTGAAGAAGTGTGATGGTGAGTAGGGTCACACCAAGGCAATGAGTGGTTGGTGTCAGAAACTTTTCCTAGCGCAGACAATTGAAAGTGGCAGTCCTTTGGCCTTGGGGTCCTTCTGTTCAGGGAGTGGCACTGAGCAGAGGGTAACAGTGACTCAGGAGCCAGCGGAAGGCTTCAGAAACAAGCTGCTGACTGCCCAGTTTTGCTGTGGGCTGCCCAATGTCTTGTCCTGTTTATAATGGTAATTTGGGGAAGTGGGGGAGTGTGTGTGGGCGACTCTCTGAGGGTTGGAGCTGAAGGCTTGAAGTTAGGTTTCCTAAACCCATAACAACCTAGGAAACATTTATGGGAAGGAATGCTGCAGATGGTTTTATGTGTGTGTGCGTGCATGTGTTCAAGAGGGGCCAGCAGCAACAGAGAGGCAGAACAGTGAGAGCGAGAGCGAGAATGAGAGGGACTGAGTAAAGAGGAGAGAGACAAAGAAAGGAAAGGAGAGAGAGAAACAGAAGGCAAAAGATACACAAACAGCAGATGAGACCAGGAGAGACGACAAGAGAGGAGGACAGACATACGCAAGAAGGCGGGGTGGGAGAGAGAGAAACAGACAAAGAGAGAATTCATTTGACAAACGCTTGCTGAACACCTACTATGTGCCAGGTGCCATTCCAGGCATTGAGAATAAAACAAAAGACAAAACAGACAAAATCTCTGTCCTCATGGGTCTTTCTAGTGGGAGAATGGAGAACCTCACAGAGAGGTTAAAAAATCAGAGACGCCCACAGAAAGAGACTGAAGGGCAAGTGTCCAGAAAGACCCAGAGACAGAGATAAGCCAAGACATAGAGACAGAAGAGGCTGAAACATGTAAAGACGCAGAGAGACAGAGGCATCGTAGAGAGATGAGAAGGTGGGATTCCCAGGAGAGGGAGCAGAGGGCCAGCATTCCAGATGGGGAGAGAGCCACAGCCCAGGGGCGCTGCTGGATAAGCTCTTTTCCTGCCAGCCTGCTCAGCGCCATGGCACTAGTGCTCCTGGGCGACTGGTGCTCTCTCATTCCCTCCTTCCAGTGTCCTCTTCAAGCTCCCAATGTAACCACTGCCACTCCCTGTACCCACTGCCCTGGGCTCTCTTGCATTTGGCTGGAAGGATCATCAGGTGCTCAACAAACATTTGTTGACTTCAGGAACTATCGCCTCATCATACGGATGGGTAAACTTAGGCCCAAACTAACAGTTCAGGATGGCTTCCTGGGCCTCCTGGGTTGGAAGCAGTGCCAGATAAAGGACAGAGCATTCAACTGGGAGCTAGGACCCTTGTGGTGAGGTGGAGGGTGGGGTGCTCTCAGAGGTTTCTGCCGCCTCCACAACTGTGGAGCCTATGAATCACGTGACAGTAAGTTTTGGAAGAGACCTGTATTTGAAAGCTGGGACTTTGACGTTTGCCGATGACTGTTTCCCTGGAAACAGGAATCAGAATCAGAGAACGAGCCTGCGAGCTCTGCTCCGGGTGCCCCAGATTGCGAGGGTGAGAGGGCCGCTGACTGGCACACTCCATGTGTCATCCGCGTGTCTCTGGAGTCCTCTCAACCCCCAGCACGGGCTGATGGGGGAGGGAAGCAGAGCTGGAGCCCCTGCAGGAGGGGTGGCTAGAAGGGAGATTTTGAACACAGGGCTCCATAGGGGAATAATCAACCGTTACTGAGCACTCTTTGGGCGTCTAGTGTTGACCTCTGTATCCCCATCCATGCAGTGTCGGGCACACAGATGGAATGGAATGAGTGGCTCAGATGAAGAAACCATGCCATTTCCAGCACACTCATCCTCAGGATGAAATTACTCTGTTACGCTTTGCCACAAAACATGAATGCTTCATTTATTCAGCACACATGTAAGCCAAGTACCGGGCAACACGGACGTGAACAGGAACATGTTCTTGGCATCCCTCAGCATCCACAGGTGTCCAGGCTGGGTCCTGAGTTCACAGATGCTCATGAATTTCTACGTGAAGCTGCAAGAGCCCCCTGGTCACCTCTCCACTCTCATCTATCACCACTTCCTCCTGAGCCCCATGTGCACTCCCTCAACCAACCATTGCTCTAACAAGTTGGCTGCCTCATGCCTCTGTGCCTTTGCCCATGCTGTTCCCATGGTCTGGCATCCCTCTACCCCTGCTGCTCTGCCTAGCAAACTCCTACTCATCCTTTAAAGTCACAGCTCCAAACTTATCTCCCCTGGACAGCCTCATCCCCTAGACAGCGAGTGCCTCGATGGTGCAGGCTGAGTACCTCCATGTCTGTGTGCCCAGAGAGGTAAAGGCACTTCTCCAACCCTGCTGAGGCCACTCTCCTCCCTCTTCTTAGGGACTCCATGCTAGCTTCACCCTAAACCTCCACCTAGTTCCTCCAGCCTTGCCCTCTGCATGGACTCCCTGCAATCAGCATTTGTGCAGGTTCTAGTGTCTTCCACTTTCCAGCAAAACACAGCAACACTCTTATCTCTGGGTGCTGGCTATCTCTTCCCCCAAGAGTTATCCACACTTGCTGTCTCCGCTTTCCCTCCCACTCCTCCACTGCATTCTCTCTCCTCTGCCTCCCTTCCACTCCTCCACTGCCAGGGTCTGGCTCCAGCCTCATCATTCACTTAAAACTGCTCTATGTGGCCGGGCATGGTGGCTCATGCCTGTAATCCCAGCACTTTGGGAGGCTGAGGTGGGTGGATCACCTGAGGTCAGGAGTTCGAGACCAGCCTGACCAACATGGTGAAACCCCATCTCTACTAAAAATACAAAAATTAGCTGGGCATGGTGGCGGGTGTCTGTAGTCCCAGCTACTTGGGAGGGAGACAGGAGAATTGCTTGAATCCGGGAGGCGGAGTTTGCAGTGAGCCGAGATCACGCCACTGCACTACAGCTTGGGCAACAGAGGGAGACTCCGTCTACAAAAACAAACAAACAAACAAAACTGCTCTACACAGGCCAGCTGTGCCCTTCACAGAGCTCTTTCCAAAAGCTGTGTTGCTCGGCCACTCTCTCCTGGAAGCACTGTCTTCCCTGGGCTGTCTCCTCATCTGTGGCGCTGGGCAGTCCTCCTTGGTCTCCTTCACTGGCTCCTCCTGCATCAGCCCTGCTGGTAAACCTAGGAGCCTGTCCCTAGCTTCCCCCTGAGAGCGCTCACCCATTCCCATTACAGCCTGAGGAAGGAAGGTCACTTCCTCCAGCTACCTTCCCTGAAGCCCTGGGGCAGCTTAGCGCCCCTGCACTGTGCCCATGGGGGCCTGTGTGTTCCATCACCACCCTTGTCACATTGGATCTCGTAGGTACTAATGGAGTCATCTGCTTCCCCACAGGTGACAAACCTCCACGGAGCAGGGACCACAGCTCTCTTGTTCACACACCCATCCCCCACATCCAGGACAATCCCCGACAAGCAACGGGCTATGGAGAGAGATAGAGCATGAAGGACCTTGAATCTTTTTGCTGTGGAATTTGGGCTTCATTTTGGATGAAATGGGGATTCCCCAAAGAGTTTTAAGCAGGAGCATGACATGGTCAGACCTGTGCCTTAAACACATCCCTTGGCTGGGGAAGGAAGGGTGAAGGGGAGTGTTCTGAAGGCAGGGAGACCAGTCAGGGGCTGTGCAACAATTCAGGGCTGGACCCAACCATCTCTACCACACACCATGGGGCCGGTCTCTGCTCCTCCTCTTTCTCACTCCCAGCCAGTGCCAAGCTTGGCCAGCTGGATCTGGTAAACATGGCACCTTCTGTGTGCTCTCCTCACCCGGCGGGAGGATGTTGGTGCCAGGTACAGAGATGGAGATTGACTACAGGAATTGGATGGGGAGAAATAATGAGGCCAGCTCTGGACACATGGACTTTGAGGCATCAGAGAGACAAGCAGATGGAAATGCACTGTGACTGAACACACATGGCTTTGGGGCTAAGGAAAAGGGTCCGCGCCAGTGGGATGGATTCAGGAGTCATTGTCATTGAGGTTCAGGTGCAATCAGTGCCATGTGCACTTGCCCAAAGAGAGAGAGAAGGTCCAGGACAGAGTCTCAGAGAAGCCCATCTGTGGTAGATTTTACTACTGTTCAGCAAACATTCACTCCCCCTTCCCGCCCCATTGATGCTCGGCTTGGCCATGTGACTTGGAAGCGGATGTGAGCCTTGCGTGAGTTGGCCTGGCCACTGATGCTCCTTTTACTCTGGAAAGAACATGCCAGGCAGCCTCTGCCCTTCAGCCTGTACCCCAGAATGGGAGACACATGGGACAGACTCAAGCTGTACCCTGAAGCAGAGCTGCCTAGTTGACTGCAGACCTGTAAGTGAGAAATAAATGGCTTTTATTATAAGCCACTGAGATTCGGGGGCTGTGTGTTATGTAACACTGTATCAGCAATAGTTTGACTAATAAAATTTTTAGAAGAGGCTGGAGAAAAAATAATCCGTTAAAGGATAACAGGAAGAATAGCCCGAGAGGAAGAGGGAGAACCAGGAGAGAGTGGAGCCCTGAAGCTGCGTGAGGAGAGGGTTTCAGGAGCGTGGGAACCTCTGATGCTCAGACAGGGGTGTGCTGCACCATTCTGCACCATGTCCGTGAGTCTTTCCCACATGTTATACTTGGGTCATCACCCCTCTCTTTTTAGTTTTTTAAAAAATTGCAGGCCAGGCGCGGTGGCTCACGCCTGTAATCCCAGCACTTTGGGAGGCTGAGGTGGGTGGATCACGAGGTCAGGAGTTCAAGACCAGCCTGGCCAACATGTTGAAACTCCGTCTACTAAAAACACAAAAATTAGCTGGGCGTGGTGGTATGTGCCTGTAATCCCAGCTACCCAGGAGGCTGAGGCAAGAGAATCTCTGGAATCCGGGAGGCAGAGGCTGTAGTGAGCTGAGATTGCGCCACTGCACTCCAGTCTCGGTGACGCAGCAAGACTCTGTCTCAAAAAAAAAAAAAAAAATTGCAGTAAAATATATATAACAAAATTTACCATTGTAACCGTTTTGTAGCGTAACTTCAGTGGCATTGAGTGCATTCACATTACTGTGTAACCAATGGAATCATCATCCATTTCCAGATCTTTTTCATCTTCCCAAACTGAAACTCTATTACCATTAAACACTAACTCCCCACTCCCTCCTCCCCCAGGCTCTGGCAACCGTGTTTCTACCCTGTCTCTCTGAATCTGACTATTCTAGGTACCTCATATGACCAGAATCACAGAGTATTTGCCCTTTTGGGTCTGGCTGATTTCACTTAGCATAATGTCTTCAACGTTCATCCATGCTGTAGAATGTATCAGAACTGCATTCCTTTATTCTTTCTTTATTTAATTTACTGATTTTTTAATTTTTTTGAGACGGAGTCTCATTCTGTCGCCCTGGCTGGAGAGCAGTAGTGCGATCTTGGCTCACTGCAATCCCCACCTCCCAGGTTCAAGTGATTCTTCTGCCTCAGCCTCCTGAGTAGCTGGGACTACAGGCACATGACACCACATCCAGCTAACTTTTGTATTTTTAGTAGAGACGGCGTTTTGCCATGTTAGTCAGGCTGGTCTTGAACTCCCGACCAGCCTCCCAAAGTGCTGGGATTACAGGCATGAGCCACTGCGCCAGCGAGAACTGCATTCCTTTTTAAGGCTGAATAATATTCATTCAATGTTTGTACCACATTTTATTTATCCATTCATTTCTCGATGAATGTTGCGGTTGTTTCCATCTTTTGGCCCTTGTGAATAATGCTGCCATAAACATGGATGTACAAATATCTGTTTGAGTCCCTGCTTTCAATCTTTTTGGGTATGTACTTAGAAGTGAGATTGATGGATCATACGGTAACTCTATGATTAATTTTTTGAGGAACTACCATACTGTTTTCCACAGTGGCTGCACCACTTTACATCCCACCAACCATGCACAAGGATTCCAATTTCTCTACATCCTTGTCAACACTTGCTACGTTCTGTTTTTGTTTTGTTATAACAGCCATGCTAATGGGTGTGAAGTGCTCAGCCCAGGTCTGACTCCATACTTTGCTACAGTAACCGGCTTCCTGCAGTGTTACCTGACAGCGTCTCCTCTCAGGGATGCCAACTGAGCTCTCATTTTCTGCCGTGGGGCTTCTCTGACACCATGGCAAGGGAGACCTGCTGAACTGCGGGGCATTCTGCTCCTGACACAAGGACAAGCTATCAGTAACTCCACCTGGCAAGGCTCCTCCCTGCCAGAGACTTCCTTCCCCTGACTGGAACATTCCTCCTCACCTTTGCAAGGTTAACTCCTACACTTGCTTTAGCGTTCAAATGTCACCTCCTCAGAGAAGTCCTCCCTGACCAGCACCTCTTCCCCCACTAGATCAGCCCTGCTATTATTTGTTCTTACAGCATCCTCTCTCCATGGTTCCTGGCACTGGCATAGGTTGTAATGGCTTATTTATCTGAGTGCCTGTTGAATTAATCCTTGCCTCTCCTGCTAGGCTGTAAGTTCCACACGGAGGGAGACCATAATCACCCTGTTCACCACGGCATCCTCAGCACTTACCACGATGCCCAGTCCATACCAAATATTTAGGAAGCCCTTGTTAAAAGAATCATTTTATTCAAAAAACATGTAATGATTTTTTTTTTTTTTTAACTGAGTACCTGTGCTAAAAGAAGTGCGGACAGGCCAGTGCGATAGCTATGCCTACAATCCCAGCATTTTGGGAGGCTGAGACAGGAGGATCGCTTGAGGCCGGGAGTTCAAGACCAGACTGGGCAACAAAGCGAGACTCTGTCTTTACAAAAAAATTTTTAAAATTCACTGGTCATTATGGTGCACTCCTGTAGTCCCAGCTACTTGGCAGAGGCTGAGGCAAGAGGATCGTTTGACCCCAGGAGTTTGCGGTACAGTGAACTATGATCATACCACTGTACTCCAACCTGGGTGACAGAGTGAGACTCTGTCCATCCTTCCCCACCAAAAAAAACCCTTCATTAAGAGTGGGGCTAGGCCGGGCACGGTGGCTCATACCTGTAATCCCAGCACTTTGGGAGTCCAAGGCGGGCGGATCACCTGAGGCCAGGAGTTCAAGTCCAGCCTGATGGATACGGTAAAACCTCGTCTCTACTAAAAATACAAAAATTAGCC
>NW_012101365.1:4037690-4043110 GCF_000951045.1 Mandrillus leucophaeus | reverse complement strand
TGGGATTACAGGCGTGAGCCACTGCCCCCGGCCGAGGGCAGCTGTCATTCTAAAGAGGTTCCTTTGGTAGGGGCTCTGGTGATTTGACCTGGAGGAAATGAGGAGGGAGTGAAGCCTTTGCCTGGGAGAAGAGTGACCAGCAAGAGCAAAGTATTGGCAAGTGAATGAAAATAGAGCCCTGCTGGTCCCAGGCTGAGGGAACTCAGAGGCCAGGGCACCCTGGTGAGGTGGAGTTGGGAGAGGCTGTGGTGGGTGTCAGGTTCCTCTCCCCAGCTACCCAGGATAGGGCCTTGCCTTCTGCTTTCTTTTTTTTGTTTTTGTTTTTTTTTTTGGACGGAGTCTC
Source organism: Mandrillus leucophaeus (assembly GCF_000951045.1). NCBI lineage: Eukaryota > Metazoa > Chordata > Mammalia > Primates > Cercopithecidae > Mandrillus > Mandrillus leucophaeus. Next base: position 4,042,767 of record NW_012101365.1, on the reverse strand, counting down.
GCTTTGTCCCCCAGGCTGGAGTGCAGTGGCGCGATCTCGGCTCACTGCAAGCTCCGCCTCCCAGGTTCATGCCATTCTCCTGCCTCAGCCTTCCGAGTAGCTGAGACTACAGGCGCCCGCCACCACACCAGGCCAATTTTTTGTATTTTTAGTGGAGACGGGGTTTCACCGTGTTAGCCATGTTGGTCTCGATCTCCTGAACTCGTGACCTGCCCGCCTCTGCCTCCTCAAATGCTGGGATTATAGGTGTGAGCCACCGCACCGGCAGCATTCTGCTTTCTAGTACTTCCCAGCGTCCCTGGTGCAAGTGATCCTCCCGCCTAGGACTCCCAAAGTGCTGGGATTACAGGCATGAGCCACCATGCCCTGCCAGGGTACTTAAATTCTTTTTTTTTTTTTTCAAGACGGAGTCTTGCTCTGTTGCCCAGGCTGGAGTGCAGTGGCCGATCTCAGCTCATTGCAACCTCCGCCTCCTGGGTTCAAGCGATTCTCCTGACCCAGCCACCCGAGTAGCTGAGATTCCAGGCACATGCCACCATGCCCGACTAATTTTTGTATTTTTAGTAGAGACGGGGTTTCACCATGTTGTTCGGGCTGGTCTCAAACTCGACCTTGTGATCTGCCTGCCTCAGCAGCCCAAGTGCTGGGATTACAGGTGTGAGCCACCGTGCCCAGCCCAAATGCTTAAATTCTTATGAAGGAAATAGGAAAAGAACAAAACAAAACAAGGCTGAGCACATAGGTGCTTTCAAATTGAACTAACCCATTCTATACTTGAAGCCTGTTTTGCTATCACAAATTGGCTCAGGACAAGTATGTGTCTATTGGAAGACATTTCAAAACACATTTGGTTTTAATTTTTTTTTTTTTTTGAGACAGAGTCTCTGTCGCCCAGGCTGGAGCCAAGCTCCGCCTCCCGGGTTCACGCCATTCTCCTGCCTCAGCCTCCCGAATAGCTGGGACTACAGGTGCCCGCCACCACGCCCGGCTAATTTTTTGTATTTTTAGTAGAGACGGGATTTCACCATGTTAGCCAGGATGGTCTTGATCTCCTGACCTTGTGATCCACCTGCCTCGGCCTCCCAAAGTGCTGGGATTACAGGCGCGAGCCACCGTGCCCAGCTGGTTTTAAATTCAAATACACTTCTTTCTTAGCACCTCTCTGTTCACTGGCCATGAGTAATCATCTTTTTCAATTTTCGAAACATTTCCCCAATTACTGTCTCCCTTGAGCCCCCAAACAACCATCTCAAGCGGCTACTCTCCATCAACAGAACCTTGGGGCTCAGCCAACACTGACTAATAATAGCCTAGTGGGCTATTCCCCATCACTTACCTCTCTTTGTCCTCCCAGCCTGCCTTTGGCATAGGCATTAACATCCTCATTGCACAGAGAGGATGCTGAGGCTTGGAGGGGAAGGTCACTTGCCCAAAGACTGCCAGCGAGCCAGTGAAGCCAGGTCTTTGGGTGTTGGATTTTGTACTTCTCCTGTGGAGGCCCCTGATCCCTCAGGGAAACTTCTGCTAAAGCCAGCCGGAAGGTTTTGATCAGAGGTGTCCCCGGGGCAATTCTAGGACGGAGCATGATGGGTGCAGAAGGGGGACGGGCTGCATACTCAGCTTCCATTGAAACAGCCCCCAGGGGAGCCTGCATCCGTCCTCCTAGCAGCGGTGAGGAGCACTGAAAGAGAGCTTTGAATGAACTAGGGAAAGCGAACAAGGTCTTCTGGCATCCTTGGCAAGCACAGTCTCCTGGGTTGAGTTCATAGGCCTGAAGTCCCTTTCCTTTAACCACCTCCTTCTGGAGGCCTGGACCCCACCCATCTGGTGCCAGAGCCCAGGATTTCTGCTGTCCCAGATGCTGGCAGCCAAGAGAGGAAGGAGCGGCCCTTCTAGCCTAAGCTTGGAATCCACCTCTCCGTCTTCGCTCCCACCTCACCTGCATGTCCTGCAACATCTGGTTACCCAGTTCTTCATCTGTCCTTCTGTTCCTTTCACCACATTACTGGGCACTGAGGGTGCCCCAGAGAATGATGATCATTCCCTGACCCTAAGGAGTCATATTCCCAGGGGGAAAATACACCCCTGAACCACACCCATGCAGTGGGGACATGGAGGGCACACCTGCCCTGAACTGGGAGTTCAGAGGGGGGGATCTGCGAAGGCTCTCTGAAGGAGACCCTCCCTGCCCAGGCTGGATCTGAGAAGTGTTAGTAGGAGTCTGTCACCGGAGGGGGCTTTGGGCGGGGACTTCACTACAGTGTAAGCTCCACGGGGTAAGGATTTGTATTCCGTTTATGACCCAAGGCCTACAACAGTGTGTGGTACATAGTAGGTGTTCAATAAGCAGGTGGTAAAAGAAAGAAAGAAAGAAAAAAGGAAGTGAGGGAGGCAAGAGAAAGATAGGGGAGAAAGAGACAGAGAGAATATGAGTCAGGGTAGATGTGTGAAATGGCATGGCCATTCTGGAAACTGAAAGTACAGAGTTCCAGGTGGCTGTAGCTTAGGAGGGTGGGGCTGAGCCGAGGGAGTGGCCTTATCTAACCCTATTGTTGGTGTTGTCCGTTCCTTATCTCTCCACGGGGCCCAGTACTTTGGGGCTGGGGTGAGTTTTCCCTCTCTCAGTCCCTGGGGGCTCCTGGTGCCTACACTGAGTGTTAATATACACACAGGTATTCAGCTTGTGCTGTGTGCTGGAGATACACAGATAACTCAAACTGAGATCCTACCCTCCCAGTCTGGTGGGGGAGACAGACAGTAAACAAGTGGCTACAACAATGGGGAGAATGAATGGTGCAAGCAAAATGAGATAAGATTGGAGGGACAGAAGGACAGGTTTCGCTCCAGGAGTGAAAAGCAGGGAGGTTTTTGTGGAGGAGATGGCACCGGAGGGGATGTTAGCCTGAAAGGATGGCAGAAGAAGGGAACTGGGTGGGGCAGGAAGCATTCCGGGAAGAGAGACATCAGGCCCAAAGATGGGGCCTGGGAGGATTCAGAGGCGAAAGGTAGACTGGGGCCTTGAATGCTGCTCATGGGTGTTTGGACTTGCTTCTGATCTGACCACATTTTGGATAATTGTGCCAGCAGCCACACACCTAGTTAGGGCTGCTGAGTGGTCCCACTTCCAGGGAACCCCTCAGCAATCTTCTAGCCAGCAGGGGTGAGGGGTGGCTAAGACTCTCCCTGCTCTCTCTGCCTGGACTCTCTCACCATCTCTTTTAGCTCCAACAAGGAATCTACCAACCAACGTGCAGCTTTGTTGTGTCAAGTTCCAGCAAAGGGCTGACCACAGAATGCCTGGCACAGGGTCTCTGAACACTACCCTTCTCTTCTTGTCACATGGGAAAGGAGGTGCTAGTCCTTTTTCCAGGGTGGTGGTAGGGAGAGAAAAATATAGAAGGGAAATCTTAACATTGTAGCACATCAGATTATCAAGAGATACTGAAGATCTTCTAACCTCCCTTTGCCATTTGACAGATGAAGCAACTGATGCTCAAATAGATATGCTTGTGTTGCAGCCATGAAGTTGGTAGAGGCATGGCCAATCTGGTAGAGTCCTGGGTCATAGTAGGGCCGGAGAAGGGCAGTGTCTTCTCTTTTTTTAGCCAGGACCAAACCGATACTCCTAATTTGTGGGCCTTGCAGACACAAGATGAGTCAGGCTTCTTGTGAGTCAGTCTGTTGACAAGCCATCCCTGGCCATTCCTAGCCCATTCAAAATAGATGGAAGTCCAGGGGAAGGGTATGAGCAGGCCAATTTAATTAGTGTGGGCTCTAAGGTACCTTAAGTTAGCCCTACTGAATTTAAACCGCCTAGGGGAAAAAAAAAACTGTAATTATTTCCTTCTCTCCTCTATCCTTGTATTCCAACTCCCAACCTCCATGCTTCCCTCATTCACAAAACAACCTTTAAAATAGGGACTAGCACAGAGACGCCCATAAACTAGGTCTCAGCGTTCCTTTTTTCTGCCCCTTTCCCCTGTGAGCGCTGGGTCCTGGAAGGGAGCAGAGTGAGTCCGGAGGTGTCCGCAGGGCCTGGCTGTATTCTAATTTAAGGAGGTTGTTACATTGAGTAGAATATTATTCCAAAAATGCACCCAGAGTCTCTTTCCTGAACCAACGCAGATCCTTTAGCTGCGGGGCATTTCTTTTAAAAGCCCCTTTTCTCTCTTCTACAGATCAAAATAAGCAAACTTTAATGGTAGGGAATTATTGTTTATTTTGTTGAAATCTAGTTCTGAGTTTTCCTACTTGAAACGTGTTTTCCCCAGGACACTGACCTATCCTTTAATTGTTTGGTGCGAGGCATGTTAGGGGGAGGGGCGTTACTTGTTTATTGGAACAGCGCAGTTAAAAAAAAAAAAAAAAATCAACCTAGGCTAACAGTTTCAAGGCTCCCCTAAAGATGTATCCAAACAGGCAGCCAATCAACGCTTACACAGCTTTTTCTGCTTGACTCTTTTAAAGAGACAGTGCCGACAGTGTTTTATCCCATTTAAAGAGATCCGCTCTCTAAAAACAGTCTGAAAATGGGGGAGCCTTCCCCTATTTCGCCGGTACCTGGTCTTAAGAGTCTCTAATGAGGGGCACGCAGTGTGTCTTCTGGGTTCTCGGCGTGGGCAGAAAGGAGTCAGCAGCAAATAGCTGGGTCACTCTGCCAGCCCCCCCTCAATTTCCCATTGTACACCTGGGTCACTGACAATGGAAGCTTCCCCTCCCCCTACGCCTGACTCTCGTCCCCTACACCCCAATTTAGCTCCATTTATTTGAAGTTTGCACATTTCTGTGGCGCGCATTCCGCGTCGCAGGCCGCCCAGGTGACGCCCCCCCATCCCCGAGTGGCACCCTTTCCCGTGGAGAAGCCGAAGGGCTAACTTGCCAGGACTAGCAAATCTTGGAAATTTGGGAGAAATCACTCTCGTTCCTCTTAGTTGAAGTCCCCTCTCCCCAACCCCCCCCAGCTCCCCAAAGCACGCCAAGGGCCATTTTCGCGCGGCTCCACTTTGGGGTTTTCCAAAGTATTTTAATGATCTAGTAAAGGAGCAGCCGCGCGCCTCGGCGCCGGCTCGAGCCGCCC
>NW_012101365.1:4027696-4036245 GCF_000951045.1 Mandrillus leucophaeus | reverse complement strand
GGGCGCGTGGCTTCTGCAACCCCGAAGCCTCCTTTTGTCCGCCGGCGGCGTGAGGAGTGCGTGCCGGGGGCTTTGTTCGGTCGGGAGCGCTCTCCCTTCCCTGCCCTCGTATTCGTCACCGGGTCCGCGTTCTCGGACGCCGGGCTAGGCAGCGACGGTGGCGCCGGCTTGGCCCCAGGCTTGGGGCACAGTTGTTTGGGGGGAGGTGACGAGGGTGGTGCTTTGCTGCCCTCTCTAGAGCGCGCCAAGCACCCGGAGTCCAGGGCTGAGTCTCCCCGGACCTCCAAAGCCGGGGAGAGCGTAGCGAGGACTGGGTCGGGAAAGGCAAGGTGGCTGTGGGGTCGAGTGGCTTGCGAGTTTGAGGAACCTAGGTGGGTTTGTCCCCGACGCGACTTGGAAGTTCAAGTTTGGGGCTGCTCTCCATCCCTCACTGTTTGAAGTAACGCGTTCCCCGGTCCCCACCCCCTAACTGTTCGCACCTGGCGGCCCTGTTTGGGGTTAGCTAGCTGCTTACCTCTGGTCCGGGCCACAATGGGACGGCGCAGACAGGGCTCAAAGCCTGCTGGCAAGGTCCTGGAGAGCGCCGGTGGGATCTGACTCCTTCCCCTCTCTCTTTGCTCCCTGCCCACTTTCCAGGTTAGCTTTATACGTCTACGAATATTTACTGCACGTAGGAGCACAGAAATCTGCACAGACCTTCTTATCGGAGGTGAGTGGGACTCCCCCCAGCATCCAATTTCTTGACACCCCCCTCCCCACTATTCTTAGAGCCTTTGTTTTCAGGAGCAGCCACTGTGGCCACCATTTTGAATTTTTATCACCTTTTGGCATTTATTGTTAGTTGGTCTTCCCAGCCTTTTGGCTCTAGGAAGCCCCCAGCCCACCCCGTGTCTACTCCTCTAAGCTGCCTCCGCTCTTACCTTTCCAGATTCGATGGGAAAAAAACATCACGTTGGGAGAACCGCCTGGGTTTTTGCACTCGTGGTGGTGGTAAGTTTGTGTGATAGTTTTGCATGTGTGTTTGTTTTGTTCTGAGCCCTGGGTCCAAGTGAACAAAGAAGGGAGGCCTGGAGCAGGCCCTCCACCCTGTGGCCCTCCGCGTTGCACAGAGCGGGGCAACTCGAGGCACTCTGGCCCAGCTGGCCAGGGAGGAAAAGGGCAGAAGAGGATGCTACCTGAAGTTTTGGGGGGAAAACGACAAAATAATCTGTGATGTTGGGGTAGAAACTCCTTACTTTTACATCTCACTCTGGGGCTCTAGGCAAGGGTTTGAAAAAACATTGGAGGATTTTTGTCAATTCTGCATGTTGCTTTAATTAGAGGAGTGGGGGTGGGGCGGCGTTGAGGGGATACCAGGTCTGTTTTACAACTAGCCTGTCCCTTTTTCTCCTCGGAGCTTACAACCTTAAGATAGGACATCTACGGGACTTTTTCCAGGCACCCTGAGAAAAAGCAAGAAAGGGCTGCCACTTCCTTTAAAGATACTGATTCAGACTGACTGGTCCTTCCTTTCCTCTGGGAGCTCCCCGCCCCCCTCCCCCACTAAAACCACAAAGTGTTGTTTTAGGCAGAACCTTAACTGGTCAGAGTCGACCTCACAGTGTCTGTAGTTAGGGGCTCCCACTCTCTGTGACTCTCTTACCAGGTCTCTGTGTCCTTTGGGTGTGGGGCCACCGCAGGTTTGGTCTCTGTTGGGTATACGACAGCCAAGAGGGAGCTTAGGGTCAGCTGGACCCAGTTGCCCTAAATGTATGACCCCGGTGTTTTGTGCCACTGACTGGTGGAGTCTTTAACATCCTTTTGAAAAAGAAAAGAAAGCAGAGTGGCTTTTGATACTTTGATGGAGTTCAGCAAAACGGTGTGTCCTGTCTCCTGTCTGTTGGCATCTTAGCGGGTTTACCTGCCAGCTCAGGTTACTGTTCTAAGTCTTAGAACAGCAGGAGGATGAAGTGTCTGTTCTAACTTGTGCAGAGAAAATGAGTTTTTAATTACTTCTGCCAACCTCGGAACTGCAGGTCTTGGAGGCATTAGTGTGGCGGAAGGATTCCATCTGTAGGAGTGGGTGATAGGTTTTCTGTGGCTGTTTTTGGAGGGAGTGTGTGGATGGGGTTGGCAGCTCTGATCGGCTTGGATCTTGTAGAAAGTTAGGCTTATGATTGAAGGTTACTTAGGCTTATGAGTGAAGGCGCTGGGGAATTTGTAGTGTTGGAAACCTTTAACGTGTGGAGGAGGTAATCAGATGTGTACAGTTCCAGAAGACAGAAAGAAATGTTCTCTAGCCCCTCTCTGCAGCTAGTAGAAGTCCCTGATTTTCCTGTTACATTCAGGAGCTCCTGAAACTTCTCCATCCTTATCTCAGGCACAGGAACGTAGAGTCTGTTGTGTGAGGCCCGGGCGATGGTGGCTTATGAGTGACTGTGGTCCTGTTTGGTAGAAGTTGGTTCCTGCGATTTGACACTGAGCAAAATGACCCAAGGAGAAAGCAGTGGAGCTTGTCTGTTGAGGGGCAGGCTGCATTATTCACACACCTTGAGTGAGATGCTTGTCTGATGACTTGCAGAGCTGCCTGTTTGTGACGAGGACAAGAGCATTGGACCAGGAGTCGGACTTTGGTTTTGGTGCCCACTTTACCCTTTAAGCTGGTTCTGTCCCTGGGCCTTGGGCTCCTGATCTGGAGAGTTTCTTAGGTCCCTTGTTAATAACAGTGACAACTCCGTCTTTGAATAGGGCTTTATTGGTTGACATAGGACTTGTATGTCTGTTCTCGTACAAAATGTTGGAGTGACCCTACAAAATCTTTAGTGGGGGGTGAGGCAGGCATTTCTGGGCTTGCTTCCTTCTTCCCTTTGCTGACAGGTGCTTCTCTGAAGAGGGCCCTCTACTGCAATGTGAAAGGACCGGATACTTGGATGTCCGTGACCTGTCCTTTGCCTAACTGATTTGTGTTTTTTGGTGCGTGGAGGGAGGAGTGGTTCTTGCATAAGAATTCCTTGGGGGAGGGCTTGGGTGGGAGTGGGGGTGGGGTGGGAAGGGTGGAGGTGTGGGCTCTGGGATTAAGAACCTGTAAAATTTCCTTTATTGACAGAGTCTCCTAGATTGCTGGATGTATGAATCATAGTTATGTCCTGACTTTGGCACTTGAACCTTTTTTAGGATATGCAGCCATTTTGGTTTGGGTGGTGAAAAGAAAACAGATGAGACCAGTATGGATTCTCATCCACATTTGCGTTCGTCCTCCTAGGGCATCCATGAGTGGGTTCTACTAACCCCTTTGAGCTTCAGTTGCCCCCTGTGTAAAGTGGAGAGAAAATTGCCTACCTTATAGTCTATGGTAGACACAAGTAATACGGGTGTGAGGCATCGGGCACGTAGTAGGTATTTGATATATAAGAACTATTACTCCCATTACTAATGGCTGACTTGCCAGAAAAAGTTGGACGTGTTCTGTTTTTTAGGCTGTTTGCCCAGTGAGAGCTGATAAGGTGGGATTGAGCCTTTGGGAGACCTAGCACTGTTAGCGCCATGCAATGTGCACTTGCCGTTGTGTACACAAGTAATAATTAGTAACCTGACCTTATTGTATTTTCCTCCTTGCAGTGTATTTTGGGACCTTTACTGTGCCGCTCCTGAAAGGAGAGACACTTGTGAACATTCGAGTGAAGCAAAAGCCTTTCATGATTATGTGAGTAACACATTTTTAATCCTAGCAATAATTATAGGGTTGGATAGCTCTAAGTTCTCTAGTACGAAAAGCAAATACACAGCCATTTGGCAGTGGTCTTTATTTTCTCCTTGCCTTTCTTTCTGTTCCCCTGCCCACCTCTCTGCAGCCCTCCCCATGGTACTCTTCTCCAGCAGTGTTCTGACTTGGTGAACGGTGTTTCATAATGTTGTGATTGTGAAAAATTGTGTAGCTATCTATGTGGAGAATTAAATGGTGTTGTACAGGACTCAGAACTATGTGAGACTTACGTTAAGAGTGGACAGTTAGCTGAGAGGGGACTAAGCCTCTTTAGTGTTGGTTTCAGAAGAAATTGTAACAAACGAAACCCAGTATGAAACTTGTGTTTTGGAGTTGAATGAGAATTTGGTGGAATGGAACTTTCTTGCTCTGCTTTCCAGAGAGCGATCTTTCAAATTATGGGGGGTGGGGGGTGTGTGTGTGTGTTTGGTGTGGATGGGTTCATACTGTATCCACTAAGAAGATTTGTACTCTGAGATCATCAGCTAGTTCATAATCTTGTGGCCAAAATATTCTTGTGAAGATAGTTAACATCATCAGATTGTAGTTCTTTTTACCCTATTATTCACTTTCTACCTGGATGAGTTTCTTAAGATTTATGAAATTATTACGAGAGAGTTGTCTGCCATCTATTCATCTCCCATAGCAGTCCTCTTCAGGAAAAACAAACAAACCCAGGTTTCAAACCTGGATTGGAGTCACACATGAAGATCCGATGAAATAGGTTAGGACCCATCTTGGGGAGATGGAAGAGGATGTGTCTGAAGGTCTTCCATAGCCTCCATTCAGTTTTGCTTGCTGACCCTATAGATGGTTAAGCATGTCCATATAGCAGGTGATCTAATTGGTCTTGCTCTTCTGCGTGCAGTGGGTAGGAATGGTCCTGGGAATCCGTGGGTCCTTGGGAGTTGGTTTCTTGAACGTCGTTAGGTCCCACCTGCTTGGGCCAGCCATCTGAGTTCCCTGTACGTGGAGGTTGAAATTGGCTGGGAGACCAGACCCATTTGGTTGTTTCACAAGTGGTCAAATCCCATGATCACCAATGTCTTCGTGGTGAAAATTTCTCCTGTAATATGAGGAGTTAGAGACCCAGGTGGTGGCCCACTGGTTTTGAGAATATTCAATGTGATGCAATTTTGTTGTGAATGAAAAGTTAATGCTCTTGGAAAGGAACACTGAGGAAATTGAGCAGTCCTTGTGCCCTCTTCAGGGCTGAAAAAGAGAAGCTGGTGAATGATATGTCTGGTCTGATAAACTTACGTAGTAGTGAAAGGGAGAGGTCACTGGTTCACTTATGATGTGGTTCTTCTGGGAAAATCCCATGGTGATGATAAGATTTCCTGAACTGGATGTTCAGGGAGGCTAAGAGGTACACAGCTGTATAAAAATAGTTGGTGAATTTGACCTTTCTACCTAGTAAAAATCTTGCATGTTTTTTTTCCTAAACCTGTGAACAGCCAACACTGTTGCTAGTTTTTGACTATTATGCAAATAGTTTCATTTTAGAATCTGGGGTGGGTGGGTGTGTCTGTTTCATTCTCTTGATGTAGCATATCTATGCTATTTTTTGGCTGTACCTTTCAGAGAAGTTAGTGATTTAACTAAGTTTGGTCCTCTATAAACTTGAGACTCTTCGGCAACTTGTGGTGTAGTCTTCCATCTTGAAACAATATGGCGGCAGTGAAAGTTTGCACATGGGTTTGCTTTCAGTAATTTGCTAAGGAATGGCAGTAGAATTGTATAGAGATCACTGAGGTTGGCGTTGACATTTAGAAGATCCTACTAAGAGATGAGTTCACCCTCATTGAGGCCCACATTTCATACGTGTGGGGTGTAAAAACCTTTTTTCCTAAATTGGGCTCCACCTGGTATCATGTGGCCCGAGAGTCAGCATGTGGGAGGAGGGATGGAGTGATGAATGGGGATTATGAAGGAGTTAAGGGGTAGCATTGAGTTGGAGGGGTGACAGCTGAGAAGCAAGTGGAAAACTGAGAAAAACTTGAGAAAATTAGGAAAAGGAACCCACTTTTCTCTTTGTCTTTCTCAAGTCTTCATCTAGTGTCTCCCTTCCTGTGACTACTGTCTAGTTAACCTTCATTCCTTCTTGCTAAAATGATAGCAGTAGCTTCTTGCTGACTCCTTCCTCTCGCCTGAAGTGCATTCCTCTCTTACCCATTCAAATCCTATTCGTCTTTTAAGACCTCCTTCTTGGAGAACTTACGAGATAGTTTTCTGCATTCTGTGATCACCCCTTCATCTCCATGTCTATAAAAACCACCTATACAAAGCCTCTGTTGGCAGCTTTCCATGTGCCAGATCACTCTGCTAACTGCTGTAGGTTCAGTCCCTCATATCCTGCCAGAGACCCGATGAGAGAAGGCTTGTTGTTCACTCCATTTTGCAGATGAAGCAGCTGAGGCACACAGCGGTTAATTCCCGCCTGGGAAGTGGTAGTTAGAATGCACACCCATGGAGTCATGACTGACTCTGGAATGGGTGTTTCTAAGCCCACCAGGCTTGGCCCTGCAGGCCCATGGCAAGTAGCATTTGTTCGCACTGTTCCACCTAACTTCTCACTTAGGGTTGTCTTTCTGGCAACAGCCTATTCATTTTTTCCGTGGTTGAGACCGTGAACTGTTCATCTCTGTAGCTCCCACAGTACCTTCCATGTAGCAGGCACATGTTCTGATTGTATGAAGGAGTTCAGGTAACGGTAAGAATGAGTAAGTCACTTGGGGTCAGTGAGCGTTGGATGGTGTTCTTTTAGAGACTTAACTGTTGCGGGTGCTCTTGAACAAGGTGATTTTAAAGTTAGTTAACTAGTTGCCTTAACTGATTTTTAGAAAATTGAGTGTAAGTGTTTGTTGACTGCCCTTCTGTTTTCTATCAAGGAGATCCAAAGGTTCTTAGGGTCTGGGGAGTTTGTGCAGCCCAGATACCATACCCGTCTTCAGTGGGTAGGAAGTGCTTACAGGGCAATGGGAGCATTGGAGAACTCAAGTCTGGAGTGGACTTTTCTGATAAATTGGTTTGCATTAAATCAGAAGAGGTCCCCGGGCCGTGGGAGGAGGGTCAGGGTCCCATTGTAATTTCCTTGCTGTTACCCTCAGGCCAGAGCAGTGCATCTCAGAGTGTTGACAAAAGCCCATGGGATCCCATTGGGGCATCTCTTTGGGTTCTTTTAGACACTGTTGTCTGGGTCCTGACCTTTTGTAGAGTGGACACTTCCAGCTGCATTAGCGTCTCTTACTATGCGCCCAGTGGTGTCCTGGCCACCTTCTCTGCTTTGACCTTCTCCAAGGTGGACCTGCAGGGAAGTGTCTTTGGTGCCTTCTCAAACAATAAGCAATCCTTTTCCCCCTGTGTGGTAGCTAATTTTGTGTTTTCCTTTCAGTGTCAAGAAATGAGTGGCATTTGGAAGGCCAAGAAATGAGTGGCCTTTGAGCTAAAGAGACTAGAGAATAGCGATGGATTCTTACACCACACATACTTGCTGTACTTTTTTATAACACGTTTCCATTCGTGTGGTTGTGGTTGGGCTTTGCAGCTGCCTTGTTGGTTGGGTTTCGTTATAAAATCTCACTCCTGTTTTACAGATGAGGAAACTGAACCCTAGCGTTTAGGTGGCTTGTCCAAGGGCAGGCAGCCAGGTGTTGGCAGAGCTGAGACTAGAAATCCTTCATCTTTCTAGTTTTACCTCACAGCTTTTATTGACACTTACTTGATAGAGAATCCCTGCAAAACAGAGGGGAGGTATTTGCAGTTGACCTGAAGCATATCTGGCACCAGGTATGCTGGTTGGTGCCCCCCCTCCATGTTCACTGAAGACATGAACTTAACAGAATTTGAACGGAGCCTCTGCAAGGTGAATTGCAGAGTCACTGGCAGAGGTGAGACCTGAACTCTGGGAAGCGGGTTTGCTGTGGTGCAGTGGCTTGTACCTTTTGGCAGGGAAAATGTGGTAAAAGCTGTGGACAGTATTTCCAGAAAGCTCTCATAGAGGGGACTTGTGCATGGTTTCGGGAGGTTCAGGGACAGCTGCTCCAACCCCAGGCCCCTCTGTGATTCCCGGTGAAGAACTTTGGGAGTGAAATGGACATGGAGTTTCATGACCTTGATGAATTTTCCTTGCTTGCCTCAGTTTCCTTCCTCTGTAGACCTGAGTTCCCTTTCATCTTGACTGTTTTGTGCTCTACCTCAGTGAGGCTGGCTTCCTGGCCCTGTGCTCCCACCCCAGCAAGACTCTGCTGACTCCTTCCTCAGCAGAGGGGAGACTCTGCCTTGAGGAGGGTTGGTTAAAGCAAGAAAGTACCCCAGAGTCGTGGGCGTGGGCTGGCGCTGAGGTATTTGTGGCTGTGTGGCAGGGGTCCAGCGTCCTTGGTGGGTTTGAAATAGCAAAGTGATATTTGAGAGGGCTCTCCTTGGATGTGCTGAGCGGAGGTTCCTGCCAGGCAGGGAGTGTCCATGCCTGCCAGAACCCTTTAGGGGGAGGGGGATGAGAGGGTGGCAGTGCAGGCTGGAATAGGTGGAGAAGGCTTGCAGCTGGGCTTCAAGGAGCTGGGGGAGTGTGCTGCCCCGTGATAAGCCAGGCTAGCTATCTGCCCAGAGGTCCTGGCAAGTTCACGGTGTTGCCTTTGGCTCTGACCCTTGGCACCCTTGTGTGGCAGATTAAAAACACAAAACATACACACTTTTTTTTCCCTCTCCCCCATTCCCCTTGGAGCGGAGGCTTTGGGTTGCGGCCCCTCTTTAGGCTCCCGCCCCGTTTTCTGCAATTCCTCTTAACCCCAGAGGCTGCCAGACTCCT
>NW_012101365.1:4023847-4025426 GCF_000951045.1 Mandrillus leucophaeus | reverse complement strand
CCAGGCTGGAGTGCAGTGGCGCGATCTCCACTCACTGCAAGCTCTGCCTCCCGGGTTCACGCCATTCTCCTGCCTCAGCCTCCCATGTAGCTGGGACTACAGGTGCCCGCCACCGCGCCTGGCTAATTTTTTTTGTATTTTTAGTAGAGACGGGGTTTCACCGTGTTAACCAGGATGGTCTCGATCTCCTGATCTCGTGATCCGCCCGTCTCGGCCTCCCAAAGTGCTGGGATTACAGGCGTGAGCCACCGCGCCCGGCTGTGATCTTGTTTTTCTAAGAGACCAAGATACAGAGTCAATATGGAGTTGAGGGCGCGGTGCGGGGAGGTAAACAGTCCCACCCCTGTGTTGTAGTGAAATATATATTTATCGTAGATATAAATAGCGGGATTGCAGGTGATGGAACTGGAGGTCACCTAGTGTTGTTTCAAGTAGCTAAAGAAACATGCCCAGAGGGAAAAGTGCCCTGCGTGAAGTTACCAGTAGAACTCAAACCTGCAAGCCTCATCAGGAGTCCAGGATGCTTTCTTTCCTTTGCCTTGTTGCAGTTACAAGCTGTGCAAACATGGGCACCTTAAGTAACCTCTGAGCCTCAACTTCCTCCGGTGGAAAATGGGGTTAATAAAGTATACCAGGCCGGGCGCCATGGCTCACGCCTGTAATCCCAACACTCTGGGAGGCCGAGGCAGGCGAATCACTTGAGGTCAGAAATTAGAGGCCAGCGTGGCCAACCAACATGATGAAACCCTGTCTTTACTAAGAATAGAAAAATTAGCTGGACGTGGTGGTGGGTGCCTGTAGTCCCAGCTACTCTGGAGGCTGAAGCAGGAGAATAGTGTGAACCCAGGAGGTGGAGGTTGCAGTGAGCCGAGGTTGCATCACTGCACTCCAGCCTAGGTGATACAGCAAGACTCAGTCTCAAAAAAATAAAGTATACCTTTATAAGGTCATAAAGATTAAGTTTACACACATACACACCATATATAGTAGTGCCTAGCACAGTGTAAGTTCTGCATAAATGTGTGCTGTCATTTTTCTTTTTTTAAATTTATTTTTGATGTTTTGTAGAGACGTGGTCTTGCTTGTTGCCTAGGCTGGTCTTGAATTTCTGGCTTCAAGGGATCCTACTGTCAGGGCCTCTCAAAGTGCTGGGATTATAGGCGTGAGCCACTACACCCGGCCTGTGCTGTCGTTTTTCTTACCTCACCTCCGGCCTGCTCTGAGTCCTGGCTTCCTGATGGGCAGTGTTCTCAGTGACTGATAACAAGGGACCAGCAGAATGACCTTGGGGTGAGAGGTGTGTGCCTGTGAAGTGTGAACCATCATGGGCTGGTTCCCCTGTTGATCAGCTCTCTGGATCCCTGGGTTTCAGGTACCCCCAAGGGATTGTGGTGGCAAGTCACATATGTTCTCCCCGCCCCAGTGATTGGAGGAGCAAGTCACATATGCAGCTTCCAAGCCAGCCGGGGTGCTTGTGAGGATGAGAAGAGAGTGGACGCTCAGATGCTCCTGGCCTGCATCTGGCCTGAAGTTGTCCCATCGCTGTCCATTTTCTCCTCTCCCAGTGACTTCTCATTTT
>NW_012101365.1:4019726-4021253 GCF_000951045.1 Mandrillus leucophaeus | reverse complement strand
GCTCACTGCAACCTCTGCCTCCCGGGTTCAAGTGATTCTCCTGCCTCAGCCTCCTGAGTAGCTGGGATTACAGGCATGTGCCACCACACCCAGCTAATTTTTTGTATTTTTAGTAGAGACAGGGTTTCGCCATCTTGGCCAGGCTGGTCTCGAACTCCTAACGTTGTAATCTGACTGCCTCAGCCTCCCTAAGTGCTGGGATTACAGGCGTGAGCCACCGCGTCTGGCTGGTAATGGGGTTTTTGTAGCCTTGGCAAGATGAGTTTTAGCAGTGTTTCTCTCTGTGTTCTGCATTTCTTTTCCTGGGTTTTGAATCCTCTGGATTTTAAAGGGTTTGGGTTCTGACTGGTGGCTTAGACTCCCATGTGAATTCTAGTTTCCACTCTGTCATTTCCTGGCTGGAAATCGTCGGGGATCCTCACTTCCTGGCCGGGATCCTCAGTTTTCCCATCTGTAGCATGGAGGAATGGTGATTCCTTTGCATAGTGGTTGTGAGAGTTAAGTAATATAGTACAGTCATCCCTCAGTATCCAGGGAGAATTGATTCTAACCCCCCCACTGCCCGTCCCTGCTGTCATGTGTCACCCCCGCACCCTCTCAAGGGGCAGAGCTGGCGGTCCTGTCACAGACTGGTACTGATAAATGCTCCCCTGAGATGTCTGTGTCCCTTATCTGTATTGGGCAGAATGGTCCTCTCCCACTCCAGCGTGTGGCCACTGCATGGCTTAAGTGGTAAGGCCCAGAGGGCATGAAGCTTGGCATCAGCAGGAATCTAGATTTGCATTTCAGCTTCACGTCCTTGATAGCTGTGGGGGCCTTCATTTCTCAAGGTCCATCTCTTTACTGTAAAATAGGCTCAAGGGTTGTCCTGGCGCAGCCCACCATGGGTATGGCTGTGAGAGAGGCTTGGAAAGCTGTCCAGGGAAAGTTGGTTGTGCTGTGAAATCCTGTGTCTTTGTTAACAGGGATGAAATGAGGGGTCTTGGACTGTTCTCTTTGGTAGGTATCCTGCCCTGGCAGGTGCTCAGACTGTCCCTGATTTTTTTTTGTTGTATGAGGGAATTTTCCCCTTTTATTGTATGTGGGAATCCCCTTTGTGGGATTCCCACATATAATAAAAAAAAGGAGTCTTAAGGGGACAGTAAGATTGAGAAGGGAAGTGCCAGCCATGGCAGGGAAGCTGGTTCTGACCACATTGGCTTCTTTTTCTTTTGACTTCCTGGGGTGATCCTGAGGCCTTGATCAGGCGGCTGTCAGACCAGGAGAATAAGACACTACCGTGTTTTGAGGTTACCAAGCTCCTACTATGCTCACTGTCTAGTTGAAGAGACAGATGCAGTCCAGGATGAGATGTGGGCTTAAAAAGAATTGTGGGGAATGATCTTGTTTTTCTTTCTTTTTTTTTTTTTTTTTGAGACAGAGTCTCGCTCTGTCGCCCAGGCTGGAGTGCAGTGGCGCGATCTCCACTCACTGCAAGCTCTGCCTCCCCGGTGTTGCCTTTGGCTCTGACCCTTGGCACCCTTGTGT
>NW_012101365.1:3922404-4017945 GCF_000951045.1 Mandrillus leucophaeus | reverse complement strand
ACCATGATTCCTGCTTGGTACCGTACCACCTGAGAGGGTTTTTTCCTCACCTGCCAACTATTCCTTCTGTAGAGCTGATGCTAGCCTGGAATGTGGCTGCCTCTACCAGGACTGCCAGGACGACACCTATGGGAAGACATCCCTCCCATGTTTTTTTCCCCAGGAACTAACTCTGTAACTCTCTTAGTCATTTGTTACCAGCTGCCTGGAAGGAGAGTTATTTCAGTTAAGGTTGTGTCTCTTCCCTTCCCCTTTCTGGAATGAAAGCTCCTTGAGGGGAAGAACTTCTTGCCCTTTCCGCTACCCCATTCCTGGTGCCTGTCGCAGGTCTTGAAAAGATTGTGAGGTCGGTGAGCAAGGCTCTGAGCCTTGAGAAGTGAGAAGGATTTGATTCCTGCCCAGGCATCAAGTGTGTTAAGTACATGTTTTAATGAAGATGGACAAGGGGCACATGGTGAAGCATTGTTTTGTGAACTGTGAGCTGTGACCCATTAGTCCATCATGAAACCAACTTAGTGGGTCATAACTGGTAATTATCAAAAGAGAAACAACCGTATTACACAGAGTAAACACAAGTATTGTTTCCGGAAATGTCTGTTTTCAGTGTTTTACGTGTGCATATAAAAGTAAGTGTGCCCTGGGTTTGTGTTGTAGAATTTGCCTTATTTTGGGGCTCAACGCAAAGTCAGAAGGCCACTTGCCCAGAGACAGCTGAGACTGAATCTTAGTTCCTACAAGTTAAGTGACTTGTGTCAAGCGACAAGCAATTGCTGAGCCTCAGTTTCCACATCTGTACTAGAAGGAAATGATCCATCCCTTAGAGAGTTCTCGGGGAATTGTTCCCCCACCACCTCTTGTGCTTTCAGAGTGGTGCCTGGCAGGCACCTGGTATCTTTGTCTCTGTGGTTTGCTGCCGTAGTCTTAGTGCATTGAATGCACAGAAAGTCTCAACAGATGCTTATTGAAGGCAGAGTAAGCAACAGCTCCCGTTGGAGGGGGTGGGACTGTGGCCTGGACCACTCTGGAGTGGGCGCGGGAGGAGAGGGCCTGGGAGTGCAGGGACACTCTTCTTCATTGCTGAGTCCACGTGGCTCTCTAGGCAGAGCTGGAGAAGTTTGCAGCCTGTCCCTGCTGGCTGGCTGTGGGGCGGCTCCTCCTGTCTGTCTGTGATTGAGGTGGGGGGTCCCTTGCCCCCTGTGGAGCTTGTGTCTGAACAGGGCTCAGGCAGTAGCGGTGGTGAGCATAGGTCGTAAGGCATCCTGTCTGACCCAGGTTGACCCAGCCTCCCAAATTCCTTGTCCCCTCCTGGTGACAGCTGTTTGCACAGCTTCCAGGGCAGGTTTTGTGTCCCCTGCTCTTTGTGTGTTTGGGTGAAGCGTCTGACATTTCACTTCTGTTCCACAGTCCTCTGACCTTAAGAAGCACGACTGCTCCCTGGGGCCGCTGCCTGAGGTTTTCCTCTGATCCTTCTTTCCCAGTCACAAAAGGCTGTTTGAGAGAGGAGGCAGTTGGGGGGAGCAGGCCTCTCCCACATTCCGGGATACGGCTGCAGTGCTTTGAGCTCTGAGAGGGGCAGAGCGTAGCTTTACAGACTGGATGGAAATAGCAGGTGGTTGGTGGGTAGTTATTGCCCGGCGCCCGCTGCCTGCCGGTCTTTGTCATTAGATGCAGTGTTGTGGACCATACATGGGATTTGGACTTGGATGACCAAAGTACAAGATCTGATTCTTTCAGATGGCCTTGGGTAAGTTGTGTGGTATCTGCAAAATGATAGGAAACAGTGGCCAGCTTTTTTCTGCCCCTCCAGCTTTTTGGAAGTTGGGTGAGAGCTCGTGAAAATGCTTTGTGAGTTGTAGTCCCCTTTGAGAAGGCTGTTTCAGATGTGCAAGAAGAAGGAGACACTCAGTTTCCAGATGGGGACACTGAGGCTAGAGCAGGCTGGTGACACAGCAAGCCTGGGGCCACCACTGACTTGAGAAAACCTCCACCTAAGAGACTGGCGCTCGTGTCTGTGTCTGTGCCATCCTTTAGGAATTTTGCAGCTTTCTTTGGGAGAGGCCGAGAGCTTCCTGTGGCTTTGGCCATCCGGCTGGTGCTGAGGGGGCAGACGGCCCAGTGGGCAGGCCTGGTGCCGGGCGTGTGCGCGCTGCCGGTCTTTGCTTGCCGGCTTTTAGAAGGCTTCCAGTAGAAAATGTTATCCTCTCTCTGGAGGCTCTTCCTCTTGGCAGCGCCACCCGCCTGCTGGCCAGATCCCGCTCGGAGCCCGCTTGTGTTACGGGCGGCGGCCCTGGCCCGCAGCTCCAGGCAAGGCTCTCCACGATCTCCGCGCTGGTGAGCCGCTTCAAAAGGGGATTTTACAGCATGACAGGGAATTTCAGCCACCACGTTATCTCCGAATTGGCCAATTGATGGTTTCAGCAGAGCATTTCAGCATCGGGGAAGCCAATACAATTTGAGTTAGTTGTGATGGCTGCCACTTTAAATACCGCAGTGAATTTCTGTCAGCGAGCTAATGCGTGGAATAGGGAATTGCAGAAAACTTGATCACCAGAGTGCTTCAGTCGATTCTGACCCCAAGCTACAGAAAATGAACTTAAATCTAGTTGACTGTCGCCACATACTTTCTTTGGTGTTACTTTGCTGGCAGCCTCTTCTTCAGAGGGAGCTGGACGAGAAAAGACTAGGAGGAAATCAGGATGTTTGCCTCTGGTCCCCGGGATTTTAGAGAGTGACAAGTCTTCATGGGAGGTTAACCATTGGTAGTTGGGGTGGTGAGTTCTTGGTGAGGGATGAGTTTCTAAATGACAGCATTATGGCTTAGTAATAATGAATTTTCTATTTAACAAAGCAAACCGGTGCTTATGGAGCACTTACTATGTGTTCCGACCCTTAAAAGGCATTCTTCGTTATTTCCCTGTTGGGTAATATAGAGGACAGGCATTCCTCCTGTTTCATGACAGAAGAACTGATGACAATAGCAAACAATTATTGGGTACTAACTGTATGCCAGGCACTGTTGTAAGTGCTTTAGGTTTTGTCTGTTGTCATACTCAAAACAGCCCTGTGGGTTAAGTTCTGTTATTCCTATTTTGTAGAGAAGGAAATGGAGGCACTTAGAGGGATTCAGCCATGGGCAAGGTAGACTTAATAGGTTAGTCTTCTTAATTTAAAAAAAAAAAAAAAAAAAAAAAATTTTTTTTGGAAACAGGGTCTCGCTGTGTTGCCCAGGCTGGAGTGCAGTGACATGATCTCAGCTCACTGCAGCCTCAACCTCCCCAGGCTCAGGTGATTCTCCCACCTCAGCCTTCTCAGGTAACTGGGACTATAGACATGTGCTACCATGCCCGGCTAATTTTTCTATTTTTTTTTCTTTTGGTAGAGGCAGGGTTTGCCATGTTGCCCAGGCTGGTCTCAAACTCCTGGCCTCAAGTGATCCTCCTGCCTCGGCCTCCCAAAGTGCTGGGATTACAGGTGTGGGCCACTGTGCCTGGTCCAGATTTGGCATCTTTTCTGTCTCGTTAATTGATGACCTCCTGCCCAGCCTGGGGTGGTTTGATGCTGAGACTGGCAGGACCAGGTGGGTCCTGAAGGAGACGAGCCAGCTGAAGCCTGGCCTGGGCTCGTAGGGTTCCTGACTGGTGCGGTGCTTCTCTGTGGGTAGAGGGATTGGGCTGGTTTATTAATGACCTCATCCAGGAAGAAAACATCTTGGCTTTGGGACCTATGTAACAAAGAAAAGGTTTGCTCTCTCTCCTCTCTCTTCACTGAAAAGGCCCCCTTTTATTAAATCTCCTACCATCCCCTGTGGACTCCACGCTTGAAAATATTTTATTTACAAAGAGATTGCACGCATCGAGTCACCATTAATTTTAATGAAGAAATGTGGAAAACGAGAACTATATAGCTGCTGATGAGACTTTCTCATCACCTCAGAGGAACCAACGTGAGCACACCAGGTTGGTAGAACAGAATTCTAGTCAACAGAAACACATTGGAAATTTTAGTTCCATGTCAATTGAGGCAGACCCGATTCTTCTAGAACTTAATATTAGCAATGGCTCAAGAGCCCCCAGTAAAGTTTTCCAGGGACCTGGTTAGAATCCTTAGGCAGGACCCACCTAGCAGTGGTGCCTTCTCGCTTTGTCCTGGCTTGGCCAGGGTTGACCTCTGTAGAGGGGCATCCGTCATGTTTCCCTCAGGACTGAGGAAGGTTAGAATGCAGTGTTCTCTCCGGAGATGGCGGAGCCCTCTGTAGGTCATCCACCCCTGCTCTCCTGGCTGTGCAAGCAAGGCTTCTCTGTTAGGGCAGTGCAGCTTGGAGGGTAGACACACTGGGAGTTTAAGAGCCTGCATGGACAGCTCCCATCTGCAGAGCCTCCTCTCCCTACAGATATCCCAAGGCAGGGATCCCATATTCCCTGCGGTTCTGAGCTGGCATTACCTGTAGGAGATGGATCACTGGACAACAAGTCCAGAAATCATCCTTTTCCACCAAGCTTTCCCACTTAATAGCTTGGTAACCTTTGACAGATTATTGTCTGCGTTCTCAACAACAGTTTCTGAAACTGCAGTAACCACCATTTACTGCATTTACCCCAGGCCAGGCACTGTGTGTGGGCATGACATTTAATGCCTGTAACACTCTACAAGGTAGGGGCTGTTATGACCCCATTTCTTGGATGAGGAAGCCAGGGCTCAGAGAAGTGAAGGCATGAGCCCATTGTTATGAAGTCATTAGATAGTAGAGCTGGGATTTGAACCCAGGGCCCCACTCTACCTTTGAGCTATGCGGCTACTTTGACAAACTTTTGCATGACTTTGGGAGATGGGGACCTTGAGGAAAAATGCACTTTGAAAGAATTGGATCATTTCAGTAGAAACCTGTAAACGTGTGTCTTAAAAAAAAAATGTCAGTGACAGTTTGCTTCTCGGTGAGATGAATGCAGATAAACCTATTTTGACTGTTAACTTATTTTGTTGCTTAAAAGCCAGTGACATGTAGCGTTGAATTTATTTTTCTTCACAACATTTAAGTGTTTGCCACTTCTTGAGTGACGTGTGTGAATTTGGGAATTGCCTGTACTTTGGGAATGGAGGCCGCTGCTTGTACGTAAGGCTTTTGCCTTAAGAGGGACTTTTGGGAAGGCTTGTTCTGGCTCAGGGCCTCGCTGAGAAGTGACTTGAGTGCAGCAAGGGTACCTGTGTCTGAGGATATTGATGGAGCCAAAGCTCGCTCTGAAGTTGGGGTCACGGTGGAGAGCCGATCGCAGGAGTCTTTGTGACTGGAAGCCTAAATATTTATTCTGTTCTGTCCCTAATGAAAACAAATTGTCAACAGTTGTTCAGTAACTGACTAAATTAAAATCTGTAATTAGTCAATTAGATTAAAGAGTTGGCACAACCTGATTGTATCATGCTGGTTAGGTTATTAAGAGAAAGGGTGTGATTTTTAATTACTGAATGCTAATTTTGACAGTTTCAAATAGAAACAGACGTGTTTTTCCCCCCTTTCCCTAATTCTGAATGGTTTGGAAAGTAAAGACACTCAATGTGTAAATGATGTGTTTTTGAAGGAAAATAATCCGAGAAGGCCCTTCTGTAGAGTAGGAGGAATTTCAGCAAAGAGCCCACGTTGGATTTAGTTGAAAGGGTTAGTTGGAAATCCTTCCTTTCTTGAAGAGGCATGGCTTGGTTTTTGGCAGCTCCGTTTTTGCTGTCAATGAGAGGTTGGATTTCAGCTTTAAGCGGTCGAATTATTGAGTTCTTTTTGAGGGTCTCCCTGATTCTCTCAACTTCAGGCTTTTTTCTGGCCAGTGCCCTGGAAACTATAAGCAATAGTAAATGATCCGGGGAGGAATCCCCTGTGAAGGAAGCCCAGTGGGCTCTTGGGGACACCAGCACATGTGAGTAATCATACCCAGTGTTGTATCAAGTGTCTTCTCATACACCGGCATCTCAGGAAGATGGACGGATGGAACGGACCTTCTTACTTCATGGAATAAGTTTTGCTGACTGCCAGAGGAAAGCTGAGAGCTGGAGAGTGAGGTGCCCTGTTGTGGAGGGTCAGGGGGAGAATGTACTGGGGGCGGGTGCTGACAGGCAAGAAGAAGGGACTCATGTTAAGTAGTAGCTGGGGATGACAGGAGAGAGGCCTCTTGCTTGGAAGGAAGATGGGATCAGAAAGTAGGGCCAGTTCAGCTGGGTGAGGTGGTGTGCACCTATAGTCCAGCTACTCGGGAGACAGAGGCAGGAGGACTGCTTGAGCCCAGGAATTGGAGGCTGCAGTGAGCTATGATCATGCCTATGACAACATAGTGAAACTCCGTCTCTTAAAACAGAAAAAAAAGTAGGATCAGTTTATGGATTATGGATTGAAGCCAGCCAGGTAATTTAGCATGGTTCGGGTAGATGGGTTTGAAGATGGAGTAGGTCCTTCCTCCTGCTTGGTTTTTCTGGTGAACGCTATGTCGTTGCTTCCCCCCGTTTCCCCTGCTGACACTGGAATACGGGATATGAGCAACCTTGAAACTGGGGGTGAGAACACCTGAGCTGCTTCCAGCCAAGGGCCCCAGTACAGTGTGGATCCCCTCATTGGCCAGAGGGAACCATCCCATCTCCCCGTCCTCCCCAGCTCCTGGGAGTTTATGATGTGGGCAGCTCTGTAAGATGCTGTGCCCGTGGGGCATTTTATCTGAAGGATAACATTTATCTGAAGGATGTCAATCCTAAGAATAGGCTCATGGGCCACTGCAAGAAGGCCACCCAGCCCTTGCTTTTCCTTGCACAAAGGAATCCCCTCCTTCTGTAGGGAGCGAGGGGTTGAAACTGTAACCCCAGGCCCCTGACTGCCCACTGGACAGCAGCATCCCTGTCTTGAGGGAGAGCCATCCGAAACATCTGTGCCTCTAGAACTGCACTGAACCACGCCGCATGTTAACGCACAGTCTCTACTTTCTGGATGGTTTTCTTGTGGGCTGAGTCTTCCATGATACTTTTTGAAGCATCAGTTAAAATGGGCTTTAGCTTTCAAGATGCAATATTTAAAGCTGTGGATGATCCAGAATGGGTCATTTTTCCTTGAAAAAGGAAGCAACTTTTCTGATGTCTGATGGATATGGGATACTGGGGACCCAAGGTGCAGAGAATGAGAGCTTTTGAAGGTTAAGCAGCCTGGGTTATAATCCCCACAGGAGCCTTCATCCAGAGTGTAACCTGTGCCAGTTGATTAACCTCTGAGCCTCAGTGTCCTTATCTGTAAAATGGGAATTGTACTCAGCCTGCAGTACTGCTTTGAGATAATGAAGCAGAGCATGTTAGAAGATATTTCAGGAATGAAAGAATGAGAGGCTGAAAGGAAGGTATCTGTGCTTAGGGAGTGATTCTGGGGCGTGTTTAGAAACACTAATAAGTGAGAGGAGTGGAATGAAAAGCAGGAAGTACTTATGAATGGTGGACTCGTGTGTATTCTGAATTTAGAATTCCTCCTTCAGACACAGGATCCATAGTCAAGGTTAAAGAAACCGGTAAGAGGTTGTGTGTGTGTGTGTGTGTGTGTGTGTGTGTGTGTGTGTGTGTGTGTGTTTGGGGCTGGGGGCAGTGGTAGATAGAAGGGAAGGGACAGTGCTAGGAGAGAGAACATTTTAAAAGCTTACCCACTGATAGATTTGTAGCCCTGGGTAAATAGGGAAGCTTGTAAAACTTGATTCATTTTCTTCCCGAAGTCTGTTTTTGGTGGGGAGCAGGGGTGAGGACAAAGACAGCCAAGGGAGCCAAATGCTTTTAGGTTAGAAGTGTTTATATGTCCCCAGCACACACCATGTCCTTGAGAAGGGCCAGGGAAGTGTTTCATCCTGCTCCCTGTCCCTAAACGATCTTTCTCTTCCTAAGTGCCAGCTTCCCCAGTCCATCTGGGGAGGGACTGCCCACTGTCTGCCACCAGGGGCTGTGCTCAGGCCTCATCTAGGGATCTGTGCTCAGGATGACTTCCTACTTCCTTCCCGGCCTGTGGTTTGCTCTTTTCTTTTGGTTAGGAAGTCTGTCCTTCCCTGTGCCTGCCCAGGCCTGCTCTGGAGATGTGAACATGCAGCTGGGGCCACCAGTAGCCAGTGAGGAGATAGGGTGTGTCCACAACTGGAGGCCCATGTGAACTGTTTAGGAATAGAAGCTACTGCTTTTGGAAAACCACTGCAGAAATGGAAAGGTGGTCAAGGGGGAGAGATGAGAAGGCAATGGGCCTTGTATGTTGGAAAAAAAAATTTTAGAGGGACTTAATGGAATATTTCTGTTTTGAAATAAAAATTATTTGGGGACCTAACATTAAAAAAAAAAATGTCTATTTTTGTTGTTGGGGTGGAATGTGCAGCCTGAGATTCCTGGGCTGTAGTTAGGGAAGGGCCAGCTCTCTGCCTTGGGGCCTTTGCACAGGCTGTTCTCCCAGCTTGGAGCACTTGCTGCCTTTCTTTCTCCTCTCGGGGAACCCTGTTTATTTTTCATGTCTCAGTTTAGACATCACGTGATTCTAAGACGCTTCTAATAATCTTTGAGCCTCTGGGGGCAGAGCTTGTGGTGGGTCTTGTAAATTGAGGCCCTGACGCTTGGTGGATCCCCACTTAACATTTGTTGGCTGAGTGATCAGGGAGGATCAGGAGGCTGCCCACCTCCCAGGGCCTCTCTGTGCAGTCTGTGCATTTGAACAGCTCCCTGAAGTCTTAAAGCCCTCAGAACAAGTCCAAGTTCGTCTGCTGAGTTCGAGCCCTGGCCTTGGGGTTTGCCTTTCTTTTCTGAAGTAGGTCTTTGACTCATTGATGGAGCTTCAGATGTGAAGTGTCCTCAGAGGTGTGTGGGAAAATGCTCTCTGTTCAGTTAACCCAGCCTTTTGACAACTTCTGAGGCCTCTCAGGCTAGAAGCCCCGTGACTGTTCTCCTGCCCAGTTCTTGCTTTTTATAAAGGGAGTTGGGGAATAGGGTGGACAGGGATGTGGTCTGGAATCCAGAACTCCATCACTCAGCCTGTGTCTTAGTGGGGTGTTAACGGAGGATGATGGAAAATAGCCCCCTTCTGATTTCTCTCTCTCCCTCATAACTGTGTAGAAATATTTTATTATTGAACCACCTGTAATTCAGGGTTGGTGGCGATTTTATCAGGCCATACAAGTCTGCAGTTGACC
Source organism: Mandrillus leucophaeus (assembly GCF_000951045.1). NCBI lineage: Eukaryota > Metazoa > Chordata > Mammalia > Primates > Cercopithecidae > Mandrillus > Mandrillus leucophaeus. The sequence continues at coordinate 4,008,778 of NW_012101365.1, read as the reverse complement.
TTTGCATTATCTGAGAAGACTTGCGTTTGCTTAGCCAAGGATAAACAAGATTCCAGTGTGGGTGGCTTAGGGCTTGGGGCTGTGGTCTCTGTGTGCAGGGTTGCTTCTAATTGTGAATGGCTCTTATCTGTTCTTCAAGGAGGGTCTAGCCACACTGTAGTACAGGGACTTCTTTCTTTTTTCTTTTTTTTTCCTTTTAGAGACGGAGTCTCGCTCTGTCGTCCAGGCTGGAGTGCAGTGGCGCAATCTCTGCTCACTGCAACCTCCGCCTCCTGGGTTCAAGAAATTCTCCTGCCTCAGCCTCCCGAGCAACTGGGACTACAGGCGCACGCCGCCACGCCCGGCTAATTTTTTTTTTTGTATTCTAATAGAGACGGGGTTTTACTGTGTTGCCCAGGCTGGTCTCAAACTCCTGAGCTCAGGCAGTCCGCCTGCCTCGGCCTCCCAAAGTGCTGGGATTACAGGCGTGAGCCACCATGTCCAGCTGGGACTTATTTTTTTCTTTATTTTATTTTTTTGTCATGGAATTTCACTCTTGTTGCCCAGGCTGGAGTGCAATGGCACGATCTCAGCTCACTGCAACCTCCTGGGTTCAAGGGATTCTCCTTCCTCAGCCTCCTGGGTAGCTGGGATTACAGGCAGGCGCCAACACATCACGCCCAGCTAATTTTGTATTTTTAGTAGATAAGGGGTTTCTCCATGTTGGTCAGGCTGATCTCAAACTCCCGACCTCAGGTGATCCACCCGTCTCAGCCTCCTAAAGTGTTGGGATTACAGGCGTGAGCCACCACGCCTTGCTGGGGCTTCTTTATTTCTAAGCCTGCCATCCGGGCTTTTCCAAGGGCCTAAAATGCTTACCCCCTTTAAACAACTACTTTCTGCTACGATTGTCCTAATAGTATCAGTTTAGGAAGATATTTTATCCAAAAATCCACCCATAGGTCATCGAAGATACTTGTTTTCCTCACATATTCATCTAATCTGTCTGGTCTTCCATTCATTAAATATTTGATGCCTCTGCCGTTTGGCTATGGAAGCAAAGACACCAGCAAATCTTTTGCCCTCACAGAGCTCATAGACTATTTTCCTCCCCTTTATTTGGCGTTTGTATATTTTAAAGTGCTAACTGGCTGGGTGCAGTGGGTCACGTCTGTAATCCTACCACTTTGGGAGGCGAAGGTGGGAGGATTGCTTGAGCCCAGGAGTTCAGGACCAGCCTGGGCAACATAGTGAGACGCTGTCTGTAAAAAATAAGAATAAAAATAAAAGGTTACTGCACATATATACTTTTTACTTTTTTATTTTTTGAGACAGAGTCTCACTCTGTTGCCCAGTCTGGAATGCAGTGGCACAGTCTCAGCTCACTGCAGCCTCTGCCTCCTGGGTTCAAGCAATTCTCCTTCTTCAGCCTCTGGAGAAGCTGGGATTACAGGTGCCTGCCACCATGCTCAGCTAATTTTTGTATTTTTAGTAGCGATGGGGTTTCACCATGTTGGCCAGGCTGGTCTTGAACTCCTGACTTCAGATGATCCACCCACCTCGGCCTCCCAAAGTGCTTGGATTGCAGTCGTGAGCCCCCATGCCCGGCCTAACTGCACATCTTTAAATATAAGATATATCCTGCTGGTTCCAGTTGACTTGTCCCCTAGGAAGGCACAGGAATGCTTCCCAGCATCCCCTCATGAGATTGTGGGGTCACCCTGTCTTGCTGCGCTGGCTGGCTCTGTCATTTTTGGACTTGTTGCTTGGACTCACCTGAGTTTTGCTTCCTCCTCTGTAAGGTGGTGGTAAATGATACCTTTGTGGTCCCAGCATGGGTGGGTGGGTGTGGACTTGGTTGAGCTGAGTCATTTGAGGGCCTCGGCTAGGTGCCCCACCCAGGTGGGGGTGACAGTTTGGAGAAAGTGGTGATCACCTTGGTGAGAGCATAAACTGGAGATGTAGCTGAAACAAAATGTCCTTATAAGACTATTATTCTAGCAAAAGTGTGTTAAAAATTGGTTATTGGAAACACAAATCTACAAGGACATAAACTAAAAGAATGAAGACTATACTGACTCTCTTTTTTTTTTTTTTTTTTGAGACAGTGTCTCACTCTGTCACCCAGGCTGGAGTACAGTGGCGTGGTATCAGCTCACTGCAACCTTTGCCTCCCGGGTTTAAGTGAGTCTCCTGCCTCAGCCTCCTGGGTAACTGGGACTACAGGCGCACGCCACCACGCCTGGCTAATTTTTGTATTTTTAGTAGAGACGGAGTTTCACCATGTTGGCCAGGATGGTCTTGCTCACCTGACCTCATGATCCACCCGCCTCGGCCTCTCAAAGTGCTGGGATTACAGGTGTGAGTCACCACTCCTGCCCTCTCTTTCTTTTTTAAAAGTATTGGAGTCTTACCTTGTCACTCAGGATGGAGTGCAGCTTCAAACTCCTCCTGCTTCAGTCTCTGAGTAGCTGGAACTACAGGCATGTACTACCATGCCCAGCCAATTGTCAGATTATTTTTTTTCTTTTTTTTGTAGAGAGGGGGTCTCGCTGTGTTTGCCGGGCTGGTCCCAAACTTCTGGCCTTAAGCAGTTGTCCCGCTTCAGCCTCCCAGAGTGCTAGGATTACAGGTGTGAGCCATCATGCCCTGACTTTAAGGAAGCTTTCAGGGGCCCACACTCTGTCAGACTTGACTTAATTTTTCTAGACTTTACCAACACCCCCAACCCATGGTTAGGGGTTGGGCGTTACAACTAGGCTGTGGTCACCTCTGAGGCACAGGTGTTGGCCGCAAAGCCACCCTTTCCAGTGAGTCAGCGAGTTTGTCTGGAATACCCCTCCCTAGGTGAGAGCCGAGGTCCTGGACTGGGACCACGATGGACCGTAGCTTCTCAGGAAGCCGAAGCTGGCCCTGGCCAGAGCTGCCTTGCAGACTTGAGATACAGATGGCTTCTTTCCCCCTCCCGTTTTCTTTTTGAAAATGTTTTTAACTCGGAGCATGTGTCGGCACGGCGTTCTTTTCACGAGGACAGAAGCTGTCACTGCACGCAGCAGACACTGGTTCTGATCCAGAGCCGATTGTGGCCTGCTCCTGGGTCTAATTATTTGGCAGGCCAGGTGCTGGGGTCCTGTCCAGGGTATAATCAAGACTCAAGCATTTGGGCATGTGGGTGAGGAGGAACCATGGGGAGGGGAAGGAAAAAGGAGGAGGGGAGGGGTGTGACTTAGCCTGTCCAGACCACAGAGCCAGTCACTCACCCTGGAACAGCAGTGAAACAGCAGTGTCTGCTGCTCTGCGGGGAGGTCTGCCTATGACCTGGTGTGGGAGCTCAGGCTGCCACCAAATTGGGCGCCCAGCCCAGACCCCAGGGGAGGGAGGAGCCTGGAGCAGCCTTTCCCTGGCGAGATTGGACATATTCCATTTTCCTCTCTGACCAGAGAGCCTTCTCACTCCTGGGTGTACAGGCTCTCTCCGCTAACGGAGGCCCTCCTCCAGCCCCATTGTCCCCACTGGGAGACTAGGAATGCCCCTTTCCCGGCCCCCAAAAATGAGTGAGCTCCCAATGCCAGGCACAGAGTGAAAGCCTCGTGTTTTAGAACGGCGAGTGGGAAGGACTTGACGTGCTGTGTTCTTACAGGAAGGGCAGGGACGATACTGCCTTGTGCTTTGCCTGGTACATGGTAGGGGCTTAGGCATTTGGGTGAACAGAGTGACGTCCAGAGAAAGCAGGACTTTGGCTTGGGCAAGGAGTGGGTGGCAGTAGGGAGGGCTGTGGTCTGTGGAAGGGGCACCGTGTCTCTTGGCTTTCTTCCACTGTCCCTGCCGATGGTGACAGCCAGCCAGCCTCCTGGCCATACCATTGTACCGCCTCTTTTGGCTTGGTCCTGGGCGTGGATGTCAGATTTGCTTTGTTCATGTAAAATGTGGTGGGATCATGTCTTTCCCTCAAATCAAATTCCAACCAAAATCAAAACAAAACAAATCAAGAGTCTCAGTGAAGACAGCCCTGAGGGTTCCATTGTCTCAGCCTGGGAGCCCGGTCGACCCTCACCTGCTTTTCAGATTTTGCCATGTTTATTGCAGACGTCCCCATCCTGGTGCTGGGCACTCACTTTCAATACGGGTTAATTCTCACAACCTCCAGGTGTGGTACGCAGTGGTCTTAAGGAAAGAGAAAACAGAAAAAGGCCGCACAGGTAGGGCTTCAGAGAGCATCTGAGGGCACCCAGGGTAGCCGAGGTGTGTTGCTGGCGAAGGCCCTCCTGCGGACTAGAAAACCCGCATCTCACTCCTGTGTAGCAAGTGTCATGTCTGTCACTGGCTGACACTTTGAGGGTTTTTCTTTTCTCCAAATAAATAATTCTTTGTCTCTCTTCAGGGTGGCAGATCGGGGCTGGAGGGAGGCAGCCGTCAAAAGCAGCCTGGCTGACTATGAACAAGTGGGCCGGGGTGGGGGCCCGGCCAGGCGGTGGGGCCAGGAGAGCCAGTGTCCTGTGTCTGGCGTGGGTGGGGAGGGTGTGGGAGACACCTGAAGCCACCTCGGAAAATGTTGAGTGGGATATTTCTTGCCCAGAGATGTGTGAGTGAAATATTAGACTAAATAGGGAGTTCCTTCCTCGGAGGAGGAGAAAGCGGGCTCTCTTTTCCTGTCCCTTTGTCTCCTGTCCCCTTTGTCCCAGCCCTCCAGCTCTGCGGCCTCCCCTCCCCCAGCGGTTCCTTCCTTTGTGCCCGCCGGCCACTCACCAGCGAAACTTAACTCAGCCCCAGGCCTCACTCCCCTCGAAACAACAGAAGGAGCCAGTAGGGCAGGCCTGGCTGTCAGCGCCTTGGACTAAAAGGAACCAAACCGCCGTCCCAGCCCCCAAAGGTGGCAGTTAATTTAGAAGTTTGGCGTTGACTGTTGGCCGTCCCTTCAGAGGGAGCAGCTTTGGAGGGGATGTTGCTGCCCCAGCCAGAGGGATTGGGGGCTGTAGCTGAGGCCACGAGACCTGGCCTTACACCCCTTTTCCCTGGTAAAGGGCCCTGGGTTCTCCACCAAAGCCCTTCTTTTTCCTGCTCTGAGTGGTTTGGGGTTCTTTGTGCAGTGGCCAGAAATATGGACATGCAAACTGTAACAGAACCCCACCCACACTTCTGGGTAGCGACGCACCCATATTTGTTACATGATTGTCTTAATCCCCTTTAAGCAAGGATTAGCGATAACTAGGGGGTTAAACAAAAATCAGAAGGAAAAACTGTAAGTTGGGGAAAATCTGTCCATGAAAGAAAGTTGATGAGAATATGGGAAAGTTGGGCTAGATTCAGTTCATTTGTTATAAAAATGGGAACTCTGGCGCCTTGTTTCTAAGCTGATGGCCGGAGGTCTCAGGGCATCTGTTTTTTGGGGGTGTGTGGCCTGCATGTCAGGAGAGTGAAGGGACTGGGGCCTGTGGAGGTTTGGTAGACTCGGTGTGGATTTGTGCCTTGTTGAGGCCGAGCAGAATTGTGGTGAATCGGCGCAGCTTCATTATTGCTGGAAGTATTTTTCCTTACTTAAAATATCTAATTTATTTAACCACACATGTTTAAAATAATAAGATAACATATAAATTTAGAAATACTATGTTCCACCTTCAATTTACGTGAAATATTTTATTCTAGGTCTTCATATGCGTTTTTGTTATCAGTGTCTTAAATGCTGTCATCAAAGCCAGTTTTTATTTTCTAACCCACCTTTCTAGGACGTATCACCAACACTCCAAGTTGTTTGACATATATTATTTTTCTGCTTTGTGTATGATGCTTCCTCTGGGAATTTTGTCCCAAGCCACAGAAATCCATTGGAACATGAAAACAGTGGCTTTGTAAAAATGTGTCTCATAGGTGTCTGTCGCTGGAAATGCTCCAGCAGATCTGAGATCTCTGCTGTGATGCTGGGTCGGGGAGTGGGGGGCACTGCCCTGCCTGAGTGTTAAGAGCCTGGGTGCGGGTGTCCCACCTCCAGCCACCTGTGTGACCCTGCTCTTTCTTCAACCTCAGTATCCTCATCCAGAAGAAGCAGACAGCAGTGCCTAGAGCTCACTTCTCAGGATTCAGTGTGCGCCCAGTGGCCTGTATACAGTAAGCACTCAGCACACTGAGGTTGGGCTGTTGGAGCACTCCTGCCCTTCAGGTTTACAGAGTAACCTTGAGGGCTTATCAGACAGGGCCTGGAGGCAGACCTTGTGGGGAAAGCGAGGAGCACCGTGGGTTTCAGTTTTGGGTTTTGGAGTGGGGAAACCGTTCCAGGGGAAGGGGGGGTGTGCTTTCAGTAATGGTGATGAGGCCTGTGGCTCCCCCCCCTCATTTATTGATTGCTCGCCTTTTAACCGTAGTGTCTCTTTGCCAGCCCTCTGGCATTTTCAGAGTGGAATGTTTTAAATGCCCTTGGTTGGGGATTCTGTCTGTGTCTTGGAGGTGAGAGAGGGCCTTACCTCTCTTTTGGTCTCTAGAAAAGCTTTGTCATTTAATTCTTTTTATTGCAAAGCTGACAAAAGCTTACCTGGACTTGTAACAGAGGGGCCAGGCTCTTTGCGTGGGAGTTAGCATTGTCATGGTCATGACTTGTTGGTCACGGGGTGACAGATGGTAGTCGCACCCCTAGGCCTCAGTTGGGACGGAAACTCCTGGGATGGGCAGTGGCAGGAGTGTCTGTCAAGGGTGTCCAGGTTGTCGGGACAGATTTGCATCGCCGTTTGTAAATAAGTGCTGCTTTGAATATCTACCTTTGATGCGCTGGTGGTGGAGGAGCTGGGATTCCCAATTTAGATGTTTGATGTAATTTGAAACTGAAACCATCAAAAGTCTATCTCATGAAGAAGAAAAGGAGGGTGAAAGTCCCCCTCCTGGAAGTTGTCACCTGGCTGAGATTTTAATTCGTTTGGTTTGAAGGAGTCCAGGCTGACCATATGTTGAAGGCCCTGTCCCAAAGAGAAGAGTTTTTCCTTCGCATTATTGCATTTCATTGAGAGAATTAGCCAAATGAAGTCAGAGCAGGCAGCGTGTCTTGTTACTTGGTGGAGCTGTAAGGGCTGCGTCTTCAGGTTGGGAGCGCCATTGCTTGACTCACCATTGCTGGGCCAAAGCAAGAAACGGGTAGTGGGTTTAGACGCTGGCACTGTTGGCAGTGGTAACATGCTTAAAAGTGGAATTGTGTGGATGAAAGAACTTGAGGAAAGGGGTAGGGTGGGAGCAGGTTTTTTCCTGAATGGGCAAGGCCTCAGGGCCACTATACCTCTTAGAGGTGTGTGACACACACACACGCACACAGACACAGACACGCACGCATGTGAGTGAAAGGGGTGGAGGGGAGACCAGAGACTAAGGGAGGGGAAGGGGGTCCAGGAGTAGATGGCTGGGCTTGGGGGAGGGGTTCCCTGTTTGCATAACTGATTGTTGCTCCTGGGGACTGTGGAGCGGGGGAAGCCAGCACAAAGGCTCTTTCCTCCCCCTCCCTCCCTGCCCCGTCTCCCTCTCCCTCTCCTACTTATCCCTCTCCCTCCTCTTCCCTGCTCTCCTCCTCCTCCTCCCTTTCCTCCCTGAGCCTGGTCAGCACCACCTTGTGGCCCCCCTGGGCAGCGGATGGCACTGGGCTGGCCTTGCCTTTGCTTCCCTGCAGGCAGGGTTTGCCACCGCCAGGGCCCTGTGGCAGGCAGGGCTACCGCAGCCGCCTGTAGCGTCAAGATAAAGTCCAGAGGAAGGCTCTGGCTGTGGGTCACCCTTTAAAGGCTGTTACTTTACACAGATGGCTTCTATGTGAGCTCAGAGGTACTCGCCCCTCGCCATCCTTTCCACCAGGACTGGAGGCTTCTGAAGGGGAGACTGGCTGGGGGCGCCTCTCATGAATGGTTTTTCTGGATCCTGTCTCCTGGGCCCACAACTTGACACTCTTGAAGAAGCACTGGAGTCACAGTCAGCTGCTGGTGTGAAAGTGGCTGGCAGCAGGATTATACTGTAGCAGCTTCAAGCAGGCCTCAGAATGGGGATGAGGTCGAGGTGCCTGTGGACTGGCCTGTGGGGAAGAGCTCAGAGCGGGATCCCCTGGCAGACCCCAGTCTGGCTGGTCCACCACACATCTTTGCTAAATAAATAAATTGAATGAATGCATGCAGTGTGACCCCCCAAGTAGGAATAAATAAATTCCCCTAGGTGGTTTGTCATCCACATGTGGGCTTTTCTGTCTGATCCTTAGTTTCCCTAGCAGTCCCACGGTGGTGACTTTTCAGCACTGTCAGGCTGTCTGACGATTGCTATTGTGCTGCGTGCCGAGCCCTCCAGTCTCTGATCACAGGGTCCTGCCCAACACCTGGGGACACAGAGACAGAAGCAGGCCCTGTGGACAGCTAGTGGAGAAGATGGGTGGCATGTGCAGGGCCAGGGGCGAGTCCTGGCCCAGCCTCCTCTGCTGCCTTTTTTGGTTTGCCGCAGGATAAGGTTACAGGTTGGGAACCAAGAGTCCCGCAGTGATGGGTGGGGTGTTGTGCATCTTCCCAGGGGATGCTCTTGTCCCCTCCCTGTCCCTGGCCCCGGCCTTCTACCCACCTGAGTGGTGCTTGTCCTTCGGCTATATGACGTTTTCATGAAATGAGGACTAAAGAATGTTTTTAAGCGAGTTCGCGCTCTGCAAGTTGGTTAGTCCCCTGATAGCTCACGTTGGATTAGGTGGGGGTTTGCCTTTTACACTCTGTCTGCGTTCTTGGGGGCCAGGGCTGGGTGTGGTTAGCATGGATTTGCTTTGCATTCTGTCCCCTGCCAGGTGGGGTGGGGGATGAAGGGAGAAAGGTATGGGGAAAGCTTGTTCCACCCGCAACAGGCTTTATCGATTGCCTTGCATCTTCACCTCGGCTTCTGTGAAATGGGGATAATGTAAGCATCCATTATAGGGCAGTTGAGGGTGGTTTGTGAACAAATTTCATCCTGGAGAATGTGAAGTGTTTGGTATCAGTTGTCCTGGAAAGGCTTGGACAGGTCAAAAACTTCTAGATGGGAAGGAGCAGGGCCTCAAGAAACTGTGATGCCCTTTTGGGGCTTGCTGAAGAGATTAATGACAAAGGTTGTGTGGGATGACCTGGGGTGTTTGCTCAGAGTTGTATTCCCAGAGCCTGTGCTCCTTGTGAGTAGCGGCAGGAACCAGGGCTTCAGGCCTCCTGGCTACCCAGTCTCTGGGTCCCTGACACGCTGTGGGCTGCTGGCCACTTGCTGCACACACATTCCTGCGCACCTGCGTCTTACCTGCCCAGACTGCCTTCCAAGGTTCTGTATAAGCCCTGACTTCTCTTAAGAAGGCTGCCCTGGGTTGCTTTGCCGTTCTCAAAGACAGGCTTCCAGCCAGTGCCCATTGGGCTTTTTGAGCCCTTTAGTCACCCCTTCCCATGATGTCCCTGTGCAGGGCTCTGGAGAAGTCTCCGTAATAGCCTGCCTTTCCTGTCCAGCAGGAGAGAGTCTAGTGGGGATAATGGGATGAACATCACACTGACCGCAGCTCCAGTGGTCCAGATGCACACACCATGGGAAACAACTCACGTCTCCCCCGGTCAGCCCTTGGCACTCAGCTCAGACACTGCCCCTGAGCAGCCCCTGCGTGTAAGTAGGGAGTTGGGGCAGTTCTGCTGAGTTGGGGTGCCGAGAGGCATTCCTGGTTTTTGTTTTTTTTTCCTTCTCGAGACAGGGTCTTACTTTGTCACCCAGGCTGGCGTGCAGTGGTGCAATCTCGGTTCCCTATGGCTTCCATCTCCTGGCTCGAGCGATCCTCCCCCATCAGCCTCCTAAGTAGCTGGGATTACAGGCATGCACCGCCACACCTGGCTAATTCTTGTATTTTTTATAGAGATGGGGTTTCACCATGTTGTCTAGTCTGGTCTTGAACTCCTGGTCTCAAGCAATCCGCCCGCCTCAGCTTCCCAAAGTGCCAGGGTTACGGATGTGAGCCACTGAGCCCAGCCTGTTGCTGCTTTTTTCAAAACAACTGTTTGCCGACCCTTCTAAATCCATCCAGGGCAGCCCCAGAGGCCCAGATTGGCTGGATTCCCATAACCCTTCTCAGCTCTGTAACTAGAATCATGAAGGGCGGCACTCGCTTTTTATAGAAGAGGAAACCGAGTCCCAGACAGGGAAGAGGCCGCTTGATTGACAGAAAGGGGCCCCAGAGGCTGTTGAAAATTTCCCTTCAGCCCTCAGTGGTGGGCTGGTAGGTCTCACCTTGCTCCCAAGGCTGTTGCCATTAGCAACCAACTTCCCCTGTTGGTTCTGGGGGCCCTGGAGGGGAAGAGGGAAGAAGGTGAAGCAATGCTGTCAGGTGGCGGATGAGTGTCTGTGCCAGCAGGTTATGCGGGTGACACCAGGAAGAGGGCCCGGGCACAGAGAGTCACGCATGCACAGCCCGTTGGTTTGCTCTTCATCATTCCCAGCCATGGGGAAATTATAGAGAGACATTGCATTCTTTACAAAAACATCTCCCCCTGCCTCCCAACAAAAGAACAGAAAAGGAAGAAGAACGTAGAAAAAGAGGAGGACTAGGCATAGGGTCTGCTGGAGTCAGGGAGGCTTTGCCCTTGTCCTGGCCCTGCCGTTCTCCAGCTGTGTGGCCTTGGGTTAATTGCCTGGCCCCTGGGGCCTCAGTTTATCCATTCATAAAAGAGGGGACGGGGTACAGGTATACACTAGCAGTACAGGTGTGCAGTGCTCAGCCACGTGCCTGATGCTCCTGAACCCTCAGGAAAGGATTGTGGGTGGAAGAGCGTCGGAAACCTGCAGTGGGTGGATTTCCAGTCACATGGTCACCATTTATTGAGTGTAGCCTAGATCCTGCCACAGGTATGGCACCAAGGGGATGCAGACTTGAGCCAGGATTGCATTGATTGTTGTCTGTAAGGGCAGACAGGCTAACTGACAAGGCAGGTAGTGGTCATGCTCAGGAGAAACAGAGGCAGAGTTTGAAGGGAGCCCAGAGAGGGGAGACACTGGCTGCTTTAGGGGCTGGGAAGGCTTCCTGGAGAGGGTGTTGCTGCTGGGCCTCAAAGAAGGAGTGAGAAAGAAAGTAGAGGGGAAGGGGCATCCCAGGCAGGTGCAGATCTTTGTCTTGGAGGATTATGGGCGATGAACACTGATAGTGCCTGACGTTTATTGAGCTCTCAGTCTGTGCCTGCCCTTGTTCTCAGTGCTTTGCAATATGAAGTAGTTTAATCCTCCAAACCAACCCTGCAAGGCAGGTATTATTCCATTTTGCAGAGGAGAACCGAGCCACAGAGAAGGGAAGTAATTTGTCAGGGCTTACCCAGCATGTGGGACTCAGTCTGGAAACCCTGAGAGTCAGGCTCTGGAGATCAGGCACATGCCTAGCCTGCCTTGCCTGACAGGAACCCAGGTCTGGTTGTTGGTGATACTCATTAACTAGTGGTTTGGGAGAGTTGGTGAGTCCCTTCCACCTCAGTTTCCTTATCTGTAAAGTGAGTATAACCCATGTCCGTGAAAGGATGAGGTTCTTGGATGGAGCTGGCATAAGAGATGTGCTCAGAGAATGCCTCATGTTGTGGGAGGCTCTTTCCTTGGCTCCTTTACCAGGTGTGGTTGCAGGGTAGAAAGGTGTTCGATCTTAAGGCAGCCACTCTCCCACCCCTGCCCGACCATCTTCTTTTTTGAGGCCAGGAGCCTGTCAGCTTTGGCAGGATTAGATAAAATGTGGGCATAGTGCCCAGTGCAGCACCGGCACATGCACAGCCCCTGTACGCAGTTGTCATTTTTATTATTGCGTCTTCTTTCTCGATATTGGTGATTGTTACCGATGGTCGTCTCATCAGTCCTATGGGTGATTTTAGCCTCACTTTAGAAGAGGTGTAGCTTGGGAGTGGAGAGTGCATCCAGAGGCACCATCATTGCAGACACATTGAAACACCAAATTGGGTGTATCTCTCTCCCATTCCTGCGCCCATGTCACAGCACAGGAAGGCCCCAGCAGGCTCTCCCTGTGTGTTGGCAAACAAGGCTTAAAGTCGCCCAAGCCTTCCCCAGAGCCAGCCTTCTGAAGCAAGCTACCATGTAAGGTGTGACATGTTCACACACACGTGGCATCCACACACGCTTTCTCCCACTTGGGCGCTTGAGCACATGGTGGTGTCTCTACTCAGTCCGCAATGGAGTGTTCCTTGGTGCTGGAGTTAATGCGCTGTAAACCTAATCTTGACTCTGAGCAACTCAGTCTTGTAAGAACATGCAGCTCCTATCTGAGAATATGGTGTTTGCCCGCAGGGCGACCTGATACGGCTATGAAAATAATGCGGTGGAACAAGTGTCTGTAGCTTTGGGGTGCTTGGAGACCCTTCTTGTGGCCCTTCAGCATACCCGCCTTGGGTGGTTTTCTGGCAGCAGTCTTGTTGCTCCTCTCCCTTCCAGCCACCCCTGGAAAGGGGGTTGGCCCTGTCTTTTCAATCACTGAGTCCTGGGGCAGTACAGCATTTGGGTCTCTGGACCATGTGTGCTTACGGCACAGTGCTAAGAAGACACTGGGATCCCTTGATCCTATATGACGGGGGAACCGTTCCCAAGTCTAAAATTGAGCTGAGCCATGCTAAGGGCTGCCACCACTCACAACCACCACACTCATGCTCATTCTTTGTTGATTTGGAAGCCTCTTCAGGATCGTGTAGTGCCTGAGGGCCACTCTTGCGGAGAAGAACTGTAATCCCTTAAATATAATAATCCCCATGCACCGGACACTTTGTAGAACAATCTCCTGTATGTGAGCTCATCGGCACCCTCTAGCAGTCCTGGGGCAGTGACAGACAAGCCTTATTACCCCATTTTGTTGATAAAAAGGCAGGTGGCTTTAGTGACTTTCTAAAGTCACGTGTCCAGTATATGATGAAGCTAAGAGTAAAAATCCAATCTGAAGGTTAGTGATGGTGCACAGGACAGATGGTAAATGCTTGGCACATACTCCGGCATTCCTCCCTTGTTCATGTCAGACGTTGCAAGTTGATCACAGTAACTCTTTTTCTGCCAACCGCATTCAGAATTATTTTCAGAACACAGCCTTCTAGTCAGCCATTATCAATCGAATAGCATCGCCATGCAGGATGAGTTTGTTGTCATCGGAGTCACAGATCAGGCTGGAAGTTGGCCAGTGATGTTGTTTGGGTTTCCTGGTTGTTTGGATTTCCAGATAAGTGAAAGTTGGATGCAGACAGTAAATGAATTCCATTTGGAAGCCCTGTACCTGCTTGATACCCAGCTACCAGCTTCCAGGAAGGTCCGGGAGGATCTTAGGGAGGTGCATGGTGATTGACTAAAGAAGGGTTGCTTGCATTGGAGTGCCAGGTGGTGACCCTGAAGCGGATAGAGGGTGGGACAAGCTAATTGCGGAGACATGATGGAACCCTCCCAGTTGAAGGAAGCTTAGAGGAGGAAAGCTTCTCTTCCAGGCATCTTGAGTTCTACTCCACATTTTGATTTCTCTTGGGATGTTCCAAGGATGGTTTTTAATATCACACAAACCCTCATGGGATATGGGGTTCCCGAGAGAGGCGACAGGGTGAAAAAAATAATGGAGCAGTGTTGTGCCCAGGATACCGTTGAGGGTACTAATCTTGGGAATCTCATCTCAGCCAAAGGGACAGGGTCATGTTCTCTGACTGGTTGGTGAGTCTGAGTGTCTGATTCTGTTCTGAGCATCTTCGTGCACCAGATTTGAGGTGGAGGTTGAGTTTGAAGTTCTCATTCAAGTTGAACCTTGAATTTTGCATCTGCCCTTGTACAGCCAGACCACAAGAACAGACGACTGCAGGACTTCTTCACCTCCAGTCTTTCCTCCACGTGGAGACACAGAAACCGTCTGCCACGGTCACCTAACTAGTGATTCTCTTTTTTTTGATCACATAACTCTTCAAACATTAGCTGATTTCTTGCTGTCAGCCTCCACGTGGATATTCTTGACCTTGGTTTTCAAGATGCCTTTTTATCCATCCACCTAGCTGCGCAGTCCCTCTCATCTCTCCCAGCAATGGTCACCCTAGCTCCCTGCCTTCCTGCACAGGCAGGCCTCTCAGTTTGCCACCCCCCGCCGCGCTCCCCCAATCCCGTGGAGCCTCTGCGGGAATAAGTTCAGCTCAAACCCTCGCCTTTCCTAGGGAGCCTGACTTGGGCCCCCCTACTCGAGAGGACTTTTTCCCATGTGAAATGCAGATTTAAAGAAAGTCAACGGTTGCAGTTAGGAAGGACCACACAGGACATAGGTTTCAGTGGTTTCTGACTGACTTTTTTTCATTTTAGCAGAAAGAGTTTTTCTTTAAATGAAGTCTTACATGGAAGTGCAAATAATAAAACAAAAACGGAGCCATCTACTTATTTTAGGGGGTGCTGCGAATTCTGCCCACTGGGTTTCCCACCTTTACACCTCCTCTCATGCCCCCAAGGGTTTTACCTTTGAAGAGAGCACAGATCTAGGTACCTCTGATTTAGTCAGCTCCCAGTTGGAGAAGTTGTGCGTAGAATAGAGAGATGACTTGGCTGAAGATACCCCTAGTAAGTGAGAGTCATGGGGGCCCCCAGGCCTCCCTGCCACATCCAGGGTGCTTTTTAGTCTATCAGCTTTCCCAGCTTTTCAGTGAGATGTTCAGGCACGTTTCAATGAAGGGTCTATAGCCAGCTCTTTGTGGGGAGTGAGAAGAGTGAAGCAGCTTCTTTAATGTAGGGCTTCTCAGAGTTTGTAGTGTACTAATGTGCATTGCAGATCTCAGAAATGGATGGGATAGATTTTTAAAAAAGACAGTGATTCTCACACCGGTTTATTGCAAGACCTTATCTGGTTAAAGAATCCTAAAATGGTTTCAGAAATGCTTCAGGCAGGGAGGTAACGGGTTGTGAGTTCGTTTCTGATTTTTTTTTTTCTAAATGTGGGGAATTGTAGGTCCAGTTGGCAATCCATGAACAAGTCCCTTCTCCCTGGCTGCAGCATAGTGTCTCTGTCCTGGAAAGCCCCTGTTTTTCTTCATTAAGCATCTATTTTGCTGTTAGGTGAAGGGCTCCCATGGGTCCCTCCATGTCATTAAGGTTCTCTTTTTTTTTTTTTTTTTTTTTTGAGATGGAGTCCTGCTCTCTTGCCCAGGCTAGAGTGCAGTGGCATTATCTCAGCTCACTGAAGCCTCTGCCTCCCGGGTTCAAGTGATTCTCCTGCCTCAGCCTCCTGAGTAGCTGTGATTACAGGTGTGCACCACCACAGCTAACTTTTGTATTTTTAGTAGAGACAGGATTTCACCATGTTGGCCAGGCTGGTCTCGAACTCCTGACTTCAAGTGTTCCACCCACCTTGGCCTCCCAAAGTGTTGGGATTATAGACATGAGCCACTGTGCCCAGCCTAGGTTTTCTTTCTTTTTTAATGGTCACGTGTTATGCTTCTTGGATGTGGCATAATTCACCAGTTCCTTACTATTGCTTGTTTCTAGTTTTCCAGTTAAGAATTCTTTTGCATTAAGATTATTTTCAGCTTTCTCATAATGTGAACAGTACTGTGATGAACATCCTCAGGGCTAAATGTTTGTGCACATAAATGTGATGGTATTCTTAAATGTAAAGTTGTTGGTGCACAGAGCACACTTTAGAAACAAAAGTCCATCAGAATTGCCAGCACATTGCTTAAGAGTGATTTGAGTTTTACTTCCTAGAAGTGTTGATCCTAGCAAAGGTGGGAACCTGCCACAGAGGCAGCCTTTGGCTCAAGTAACCAGTCTCTGGGACATCAGAGAAGGACCTCATGTAGTTTACTGTGCTACCTTATCTGGCTAGTCTGGCACCAGAGTGCTGGGACTCTGCCCCTCATCCCTTCTTCACTCACTCTTCCGATGCTCTGCTTGAGCTGTGGGCCCTGTGGGGACTTAATACATATTAATTGACTTAGATTCAGATGTTTTTCCCTGTGTAAGAGCTTAGTAGTGGAGACCCATTTGTCTGAATGCTTTTTACGTTCCTGAAACCTTGCGTGAGAGGCACAGATTGGACTACAGAGACAATGGGGCATCAGGGACCTTGTTCGCAAGAAGGTTTCTGTCTCTGCTTTTATTGCCTGGATCATGCCTGACTCCAAAACGACGGCTGGTATTCTCAGAAGGCGAGTATCAGGGCGAGGGTTTATGGGCAAGAGCGATTGGTGGCATTCTCCCCTGCACCTATCTTTTGCCCAAGTAGATCATTTTGGAGAAGAACTGGCTTATGGATGTAGACTAGGATTAACCCTTAAAAACCAGCTCAGACTCTAGCAGCAAAGGGAAGAGGCAGCCCTACTTCTGGCCTCTGATATGCATAGCACTGTATCAGGTCTTTGCATGCTACTTCAGGTGATCCCCATGAGAATCCGCAGGGTAAATAATAGCACAATTCCCTTTCCAGTACAAGGGATTCGGAGGTTCTGAGAGGCTTAGTGCCATGAACAGTGTCACTCAGTTGTAAACGGGAGAGGCAACTACTGAGACTGGAAGCCAGGTTTGTCTGAATCCAAAGCCAGTTCTTACCAAGCTTTCAGTCCAGGAA
The DNA here is from genome assembly GCF_000951045.1 of Mandrillus leucophaeus. Lineage (NCBI taxonomy): Eukaryota > Metazoa > Chordata > Mammalia > Primates > Cercopithecidae > Mandrillus > Mandrillus leucophaeus. Next base: position 3,992,262 of record NW_012101365.1, on the reverse strand, counting down.
AATTGAACACTTCTCAAGTTTTATTAGAATTCAATCAGAATGAATTCAAGGTCTTTTGTAGGACGTAAGTTTAATATGATTCTTTATAGTAAGCTATTTATTTTTAATTATACAAGTAATACCTAAGTACTTCTTTTGGTAAAAATTGCTAAAATATAGAAGTGTACAAAATAAGAAATGAAGCGAAGCTCCCTGCCCCTCACTGTCTTCCTCTGCATCCTGGTACCAGGTATAACCAGTTAGAGGATGTCCTAGACCCTTTTCTGTGCATTCACATGAATTGATACCTGTCTTGATTCAACCCCGAAAGCCATTTCAGTTCTGAATGAAGGCCCCTAGTTTACTTTCAGCAAACCAGAATTAAATAGCAGCATACTAGTCTGTAATTTTGGGTAAGTTGCTTATCCAGGAGAGATCAAGCATCACATTCCTCATCTGTACACTTGGGGTGATAGTCCTAGAGTATCTTAGGGCTGTTGAGAGATAACTATGTAATGGCCCAGTATATGGTGCAAATATATTGTACCAGGTACTAAGGGAAAGGACTGGGGCCTCCGCCTCCATGCTGCAGGAATGGGTATAGTTAGTACTCTGCCTTCAGAGTCGTGTGGGCAACAATGATATAAATAGGCATGAGTAAAGATAAGCTATAAATGCCATCAGAGGGGTGTTAGCAGCAGTTGGAGCTCTAGGCTCCGGTGGGGAGCGGCTAACCCACAGAGGGCATTATGGAAGACTTTCTGGAAAAAGTACCCTTCGAGGAGGGGTGGGGACCTTCACGATACTAATTCAGCCCTGACGTTGTGCCACGCAGTGTTCTAAGTGGACTAATTTAGCCCGTATCAGTAACTCTGTGAGGTCAGAACTGCGATTCGTTTCCCAAATGAGGAAACAGAGGCAGAGAGAGGTTAAGTAACCTGCCCAAGGTGATACAGCTAGTAAATGGCTGAGACAGGATTTGAGCATAGGCAAACTCGTTCTAGAGTCAGGGCTCTTAACAGTTAGGTTGTGCAGCCCACCAGATTTCAAGGAAAGACTGGGCCAGAGAAGCACAGGAAACCAGTGTGAGCAAAGTGCAGGGTGTGCAGAAGCTGTCGGCAGATCCAGGGAGAAGGCAGGCTTTCCAGGTGAGGGGCTGTGGCTGTTCATGATGGAGCTGGGTAGGGTGATTGTGGCAGACAAGGGAGTACCTAGGATCACCGATATCTGACGGTTGGGCCCCGCCCACCCAGTTCTGTGACTTGAGTGGGAGGGCATTTGCCCTCCCACACGTCGTGCCAGCTCCTAACCTGCTGAGGCCACTCAGTAGCTCATAGGTGGCTCCTTGCTTTTCTGCGCCCCAATTGTTGCCTTTCACTTAGGCTCTCAAATAGTAGAGTATTAGTATCGATGTTTTGGTTACTGCAGTTTTGAAATTAATTTAAGAAAGTCTTAACACTGACACTTCTTAACCACTAGCCTCCCAACACACACACACACGCACACACCTTTCTTCAGGGAACCTGGTTATTGACACGATAGAGCACGTCCTCACCCTGTTGTACCTGTGGCTGCCAAGCGCCTTTCGACATTGTGTGTGATGCCCTCGCACTTTGATTGCTTCACTGCATGGCACAATGGAGCCTCTGTCAATATGCCAGCTAATTAATTTTAACTTTGGGATGTTGCTTCATCTCCATGCACCATTCACGTTGTCTGGTGTTTTCCTGGTGCGGGTGCAAAGAAAGCTCTTCGGCGCCTTTGTCTTCTTGCCGACCCTCCTCCTCAGCCCCTTTCCCTCCCTCCTGCCCCTCTGTGCAGGCCTGGGGCCTCTCAGCCTGCATTTCCCTCTCAGCCTGCATTTCCCTCTCAGCCTGCATTTCCCTCTCAGCCTGATTTTCCACAGCTGTTTTGGGGGAAGTGCTGGCCATTCCTTTTGGGAGAGGTCTTAATTATTGGAATGTTAAAATGTAGCACAAACCCCGCTAATTTGGACTCCTCACGGGCAGAGTTGTGTGAGAAGCAGAAAAGGTGACATTGCAGGCAATGGGGAGAGAAAGACTGTTTGGGTTCGGTACTGCCAAGTTCACCATCATTGCTGAGAGGAGGAGTGGCCATAGTCTGGGCAGGGAGAGGCGAGATTGATCATTAGCACACGTGCTTTTGGGTGTGTGGAAGGGGTATTTGGAAAGGGCTGAAGATAGGTTGCCCTTGGGATATTAGTTTGCTTAGACCATCCCATGTGCTCTTCTTCCCCTCCCCATTTTTCACATTTCTCATGTTAAGCTTGAGCCAAGCATTAATGTTTATTTGTGGAATTTGATATTCTATTTATATTTTCCCCTACTGCTGGTGTTTTGTTTTGAGAAGCCTCACCCCTTCCTCTTTGTTAAACAGAGTGCTAGGTTGGGAGGCAGGTGGGACCTCAGTCCTTCTAGCAGATTGACTCTAGCAGGTCATCTCCCCTTCTGTGGGTCTCAGTAAACATTTGTAAAGTGGAAGTGCTGAACTAGCTGTCCTTATTCTTTGGAACCTGTCTATTACAGCAGCCTTTGTGATGGAATGTACTTGACACTAGAGTAGGGTTCGGCCAACTTTTTCTATAAAGGACCAGAGAGTAAATATTTTAGGCTTTGTGGGTTGTGCGGTCTCTCTTGCAAGCACTCAGCTCTGCCATTGTAGCATAGAAATCAGCCATAGACAGAACAGAAATGAATGGGTGTGGTTGTGTGCCAATAAAACTTTATTTACAAATACAGATGGTGGGCCAGATGTGGCCCTTGGGCCTTACTAGTTTGCCAACCTACACTCTAGAGTGTTCTCTTTGGCTGCCATAATGTTTTCTCATACATCAGGCTAGTCTGTAAGGAAGAAGTTCTTATTTGAATAAGGGACCAACAGCTGAACCCTCCTGAGGCCTGGTCTTGCCATGAATCTGGTCTGCCCCCTTTGTTTCCCCTCTGGTTGCTGGGGAGGTGGCCTGTCCAGGCCTCTCTAGGGACCCAGGTGTGCCTAGCTCTATGCAAATCACCCTGTTCCTGAAGAGTTGTAAGATTTGGTAAATCCTATTTTAAGTCCGATTAAGGAAAGTCTCTACCACAAAACAATATACCTTTCCCTATACATTTCCTCTGCAGTATACCTTTATAGTGGAAGGAAAAAAAATCAAACATTGGTTGCTTTTTAAAATTTGGGTTTTTTTTTGTTTTTGTTTGTGGGGACCTTTTATTTTTACATTAAAAAAATGGTGGTGCAGAGGGTGATTTCAAGGATAATAGTGTTGTTCTCCCTCCCATATAACTTATTTTTCGGTCTGTTTTTTTTTTTTTTTTTTTTTTTTTTTGAGACGGAGTCTCGCTCTGTCGCCCAGGCTGGAGTGCAGTGGTGCGATCTCGGCTCACTGCAAGCTCCGCCTCCTGGGTTCACGCCATTCTCCTGCCTCAGCCTCCCGAGTAGCTGGGACTACAGGCGCCCACCACCACGCCTGGCTAATTTTTTTGTATTTTTTAGTGGAGACGAGATTTCACCGTGTTAGCCAGAATGGTCTCGATCTCCTGACTTCGTGATCTGCCCGCCTTGGCCTCCCAAAGTGCTGGGATTACAGGCGTGAGCCACTGTGCCGGCCTCAGTCTGTTTCTTTGAGGGCCAGAGAAGATTGTGGTTGGTGTGAGAGTAAGGGGCATAGAGTGTAAATGAAGGGCAAATTTGGCTACTTGTCTAATTTGTAATTGTCTGTTTTGGCATCAGATTGCTGATTTGGTAGCACAGTTAGCTGTCATAATTTTGAATTGTGCTAAACACTTTTGAATTGTGCTAAGTACTTTTTCTCCAGGTGAAGAAATACTCATGATTCACACCATTGCTGAGAACTGTGTGGGTCTTTCCTTTTGAGATGGCTGGTAGGGAGAGGGCACTCTTGTCCCTATTTCCCAGATTGGTGAAACAAGGCACTGTGCGGTTAGGAGGTTTGCAGTTCTGGATTGAAAAGTTCACGTGGCTGTGACAAGCAGTGTCTTATCGTATTCCCTTGGAAACTGAGATGCGACTCAGCAAACAGTATCCAGCTGTTCAGGGGCTGTGCTAGAGTGGGCTTCCTAATGCCTGGTGCCTTTCATCCCAGGAATGACCTCTAGACAGCATTGTATCCACACTGGTGGAGGCTGGCAGGACTGCACCCTCTTTCGAAGACTCCCAGTGTAAATATGGAATCTTAGTAAGATAACAGAGTCTTACTGAGTATCCCCCCTGCCCTGCCCCCCATGAGACAGTTGATCTCCCAGGCCTCCATCCAGTCAGATTGCTACTCCTGGGCAGCACACAGCTCTTCTGAATGCCTGTCCTTGCTGTTATCTGGGAGAGAAAACGAGGGGTAAAACAACAACAACAGCAGCCCACCACTGAAAGCAGAACTAATCCCCAGGGCAGTCTGGCATGTGGCTCAGATGCTCAGACAAATGTTTAGACAGCTTAAGAAGGTAAACTAGAACTTACATGAATAAAACCATCTGCCTGGTCTGTGAAAAAGGTTAGATTTGGGGCCTGCCATTTTCTGATCTTTCAAGGCCAGGAGCTTATAGGGTGGGGGATATACCACTGAGTGTTCCTTCCTGGTCTAATATCTTGCGCCTATGTAGGGGCTGCCCGGAGGAGCCCAGGTCGGGTAGACGCTTCCGCCTTCTGGGTCCTCACTCACCAAGTAGACTGTCTGTGACCTGGGTACCTCCGATCCCATTTGTTCACTAAGCAAGTCTTTCCACAAAGCAACCCTTGGGGGCCCTCCACTCTTTGCCAGGCCCTTTGTTTGGGAAGAGAAGATGGTTTGTGGAGAGAGACCCTGGGGACTGCTCTGTCTCAAAGGATGCTGGCTGATGCCACATATTGGGCATGTGGAGATTTGCTCTTAATTGAGCAGCTTGCTTGCTGCCAGGATGGTCCACTGTTGGCAGGGTCACTGAGCTTGCTCTTGGGAGCTCTGGGTCTAGCGTGAGGAGATGAATGAGTAGTGAGAAAAGGGAGAGATCTTTCTTGCTGAGATATTTGTGTGGGTGTGTTTATTCGTGGTCTCCTACGCTTGTCCTTACCATGGTGGTAAAGATGGGCATGAAGATAATTAAGATGGCAGGCTGGGAATGAAAAGATATAAATTCTGAATTTTGCCTTAAGCCACCCGAGAAATCTTTGCCAGGTCTTCAACACCTCTCCTTCCTGAGCTTTTAAAATTATGCCTCCAGTCTCTTTCTGGGAGAGCTTTCTGTGGTTGCACCCTCTTTCAGTGAGGAAGGGAGAACTGAACCCATGGTGTGAAGGGAGGATGACAACGCCTCCCAGTCAGGGACAGTTAAAAATTAGGGCTTTTGCCATTAAATGAGAATCCACATTGACCAGTAGTATCATCGTGGTGGTGGGGAGGCTGAGTGGATCTGGCATGTCTAGAAAGGCCACTTGTCTTGATTTTGGTTGTCACATCTGTCTGCTACTTGTAGATGCTCTGTTGATAGACACCACTGATGGTGGCTTTGCTTGTTCAGTTCGCTGCCGGGCTTTGGGGAGCGCAAGGGGATATCCACACTCTGCGAGAACAGGTTCGGCACCTCGTCTCTGAGGCCCCGTGCTCAGGACCAGAGTTATCCAAGAGGCTCTTTGTGAATTCCGTTCAGCCTGGGAGGGCCTTGCTCTATTGGGGGCAGTGTTTCTCTGCTTATCCCACACTCAGCGGGAGCACGTGTGGGGTTCATCTGCAGCTTCCAAAGGCCTCTTTTCTTTTTAGGGTTGTTCGGTTTTCCAAATGTTTCCCCATTTCTGCTTTAAACCTCTATCTGTTCAATTTCCTGAGAAGGGAGCAAAAAACTCTAGATGAATTAGGTTTTATGAAAATTTACCTCTTTATAGTTAGAACAGGCCAGGTTACAGGATGTGAATTTTCATAAAATGTTATCGTGTGAACTGGTCTTGATTATCCTTTGTTCTGAATTAGCATCTCCCTTCTAGGGTAGAAGTATGGTAAGGTTTAGAGCTGGAAATGAAGTAGGTCCCTCTGTGAGTGATTGTGGAGGCTCACTCTCTGTGCAAACTGCTTTTACTGCATTATCTTAGTTAGTTCTTTTTTTTGAGACAGGGTCTTATTTTGCTTCCCAGGTTGGAATGCAGTGGTACAATCATAGCTCACTGCAGCCTTAATCTCCTGGGCTCAAGCAGTCCTCCCACCTCAGCCTCCCATGTAGCTGGGACTACAGGCATGCACCCCCTGCCACATCTGGCAGATTTTTTTTTTTTTTTTTTGAAGTAGAGACACAGTCTTACTATATTATCCAGGCTGGTCTCAAACTCCTGGCCTCAAGTGGTCCTCCTGCCTCAGCCTTCCAAAATGTTGGGATTACAGGAGTGAGCCACTGTGTCTGGCCACATGTATTATCTTATAATCCAGGCTATGACCTGGGGCATGGTCCCCCATTTTGCAGACGAGGAAATTGAGGCTCGAGGAGGTTCAGTGACTTCCCCAAGTTCATGTATCCTAAGCAGAGCTGTTACCTAAACATTTTGGGCTTTAAATTTGGGTTCTTTTTTTTATGGCACCACACTGCCTCCTAGCTTCTTCTTCGGTGGAAACACTTGGGGGGACCCATGCAGGCTTTCTCTGATCAAAGCCATTCCCAGGCCAGTTTACCTGGGTCACAGGCTTTCAGATACATTACAGCTGGCTGGGGACCCCTGAGCCCCTTCCAGCACTGTTACTCTGTAGTTAAGAAAAGATGTTCTAGAGAGTGAAGTGATTGCCAAGATTGGACAGTGAATTTGTCTGCTAATTCTTTTTAGGTGTTGAGTTCCTATTGTGTGCCAGTATTAGAACACATGATAGAGCAATGAACAAACACAAACATTCTGACATTCGGGGAGCTCAAATGGACGTTTCCACATTTCCGTGTTCTAACTTTCCTCTTCCCCCCTAAGCTTCTAGAGAGCTCTTTTATCCCTCTGTGGACTCAGGGAATGCAGAGTAATTTTGGTATAATTTTTTTTGGGTTGAAGTCAAGGAGATAGGTGAATCAGCAGAAGAAAAGAAGTTACGTAATTGATGCCAAAACCGAGAGAAAAGACACTTGGTTGGCTTATTTGTTTTTAATATGTATTCTTTTTATAAGTATTTCTTTGAGCACAGGGTATATGCCAGGTACTGTTCTAGGTCCTAAAAATTTTGCGAGTGAACAAGACTCTGAAGGTGTTGGCAGTTGATCCACACACCCGGTAGTGGTGGGAGGTCATGGTTTGACTCCTTAGTGATCATCAACCTGTGATCTGAACATTTCTTCAAGGTAGGTGAGTGTTAACTGGTCACAGCGGTCCCCATTTATCCTCAGCCTGTCAGGCCATTGTTGTTGCTGTGGGGTACCAAGATGGCAGCACACCCTCCTGAAATGATGAATGCCGACCCGCTCCATTTCTGCTCTCCAAAACGTATTTTCTGATTCTTTGCTCCACAGAAGTGCCCTAAACATTTGAGTTTTTACATAACAGCTTTTCTTACTTATCCAGCATTTCTGTCACCACCTGCAGCTTTTGCCACAAAAACACAGTGACCTCTACAGCCGGGAAGAAGGGTGGGTGGAGTCTGGCCAAGGATGCCAGGGAAACCTTATGTTTATAAAAAGCTCTCTGTAGGTCAGTGAGGGCATGCAAAACCTTTCCATGTCCTCTGTAGGAATCCTAGGTGCTTTTTTAAAGGAAAGACTGTTTTAAAGCATGAAGGGCTTTGAGTTATTTTCCCATTAGTATTTTATCAGTCAATAACCTCTAAAATCCCTTGTGACTATGAGAGTCTCCCTGGCCCTGGTTCCTTCTGCGCCTCTGCTTTACCTTCAGTGACAGGGAACTCACTACCAGACAGGGTAGCCCATTTCTGTTTCAGACAGAACAGCTCTAATCTGTGTCCTAGGTATTACCATCACCAACTGGAAAGACTTCTTCCTATGATAGCTTTTTTTTTTTTTTTTTTTGAGGGGAGGGTAATTATAGCAACTCATATATGTCTCTGTTCTTCCCATAAAACTCTCCCCACCTCCACCAGTGGGTTTACGTTTAAAATAGCCTCTGTTCAGTTTTGGAAGGCATCTCCCTGGCTTCTGGCTTGCCAATGTTCTTCTGATAATGTGACTTCCACAACTGACCTCCAACCCCCACTTTTTGGCCTGGCCCCTTTGAAGCGCCTGGAGTTGGCAGAGGGAGAAGTGTGGCGGGTAGAAGACGCTCTTGAGTCAGGAGCTGGCGGTGATCCGCTTTGCTCTGTGGTAGGTATTAACTACGTTCCCAGGCCTGTTTCCTGCTCCCAAATGCCAACATCCCTGCCTCTTAAGTGAGGTTTAGCTTAATCCCCAACCTTACCTAAATGTTATTTCTTTGATTATTCAGAGCTGTGGGCAGAATTTCCCTGTGTCGTCGAGAGCGTAGGTGGGGACACACTGCTGGGATGCCCTCCCCACTTGGAATCCTCTGTCTTGCATCCATCGTTCCCACAGCCCCATGCAGCTAGGATGGTACTGGTCTCCCAGTGTTGTTCGTTAGGATGTCTTCAGAGGTCAGACTGGGCATCTGCCTCACTTTACCAGCAGGGGATACTGAGGCCCAGGGGACGGAGATTATCCCATCTCCCTTTCTCCAGTCAAGCAGCTGGAAGCCCTGGAGCAAGGTGTGAGCTGCAGCCCTGGATAAATGGTCTATAGTTTAGCAGTTGTGGAGTTGCTCCCGAAGCTTCCAGTTGGTCAGCCAGTCAACCAGCACTGGGATTTGCACAGAAGCCCTGAGACTCTGCCCTTGCCCTCCTGGCCTCCTGAGCTGGGTAGGTTGGCTCAGCCTCAGGGAAACACCTGAAAAGCCCCCAAGAGTCCACCGTATCTAAATAAATACTGAGGGTCTGTTGCACACAAGGCAGAAATGGAGCCCTGTCAGAGTGTGGCATTGAGTTGCCAGTTAAGAGGTACTCCTTGAGGTCAGGCAGGCGTGTTAGTCTTCATTTTGTATGTGCAGCGCCTGGCACGTAGTAAGTGCCCAATGAAAATAAGCTTGGTGGCAGCCTGCCCATCTGGTGGGTTAAAATGGAAAAAGCTCGTTCCTTTTTAGCTCGAAAATGTTCTCAGAGCTCCTGTCCTGTCCCAGATGCTGCAGAGGGCTATTGAGGTGCTGTCTCAGCCCTGCCCACGAGTGGATTAAGGAAGGAGACCCTTCTGTAAGAGCACTGCACCCTCATGCCTGGACGGTATGGTGTAGGTGTGGAAGTGCTGGTTGCCCATCTGCCTTCACTTTGGAGAGTCCACCCTTGAGGGGTCCTCTGGAACCTGATGACTGCTCTGCATGTGAAAAGACTGGGAGGCAGGTGAACATGCTAGCAAAAATCATCCCTGCTCCCTGGGTGCCAGGCCATTTGTGGTGTGTCTTATTACTTGGCAAAGAAGACATTAGGACTTTATTTAATAGTTTGTCAGAGACAAGGTCTTGCTATGTTAACCAGGCTGACCTGGAACTCCTGGGCTCAAGTGATCCTCTGGCTTCAGCCTCCTGAGTAGCTGGGACTACAGGTGTGCACCACTGTGCCCAGCTTAGGACATTAGGGCTTTAATTCACTGGGCTGGATTTCACCCCATGGGTCCCCTCTGGATGGGGGAGAAGTGGAGGTGGCGGGACTGGCTGGGGAGCAGGAGGATGTGGTGGCAAGGATGTGCAGGGTTGAATTTTCTCTCTTTTCTCCACAAATAGTGCTAGCACCCTTATGGTACACCCTACCCCCAGCCCCCAAACAACTTACTGAAGCACTGCCCACCCCTACATTGACCTTCCTTCCACCTGCCGTCTGCCTGACTTTGTAAGTGAGCCCCTAGCTTTTTGTCAGGAGTAGGGGTGTGGATCTGTGTGTAGCACAGTGGCCTCATTTGTCGAGTGCCCACCCTGGGCCACTGTGTTAGGCACTCACGATTGCTGCAAAGCCTTTAATTAGAGTCCTAGGTTGCCTTTCTCACTGCCTTCCGCACTGCCTTCTTCCTTTTCTCCCTTCCCCTCCTACCCCCTTTAGCCTTCTGTCTCCTCTCACTGGGGACTCAGTCCTCTCTTCCTGTTTTCCCTCCCTCCCTTCCTAGGGGCCTTTTCTTGATTCTCTGGGGAAACCAGACAGGCCTCTGCTACACCAGTGGGCCCCATTCCCTCCACGCAGAAGATGTGGAGTGAGGTGAGGGGGCTCTACCCCCAGTGGTGAGACTGTGCCAGGCCTTTCTCTGCGTCTGTGTGATTTTATGAAGTCTGTCCTGTCAAAACCAAGAGGCTGAGGAAAGTCCCTGCATTTATTCTTTGAAGACCTCTCTGAACGCTGGTTGCTGAGCACAAAGCAGGTGGAGTGGGTGGAGGAAGACTTTCTGAAATGGAGAGAAGGCGAGTGGACGCCCGATGACTTGCAGATGTGGGTAGAATGCTGGAGGGAGAAGCGTCTCCCGGGGCACCAGTGCTTGGCCCCCTTTGGTTGTCGGCCCCCTTTGCACCTCCCTTTGCAACTCCCAAGCTCTGTGTTTGGGGTGGGAGCGGCTGCAAGGCGGTGGGGGGCTTGTTTGGCAGCCGGCGCCCATCAGACAACTGGAAAGTGCCAGTGCCTGCGTGGCCATCTGTCCCCGCCGCCTAGCTCCCGGCCGCCTTCTGCTTCCCACAGAAGGGCCCGCGCTGTTCTGCAGCACAAGGGCACGGGGCCTGGCCGGGAGGGGCAGGCACATTTCCATTTTGCTGCTGTTTATTCCCATCTCCTTTGCAGCTCCTGCACTTGGGAGTTGCCAGGTGCGTGAAAAGTTTGCTGCGCCGTGGCCCATCAGGTTGTTTGGTGGGGCGCCGGAGGGAAGGAAAGGTGGATGTGTGTGGCGTTTCCTTTGCACCACGTCTGTTTGTTCAACTGTGGACTTTCACCCCTCCCCCGAGCCGCTGGTTTTCTTTTTTCTTGCTTTAATTTGTAAAAACGCAGCCAGAGCAAGCCAACTCCCTGGGATTTGGGCTCATCTGCACGCCACCCTCTCTGAGCTAGTTAAAGGGTTAAAAATTATGGGGAAGTTCAGCCGGCACTTGCAAGATATGGTTGCCGTAGCAACAGGCCTTCTAATCTGGTAGGTGACCTGAGAGACTGGAGAAGATGTAGGGGTTGGTTTGGCATTTCATTATTTCATGAGGCTGCCTCTCCAGCTGGTTTCTCTGCTGAGCTTAAAGCTTGCTGTTCCTGCCACTAGAATTACTGGCACATTCCAAAACAACAGTGTTGATGGCACGAGCACTGCGTTAATGGGGTCTGGCCAGGCAGGGTGGGCGGAGGAGAGGGAGCTGGGTTCCAGGAGCCCTCACGTGGGACTGTGTCCCCCCCCCACAAAGCGGGAGGTGTGGATAGAGGGATGTGTGCAGGGGTTTGCCCTCCTGCGTACAGTAGCCGCCTTCTTGAGACACCACCTCACATAAAGAGGGACTGGCGTTTTAGGAGGGCTTTTAGATAACTCCTTCAGTTTTCCAAGAAGCCTGCTTAAATTTGGGAGGCAGGGGAGCTGTTTGAATTTGGGGGAGAGGCTGGGCGTAGTGGCTCACAGCTGTAATCCCAGCACTTTGGGAGGCCGAGGCGGGTGGATCACTTGAGGTCAGGAGCTCCAGACCAGCCTGGCCAACATGGTGAAACCCCGTTTCTACTAAAAATACAAAAATTAGTCATGCATGGTGGCACGCGCCTGTACTCCCAGCTACTCGGGAAGTTGAGGCGGGAGAATCGCTTGAACCAGAAGGCAGAGGTTGCAGGGAGCCAAGATTGTGCCACTGTACTCCAGCCTGGGCAAGAGAGTGAGACCCTGTCTCAAAAAATAAATCAGTAAAATAAATTTGGGGAAGATCTCCATTGTAATGTCTGTGGTTGGTACCCTCCTCTTGTTTTTATCTCCAGATAGATATTGTCCAGAAATTCGGCTTAGTTGAGCACAGTAACCTCATGTCTGCTGTGTGCCCGGCACAGAGAGGAACAGGACAGAGAGTGCCTGGTCTCATTCATTCTCTCATCAGACGTTTGTTGGACGCCGCATGTGGCAGGCACTGCAGAGAAGGGGCAGGTCACACCGTTGTCCTGGCCTGAGAGCCTCCCATTGTGTAAGGGACCTTCAAAGCAAGAGCAGGAGAGGGGGAGGAAGCAACCCAGCCTCACCCTCCCCTTCCTTTTAGAGGGACCTTGTGTCGAGGGCAGCAAGCAGTCTTCTGGCCTTGGAAAGGCATGAGGCATTCATGGTTTTTCATTCACCTTTCTCTTTTCTACCCCTTTGCTCTTGGATATAATTACTGGGAAATCCACAGGCTGGGTAGATGGCATGTACAAATGATGTGTTCTGAAGTCCACTCCTCCCTAAGGCACCGTGTCTTAACACAGAGTTGTGTGTTACATTAGGTCCAGGTTCACAGGGATCTCCGATTGGTTGGCGTCCTGGGTTTCTTGTTTTTCTGAATTTCTTTCCCTTGGAGAGGTTAGTGTTCCTGGGATTTGTGAGGGGGAGGGTGGGTTGGGCTGGAGAGGAGCTTAGGGTACTTACTAGGACTTCATATGGCTTACTCCCCCTCCCCATCTCGATTGTAAGCTCCTGGAGGAGAGATCTGTGTGTTAGAGGCCCAGCAGATCTTTGTGAAAGTTCCTTGCTCCCATGTTAGATGTGAACGCCGAGGACCACACGACAAGAGTGGTAGCGTGTACCCTCCTGGGACTCTGGGATCTGGCAGGCCACCTCCCCACTTCACCCACTGCCTTGTGTCTCTCCTGTAGTTCTCGGGTTTGCTGTTCAGTGGGGTGACCCTCACAACCATTGAGGGTCCCAGCGTTGGCTTACGTTTTGTGGGCTTGGGTGGAAAGACTTGCCTCACTGTACCGTGTCATCGCTGGGCTGTCCACCTGCCCTACATGTGGCAGGTGCCTGGGAAAGGTCGACCTGGCATGTGATTTTGATGGGTAGGAGTTTGAGGGGCTGGGAGGTGCACTGATGCTGCAGGAAGCGGAGCAGACATGCAGCCTTGTAAGGCTGTAGAGTCTGTAGACAGTAGTATGCACTGGCTCCAGGCTTTAAGGTCAGGTTGAGGATAGTGAAATGGGAGTCCCATCTTTTGTTGGGCATCCTGATCCAGCATTGGGATGTAGGAGTGCTCTTGCAGAGCTGGGGGAGTGGTCAGCCGCTGACAGCCCTGAATCTGGGTCCAGTTCAGTTTCCGGTCCCTGTATGATTTGGGGGAGTCAGTCCCCCCTGTGCAGCAGTCTCCTCATCTGTAGAATGAAGGTGCTGACCTGATCATCTACAGTCCCTCTCAATCCCTCAGCCCGTGTCTGGATGGAAATGGAAAGAGAGGTCTCAGCAGAGTCTGTGCATTGCTGGGCCTCAGACTGGTTTCTTGGTATGGAAGGTGGCTTTAGGGTTTATCTGGCTTGTGTGAATTTTGCCCCATTCAGTATGGTTTCACAGGGTTTGCTGAATGCCACTCCCTTTGCCCTGGGCTGCAGCATGGGTAGGATGGGGCAGGCCAGCCCTCGAGAGCAGCCTCTGACCCTGCAGCCTCTGACCTTTGACTTCCATGGAGCCTGCGAGAAGGTGGCCAGAATTGGGATCTGACAATGCACCTGGGTCACCTGGATACTTGAAAATACTCCCATTCCCCTTCTGGGAGAAATCTTGACTTGGTAGGGCCAGCATAGAGGGTGTACAGGGTGTTTCAGAGTGGACACATCTCAGAGGAGCAAAGGGAAAAACGTTTAAGGTTGAAACCTCTGGGGATGGCCTGGCCACATGTGTGTAAGTCACAGGGCAGGAGCGGGGCTGTTGAGCTGAAGATTTTCTGGAATCTCTAGGATCTGAAAGCAGAGGTGACCTTCCAGTTTACCCTTTCAACTTGGATTTTGGCCCACAGTTTTCCCCTCACAGTGGGCCTGATTTCCACGGAAAGAATGGGTCTGCCCTATTCCAATTAGAGTGTCAGGGCCTTGTTAGATGCAAAATAAAACAAACTTGTGTATCCAGCTCTAAAACTGGCTAGGGCCCTCTGAGAGCTGTCCTCCCTGTGGCACGGGTGTGTGGGGACCTGTCCATGGAGCGCCTGCAGCTGGGGCCCCCATGCAGGTGAGGAAACCAAGGGCCATGCAGGGGATGGGGTGAGGGTCTGAGGACACGGCGCTGTCCAGCCGGGGCCGCCTCCCCGCTTTACCCACTGCCTCCTGTCTCTCTTGCAGTTCTCGGGTTTGCGGTTCAGAATCCATTGAGGGGCCCAGTGTCAGCTTACATTTTGTGGGACTGGGTGGCTTTTGTGCTCTGTTGTGAGGGATCTGGCTTGAGCCCCATGGATTGTGTTGAGGTTCCTCTGTCATTAGTCATCCTGTTTTAGAGTGGGAAAAACATGACAGTTTACTCTCAGATTGAAGTTTCCGAGCAGTTGATTGAGATGGGAGTTCTCAGGTTTTGTGTTGTCTGCGTGTTTCTGTTAGTGGTGATGGCAATGAGCACAGTCAATCGTGCTAGATGCTCATGTGGTCAAACGGTGAGGCGCAGCTTCCTTCCGCTGCACATCCTACAAGGTGAGACTCATGAGATGACGGCCAGCCCACCCTCCGCTTGCCTTGTTGCATTAACATTACTACAGTAAGACCCCAGGTGGATGACTTTCTCTTCTGGAGGCTGGGAGGTGAGGGCAGGGGAGGAAGGAGTTTGGAGCTGAGATGAAGCCTCATAGGAAGTGGCGTGACCCAGTGGGGACGGTTTCTGACAGAAGGTTCCCGAGGGGTGTTTTTTTGGAGAAGTCACTTGAAGAAGCCACCTTACCGATCAGTCAAGAAATTTGGATCCATTTTGCCTCTCTGGAGATTGCCACTTAGTAGGATAACAAGGTAATTCCCTGCTAGGTGAAGTAGGACTTGAATCAGTTTACTTCAAGCTTCCTAAGGCACCTTGTGCTGCTTCCGAAGTTTTAGGCTTTTGATCCTTTTATGTACCCTGAGCCCTGTCTAGCCCAAGGCTGTTCAGACTGAAGGGACTGTTTTGTTGTTGTTGTTGTTGTTGTTGTTGTTGTTTGTTTTGTAGAGACAGGGTCTCACTATGTTGCCCAGTTAGGTCTTAAACTCCTGGCTTCAAGGGATCCTCCTGCCTCGACCTCCCAAGTAGCTGGGACTACAGGCGTGCGCCACCAGGCCTGGCCAAGATTGGGGGTCTTCGTGTATTTCGCCTTCCATGCTGTGGGAGCTTGTTGGTTTGCTGGAGTTCACACTGCTGTTTAGCTCACCAGGAGCTCCTTCTGGAGAATAAACATACAGATGTTTGGGTGGGTGGATGGATAGATAGGCAGTACGCTGAGCTGGGCTAGATCGAGTCAGGAGTCCTTCCCAAATGGCATTGGGGATGTTTCTACAGCTGGTGTACAGGCAGCAAGCTGGTCCCAAAACAGGGGCTCCCATAAGGGCCCAGCGAGTTCACTCCGTGGGAGTGTCTGCTGGAGGTTCATCCCTGCTAGCTTGGCCTGTTAAGGAACCCTGTCTTAGGTGACTATCCCAAATGCCAGAGGAATATGAAAAGATGAAGGAAGATTGTTGTTAAAGTTTCATTTGTATTTAGATTTTTATAACATTACTCTTGAGATCTGTGACTTTTAGCCTTTGTGGCCTCAGCAATTCATAAGTGACTGGAGTCATTTATAACCTTCCTGAGCATAACTTGAATTTTGGCCCAGGAGGCGGGGGTGGGGGGGTCCATGAGTCACTGATCTGGTGGGTCAGCCTTTCCAGCACCCCTGGCTCTTCAGGCTCCGCCTTTCCGGCACCCCCGGCTCTTCACGCTTCGCCTTTCCGGCACCCCTGGCTCTTCAGGCTCCGCTTGTTTCATACATAATCTAATTTCATCCTTCCGGTAACCTTGGGTATCAGGTATAATTGCTGCCATTCTATACCTGAGAGAACCGAAGAAGTTATGTGTTCTATACATGCTCATTTTGAAAAGTAGGAGGAAGGAGGAAAAGAAAGTCACCCACCACCAGGACTAACTTTGTGCTAACTTTTCAAGTGTTTCTTTTCAGTCTGTTTTCCTACTTTTACTTAACTGTTTTCACATCATCTTCTTCTGGTCAGAAAATTCTCCTTATAAAAAATAGCATTTAAGGCTGGGCACGATGGCTCATGCCTGTAATTTGGGAGCACTTTGGGAGGCTGAGGTGGGCAGACTGTTTGAGCTAGGAGTTCAAGACCAGCTTGGGCAACATAGTGAGACCCCAGCTCTACAAAAAATACAAAAAGATTAGCTGGGCGTGGTGGCATGTGTCTGTAGTTTCACCTACTCGGGAGGCTGAGGTCGGAGGAATGCTGAGTCCAGGAGGTGGAGTCTATGATTGCACCACTGCACTCCAGCATTGGTGACAGAGTGAGACCCTGTCTCAAAAAAAACCCAAAAAAACAAAAACAAAAACAAAAACAAGCATTTAAGAAGGTGTGCGGGTTCTATTTCTGTGTCCAGACTCTTGAGTTTGTTTACATGTTGATATGATTTTTGGATGGTCATGGTGTGGGTTCTACTGCCTGTCCCTGGGCTGCTGCCGCCCCCAGGGCAAGAATGGTTTATTCAGCTCAGCTTCCCAGGCTGAGACATTCAGACCCAAGCAAGGCCTTTGTGTCTAAAGTAGTAGTTGATTGGAGTGCTAATGAATCAATTAGAAAATTACTTGCTGCCGAGCTCCTCAGCCAAACCCGGGTTGTGCACACGTCTTAGAAAACCATCCGAAGGCCATACGCGTATAAATCTCTCTTGGCTGTGGCCCTCGTAAATCGCACCACAGCCTTTCTTGGACCTGTTAATCACTTGAGAAAAACAGGACTACTTCTGCTTTGCAGAGCTGCCTTATGCTGGGCACAGTTTTCTAGCTTGTACCTCTTGCACGGATGAGAAAGGAGACTAGAGTTCCTAGAAACAGCGCTTGTTCCACACTTTCAAAAAGAAGCATTCAGGGGCTGCTCTTGTGTTTTGTCCCTACAGCAACCCCGTTGGGAGGCACTATTATTATTTTGCCCATTTTTATGCATGGCACAGTTGGGGCTCAGATCGTGTAAGCAACCTGTTCTCAAGTCACCACCTAAAAGGAAGCAGCCGTGGAGCCTTCAGCTTCCCAGATCCTCACACTGTCACTCTGTCGAGATGCCTTTTCACGTGGATGCCCCTACTTAATATATCTTGGTGGGTTTTCATAGTCCCAGGTTGGCGTGGCAGGTGAGGTACCGCCAGTAGACGTGGAAATGGTAGAGGCATTTCTGGTTAAATACCCAGGGTCGGGGTTTAGTGCGGTTTAATCTGGGGCAGAAGGGTTGGAATGACAGCCAACAGCAGAGGCTAAAGGGACCCCAGGTGAGAGATGTACCAGGGGCTCCAGATTGCCAGCAATTTGTGTTATTTATTCCAGGACACCCGCCAGGTATGGTTGAACCTAAAATGGAAATGAGGAGAGGAGAGGAAGGTTAAAAGATGAAATGGCTATGAATCCCAACTGAAGCGGGAGCCGTTTCTTGAAAAAGACGTCTGTAAAATAATGATTTGGATTTATTTTTTATTTTTTTTGGCCCATCCACACTGTTTCCTCATTGGGTACCCATCTCTTGTGACCCCCAGCCATCATTTCGTGAGTGAGACTAAGGGGGCATGCCTAAACCCTTCCCTGCTTCCTGGAAGAGCCAACATGCCTCTTCAAGGCTGAAGCCTGAGGGAGCTCTGTGTTGGTCTCCTCTTTGATTTTGGCTTCATTTGGGAGGAACCAGCAGCCTTTTGTTCCCAGGATGGGGGCCAAAGCTGCTTGTTGAGTAACTTCATAGTATGCTCTTCTGTCCCCAAGATGGTCAGTGTATCATGCTGTTTTGATATTTCTGCATCTAACCTTAAGGGCATTGGATGCCCGGCAGTTGTTTTGTTTACATAGAAACATTTGGGTGCCTACTGTGTGCCAGGCACTGTTGTAGGGGCTGGGAATGCCACAGGGAACAGCAGAGGAATATCCCTGCCTGCCTTGTGGAGCTGACATGCTGGTGGATGATACAGAGACCTGGTTGGGTCTCAAGCTCTGGGTTGGAAGTTGTGACCCTAGTGATTATAATCTCTCCTCCATAGTGGCTCTTTTTGATGTGCCCAACATTATGCTGGGCATTTTTTATTTGTTATCATGTTCCATCCTCAGAAGAGCTTTGTTCAGACAGGTAATTGTCATCCTGTCTTTGCACACGAAGCTGCTGAGAACACAGAATGGGTAGGTGCTCACCTGTTTCTTGTTGAATGGGTGAAGAGCAGCAGCTTGCTGGTTATTGAGTTGGGTTTCTAGCCTGCCTCTGGCTCTCAACAAGACACCAGCCTTCCTCTCCCAGGCCTCACTGGCCTAATTTTGTGACTTGCCTTGAGTGTCGGTGAGTGCCAGAGGAAGGAGAGGAGGTGAGATTTAGAGGCCGTTCACTTCCACAGTCCTGTGAACCCACTTCCAAGGTCCTGGCCTCGCTCTTCCAGGCACATTGGTGCCTCCATCTGAGCTGTGAGTGTGGTGGGGAAGTGAATGGGGTGCATCTGCCCCGCTGCCCCATGACCACAGACCCTAAGCTGGCACAGGTGAGGCAGCATGTGGAACCTTGCACTGCATCAGGCCGGAGTGCAGTGGCGTGATCTTGGCTCACCGCAACCTCTGTCTCCCAGGTTCAAGCAATTCTCCTGCCTCAGCCTCCTGAGTAGATTGGACTACAAGCACATGCTGCCACGCCCGGCCAATTTTTTCTTTTTGTGATAAAGTCTTGCTCTGTCACCCAGGCTGGAGTGCAATGGCATGATCTCGGCTCACTGCAGCCTCTGCCTCTTGGGTTCAAGCAGTTCTCCTGTCTCAGCTTCCTGAGTAGATGGGAGTACAGGGGGTAGATGTGCCACCATGCCTGGCTGATTTTTTTGTTTTTGTTTTTTGTATTTTTGTAGAGACAGGGTTTCACCATGTTGGCCAGGCTGGTCTTGAACTCCTGACCTCAAGTGATCCACCCACCTTGGCCTCCCAAAGTGCTGGGATTACAGGTGTGAGCCACCACGCTGGGCCTAATTTTTTGTATTTTGGTAGAGACGGGGTTTCACTGTATTGCCCAGGCTGGTCTCGAACTCCTGAGCTCAGGCAATCCATCCTGTCTGCCCCAGCCATCTCCTTGGCCTTCCAGTATTGAGTCGGCCCCAGCAAGTCCCAGGTATTGGAAATCCAAAACAAACAAAGCCCAAGCCCTGGATGGAAGTAGGCTCGTATTCTCATTGTGGGAGCTTGAAGTGCAGCAGCTGTGTGGGTAGCCAGTGCTCTGGGTGTCACCTGTTTGGCAGGCTGTGGGAGGCTGTCCCAGGCAGACCTCAGTTGTGTGAGGGAGAAAGAAGCATGTGACTGGCTGAGGGGCAAGGCAGGAGGGTGTCTACTTCCTGTTGTCGCTTGTGTGTCCTCTTGACCCACAGGCTCCTTTTTGAACCTTTTCCTTTTTCTCTCTTTCTGCTCACGCCCTGCTGATTTCCACCCGTCCTCACCCCGCCCCGCTCCCCATGCCTTCGGTTTCCCAATACCTTGTGGGTTACCTCAGACTTTCCTTGGCGGTTCTCAGTTGGCGGACTGAGGGACAGAGTCCGCCACCCAATAAAGATGATTTTGTGTCACTGTCTCCAGATGGATATGGGGACTCTGACCTCTCCGGATGGGGTTTGCGGAAGGTCAGGGTTGGTTGCACGGAGTCATATAACCCTCAAGTGGCAACAGTGCACAGAATGAGGAAAAGGATGGGTGACTGGGTGGCTGAGAGTGTTGACAGCCTTGGAGTGAATGAATTCCAGACCTGTTAGTTTTCTAGACGCAGTAACAAAGTACCACCAACTGGGTGGCTTCAAACAACAGAAACTTAGTCTCAACGTTCTGGAGGCTGAAAGTTCATGAGGAAGGTGCCCACAGGGCCATGCCCTCTGGAGGTTCTAGAGGAGCGTCTGCCCCATGCTTTTTTCTTACCTGCCAGTGTTGCTGCAATTGTTGGATTCCTTGACCCCCAGGACTCCAGTCTCTGCCTCTGCCATCACATGGCACCTGTACGTCTCATTTTATATTCCCCTCATTTTATATGGATACCAGTCATTGCAGCAGGACCCACCCTAATCCACTATCACCTCATTTTCGCTCGACGACACTTGGAAAAGGATGTAGAGTCGGCCTTCCACATCTGCAGGTTCAGTCAGCATTTGCAGATTCAGTGATCAAAAATATTCAGGGAAAACAAACCAACGAAAAGAATACAGGCCTGGTGTGGTGACTCATGCCTGTAATCCCAGCACTGTGGGAGACTAAGGTGGGAGGAATGTTTGAGGCTAGTAGTTCAAGACCAGCTTGGGCAATATAGCAAGACTCCACCTCTTTAAGAAAATAAAAAAAAAGAAGGACAAATTAAAAAACAGCCTAACAACTATTTACCTAGCATTTATATTGTATTAGATATTACAAGTAACCCAGAGATGATTTAAAGTATATGGGAGGGCTGGGCATGGTGGCTTACACCTATAACCCCAGTACTTTGGGAGGCCAAGGTGGGAGGGTTGCTTCAAGTCAGGAGTTCAAGACCAGCTTGGTTAACATAGTGAGACCCCATCTCTACAAAAAAATTAAATAAATTAGCTGGGCGTGGTGGTCTATGCCTGTAGTCCCAGCTACTTGGGAGGCTGAGGAAGGAGGATTGCTTGATCCCAGGTCCAAGGAGGTAGTGAGCTGTGATCATTCCACTGCACTCCAGCCTGGATGACAGAGTGCAGTGTCTGAAAAAAATTTAAAAATGTATGTGGGAGGATGTGCATGTACTCTACCATTTTATATAAAGGGCTCAAACATCTGAGGATTTTGGTATCCGTGAGGTGGGTTGGGGAATGAGGGCCTAGACCCAATCCCCAAAGGCTACCACAGGAGACTGTATTTCTATTTTTTTTTTTTAAACGGAATCTTGCTCTGTCCCCAGGCTGGAGTGCAGTGGTGTGATCTCGGCTCACTGCAAGCTCCACCTCCCGGATTCACGCCATTCTCCAACCTCAGCCTCCCGAGTAGCTGGGACTACAGGCGCCCACCACAACGCCCAGCTAATTTTTTTGGTATTTTTAGTAGAGATGGGGTTTCACCGTATTAGCCGGGATGATCTTGATCTCCTGAAGTTGTGATCTGCCCGCCTCAGCCTCCCAAAGTGCTGGGATTACAGGCGTGAGCCACCGCCCCTGGCCTGTATTTCTAAACAAGAGCCTATTCACAGGTACTGGGGGTAGGACTTGAGCATATCTTTTGGGGGTACACAATTCAACCCCCCAGCACAGAGTGACAGTGCCAGGCCGCAAATCAAAATCCACACTCCTGTTACAAGGGGCCTTAAAGATCTTAATCTATCCTGTAACTTTAGTCAGTACAGTAATCTTTTATTTATTTATTTTTTTTGGAGATGGAGTCTTGCTCTGTCACCCAGGCTGGAGGGCAATGGCATGATCTTGGCTCACTGCACCCTCTGCCTCTTGGGTTCAAGCAATTCTCCTGTCTCAGCCTCCCGAATAGATGGGAGTACAGGCGTGTGCCACCATGCCTGGCTAATTTTTTTTTGTTTTTGTTTTTGTTTTTTTTGTATTTTTGTAGAGATGGGGTTTCACCATGTTGGCCAGGCTGATCTCGAACTCCAGACGTCAAGTGATCCACCCACCTTGGCCTCCCAAAGTGCTGGAATTACAGGCGTGAGCCGCCGCGCCTGGCCTCAGTACAGTAATCTTCTGTTAGGAATCTGCTCTGTGTCATGGTCAGGGCATGGTCAGGCAGAGACTTTGCTTGGCTTTTGGGGTGAGACGCTAGCTACTTCTTTGGAAACCGAGGATTTTAAAGGAAATCTTAAAAGGAGATGTTCATGCAAGCACTTCAGAGGGGGCCTTTGAAATGTGGAAGGCTTTTCTTTTCTGCCCTATTAATTTTGAGCCAGCTGGCTCAAGCGAGGATTACTCTTCCTTCTCTCTGAAGGAAGGTGTGGGGAAGGTAGCCGGGACCATAGACTTGGAGGTTCTTCCAGTGCCTTGGTCTTCTCCTTGGATGGGAGGGCTGAGACTTGGGTGGTTTTTAGAGTGCGGCTCTTGGTGTCCTTTGTTCCAGGCTGCCTTGATAGCTAGGAACTGTTTTATTGGAAGGGCAAATATTGCGTAGTGTCAATAAGGATGTTTTTTACAGGGGCTCCTGTGTTTCTGCTGTGGATAAGCGTGAAGAAGCCAAGTGTAAGTTAGTTTCTAATGGCTGGGTTCAGCCCTTTTTCTTCCCTTGCAGAAGTTTCCCATCTGAGCAGAGAGAACTGAGACTGAACCTGCTGGCCACGCACGAGAGCTTGTGACTTTCTCGTCTCCCTGTGTATCAGGAGAATTTCCGCACAGATGACAGGAGTGGAGTAGAAAGCATTTGTAGCCATTGTATTGGAGGAAACAAGTGTAATGTAAATAGGAAGTCTGTATTATACGTATCCTCAGCGCTGTGAGGAAAAACCACACGCACCAAATGCAGTTTACAGCTGTGTGCACGTGGACTGATGGGCACTGTCTGCCAGCGACGGGATCAAGCAGTGGGAGACCTTGTTCTGTTTTTTAATTTCTTTCTTTCTTTTTAATTTGAGACAGTGTCTTGCTGTGTTGCCTAGGCTGGTCTCGAACTCCTGTGCTGAAATGATCCTCCTGCTTTGGCCTCCCAAAGCATTGGGATTGCAAGTGTGAACCACCCGGCCTGAGAACCTGTTCTCTGTTGCTATCTCTCATCTCTTTGCTCCTCTCTTCCCACCCAAAAAAAGAGAAAAAAAAAATTGATCAGATGTTTCCCCCAATTCTTTCCTCTCTTTACAAGGCCTTCCCCATACTGATGACACTGAGTGTGTTAAGAGGTGACGGGATTAGCTGCCCCAGCAGTCATCACGGGGAAGCAGAGCTCATCTTTATGCCCCTAAACGAATCACCCACAGAAGAAGTGTCTTGAACATACTCAAATCACCCCATTCTCTGTTCCCAAAATGATACGTTTTCTGGGAGTGGCTTGAATCACTCATTCTCAAAAGGAGGCTTCAAGAGCCTACTTTGGGCAGGAGCACAAGTATTTATTATGCCAAGACTGTGTACAGTACATAGCTGTTTTTGTAAGTAGATTGATTTTGTGTCTTCTTTCCAGTGGATGTACGGATATACGTTCATTGTGAAGGAAATTAGATAATAAACATAAACAAAACTCTGGTAATTCCACTTTTCAAATATTAATATTGTTTGTACCCTGATTCATGTCTTGGTGTGACTTTTTTTTTCTAAACATGTCTCTGCCCTTACAAGCTCCAGTCCAGTAGGGTAATGTCAGTCCACTGGAGTGACTGAGCCCAGGTGTCTAAACAGAGGCACCTCTTGGCCGTCGTGCCCCGCACCCCCAGGTGCTACCTCAGTTGCCAGGTACTGAGCTTCCCACTATCTCTCCTTTTTCTTCTTCGGGTCTTCTTGGAGCCATTGGAAGTACAGACTATTCTTCCTCAGTTTCTTGAGTTGCATGTCCTCTTCTAAAATTCTGGAACCTGTGTTAACAAACTTCCTTGCTAGTGGCTGTCTTAGCCCCTTCTCCTGGTCCAAAGCTTTTTGTGATTGATGTTGCCAAGAACCAATGTCTTTCCTTTGGGGAGAGGGGGTGGGGTGTAATCCTTTCTCCAGATCCTAGAGTTCAGGACTGCTGTGCCAGGGTGATCTTATGTGTGTCAAGTAGATATGGTCATATGAAGCCATGGTTTGTAACCTTTATGGGGCCGTAGATCCCTGGGAGACTGGAATTCATTGCCCTCCCCTCTAAACACTGCACATTCACATGTATAATTGTGAATGTGCGCCATAAGGCCAGGGGTTGGAGTTTGCAGACGCTCTGAAGTCCATCCCTGATCCCCTTCAGAGGCAGACCTGCTCCCCTGCCGCTGGGTGACCTGGACAGCTGGCATGGCCTCTTAGTGTCCGTTTTACCTTTGGTAGGATAGCTGCAATGATAGTTACCGCATGATTTGATTATAGCAGCAGTTCATGTCTACTGAGTTCTGATGTTGTTCACCCAGTTCCCACCCTGGCCCCGTGAGGGGAAGGTACTATCATCCCTATTCACAGATGAGCAAAGTGAAGTTCAGAGTGATGAAGTGACTTGCCCAGGGTCATACGGTTAGAGCCAAGATGGGGACCCAGGCAGGGTGGCTTCAGAACACATGCCAAACCCCTGACACGCAGCAAGGAATGTATCACGTGTCCAATACATAAATGGTAGTAGCAGTATGAAAAGCAGCAGAGAGTTAGGGCACAGCCTCCCCTCTCCCGCAGGCCCCCACCTGTCCTAAGTATCCCCCGGTACAGGATCCGGGCTATGGAGCTCGCAGGCGGGTGGAGGCGAGCGCAGATCCGCCAATCCTGGGAAATGTGTAAAATCCTGTTCCTGAAAACCGGCCGGGTTCTCAAAGTGTCCCGGCTGGCGTGTTTTGCTAGTCACGAAACATGATCCATACGCTGTATTTTAGGACTCCCCATCTGTCGGCATCGGGGAGCGTTTTCCCTTGAGGAAGCTCAAAGCATGTCAGCTCACCGGGAGGGGCGGTGGCAGAAGGGTCTGTGATAGCAGAGTGGATCCAGGAGGCTGGGGTGTGGGAGGCTCAGGGAAGGGTCCTGCCCAGTGTGTGCCAGGTCCTTTCCCCATGACTTCACTTAATTTTTACACAAATCCCCACGTTTTACTTAAGAATACTGAGGCTCAGGGAGGTTAACTGCTTTCTTGTCCAGAGTTTCAAGGCTGCTAAGAGGCTGAGCAGCAGAGATTGAACTTGGGTTTTTAGATTGTCCAGTGTTCTCTGCCTTCCCCTAGTCTGTCTCCTTTGTTCCTGGGCTTTACCACAGTAGGTGGTGAAGGACAGGGTGTGGGAGGCCTTGCCTGGGGATGGGAGGGGTGGGGAGGGAAGGCATAAATGCCTGGCTCTCAGGCCCACTTTGCTGGGAGCCGACACCTGCCCAGGCCCCACCCACTGCTCTGGTCACTGCTGGTGGTAGAGGAAGAGCTAAGAGGGCTATTGATCCACCCATCTCCTCCCAGGGAGGGAGGGCCGCACATTCAGGGCTTTCTTTTTAAAAATGCATTAACCTGACCGTAAGAAGGCCCTGGTTTAAAAAGCAAAAATAAGAAGTGAAACAAGTGGGTGTGGGGGCAGGAGTGGAGCAAACCCTTTGGAAAATGGAAAGGGCATTTGAGGAGGGACCTTCATGAAGTACCTTCCAGTTCCAGACCTGGATGCCTGGATTCTGCAGCCTGGGCTGCGCTGCTTTCCTGTGCCTTGGGCCATCAGTATCTCTCCTGGTGCTCTCCGCAGGGAGCCTTTGCCTAGATCCAGACATTCCAGGAAATCCCTCTGCGCCTGGCCTTACACAGTGTGGTGCCAGTCCACATTTTGAAAGCCTGCCTTCGTAGCCCTGACTTGGACAACTTTGCCCTGCAGCCGCCTCCCTCTTTGCCCTCCAGCCACACTGGGCTTCTTTTGGTTTCTCAGAAGTGCCAGGTACTGGCCTTTGCACATGCTGTTCCTTCTGCCTGGAAGGTGCAGAGAAGCACCCCCTCTCTCCCCTGCTCTCCAGGTTAGTATCTGCTCATTTTTCAGACCTCAGCCTAGAGGGTACTTCTTGGGGACCCTGTCCTGCCTTTTGGCTGGGTCAGGCCTCCTGTCGTGCACTCCCTTGGCTCCCAGGACTTCTCTTTTATACCTCCTCCACGAGCGTAATAAAGGAATTAACTTATATTTTACAGCAGGTAGCAGTTAAGCTCTGGGAAGGTAGGACTGGGCTATCCTCTCTACTGTCCTGTTCATTTTTGCCCTTGGTCACCACTGGCTAAATATCCCTTGCCCAGCACAGCACTTACTACCATGGGAGCTCAGTAAATCCTTGTGGAATGAGTGGATGGCAGGTCAGCATCTATTCTGTCTGACTCATGGATGCAGTTTGGGTGAGGACAAGGAAATAAACATTATAATCATAAATCCCTGTAATTTCTTAAGGTTTCTCAGGTATGGGCTCACTGTGAGGTCAGGATATGGTTTCAGAGTGGAGCCCCCAACACATTAAAGGGGAGATGTCTGGCAGCAGTCCAGCAGGCCAGGGTGCTTAGCAGCATCCCAGAACAGGCAGGGACCTTGAAAGATCTCCGCCAACATGTTCCCTTGGTAGGTGGAGAGACGTGGAGCCTGGAGAACAGAAAGCACTTTGCCAAGACCACACAACAGTAGAGCCTTGGGAGACCTCTCCTTGAGCCTCAGTTTAATCGTGAAAAGAGAGTTAATCCAGCACCAGGTGCCAGTCGACTTACTCTGCAGACATTGTTTCACTGACCTGGAGAGCGACTCAGTTTGGCAGCACCGATTTACAGAGGAGGGAATGGAGGCTTGAGGAACTTGAGTTGCTTGTCTCAAAACACAGCAGAGGTGGGATTGAAATTCAGATGTTCCTGATTCTGTAGCCTGGTTCTTTCCACTGCCCTGCTTTCCAGCGGGGCGGGGTGGAATGACAGCCTTGTTTCTTGGACTGGCTCTGGTAGGGACCTTCTTCCTCCTCTTAGCCAGTGGGGCTATACCTACTTGTAGGAGCCTGCAGCCCTCTGGGCTGGTATGGGAGTGTCCTGGGTGTTCATGGAGTCCACCTTTTCTCCCCAACCTCATTTTACCTCGTTTCTGTCTCCTGCCTCTCCATCTCTGAAAGAACCTCAGAAATTCCTTTGTCCCCTTATCAGTTATTTCCCTGGGAAGCCACTGAGGATCCTGGAAAGGTACCTAGGGTGATGAAGCAAAATTTGCACCATTCCCAGAGTAACTTTCCATCATGTGTGGCTAAAAATAAAGTGTGTACTCATTTCTTCTCCTTGCTGTGCATGGACTTGTTTTTGGAGTTTCCCGGGAGCCGCTTGCCCTTTTGTCCCTCCCTCCCTCCCTGCCACCCCTAGGGAGGCATATTCCCCCAACTCGGGGAGATGGCTGGGCTGATGCTGCTCACATCTCCGGAGAGCAGAACCCCTGAGCCTCTACGAGGAGGCACCTCTGGTTCTCAGTGGCAGCAAACACCACATTGGTGGGTTGGCACTTTGGCATAGGCCGGGATACCGACTCCCTTTGCAAATACTACTACAGCCAAAAAGAGACAAGCTACCTTTAGAGGACTTTCTTTGTGCAGGCTGTTTCTTTTTGATATCTGGAATGCACAGAGGCGAGAGAGATAAAATTAATTTGTTCAATTAATTTTGTAAATATTGACTGAACAGAAGTTTTATGCCAAGTCACATGTCAGGGACCTGAGAGCTTACCAAAAAGCAAATGCCTTCCTTGAAGGCGCTTATCCTCTAGGTGGGGGAAGAAAGGTTGTAAGTGTTAAGAAAGAAGTAGAGCCAGAGGCATGGGGTCCTGCCCCTACCCCACCCTCCCTTCCAGAATTAGTATATGATGCTGAAGTATATGTTTGACCTTTCCCCCTTTACCCTTTTGTTCTTTCGTTCTTTTTCTTTCTTTTCTTTCTTTCTTTGATGGAGTTTTGCTCTTTTGCCCATGCTGGAGCGAAGTGGCATGATCTCAGCCTACTGCAACCTCTGCCCCTTTGGTTCAAGTGATTCTCCTACCGTCAGCCTCCCAACTAGCTGGGATTACAGGTGCCCACCAACATGCCCGGCTAAATTTTGAATTTTTAGTAGAGATGGGGTTTTGCCATGTTGGCCAGGCTGGTCTGACCTCAGGTAAACTACCTGCCTCGGCGTCCCAAAGTGCTGGGATCACAGGTGTGAGCCGCCGCGCCCAGCTGATCTTTCCCCTTTCTTAAGGCACTAGAGATTCCCCTCTCCCGCAATGATGATGTTTTTTTTTTTTAGTGCTTACTATGTGCTAGGGCTAGGCTAGTATTTTATTTGCATTTATTTCATGAACTCCACAAGAGCCTGTGAGGTCATTACTACTATCATTCCTGTTTTCTGGTTGATGAAACTGAGGCCCAAGGCCCCATAGCTAAAATGTTGCAGTCCGGATTCAAATCTAAGCAGATTAATTTCAGAGCTCAGGCTTCTAACCATTAGCTGTAGACACGTCCACACTGAGAATGTGTGTCTGCCAAGAATCTGCTATCTGTCCAGCATCAATTATCCTCAATAGGTGCTTTCTCTTTGAAAATCTTCACTATGCTTTCCATTTAATCTTTAACATTCCTAGTAACCCATGGGATAAGACCCCCTCTTCCCCATTTCCTATTCTTTTTCTTTTTTTTTCTGTTACAGATTGCACCAAATGGTGATAGGTGAAGGGTCTCTGGAGAGGGCAGGATACTTTGTAGGCTGGAATTGAACCATGTTGTCTTAATCCAGAGCCTGTGGGAGAGAGAAGGCCCATGAAAGCACTCTGCAAACTGTAAAGTGCTGCATGAAATAAAAGGCATGTGAGAAAAGGTGTGTGTTTAGAAGACTAGCTTTAACTTGGACCTCGTGCATCCTACTTGGGGATTTCTTGCACCGTTGTCATGATCTGGTTCCAGGTACCTGTGAAAAATTATGGTAATTAAAATGTAATTTAGAATACCCTGTTGGCTCACAGCAGCTGGTCCAGATGTAGGAGGCTGGGGCTGTTTGTGCTGGAACAAGCTAAGGCTTGTTAGGGGTGTCACTGTCTTCTGCCCTTTGTGTTGCTGGGGAGAAGGGTGGGGGCAAAGAGATACAGGAGCTATTTTTACGTTGTTCACGTCATGTTCAGAATTACTGGATGCTTGTGGTTGGGTCCCTGTTTAGCCTCGGCTGGGAAGAGAGAACTCCCTTGGCTGCCTGGGTCTGTATGGAAACTTGAGCTCATACCCTTTAGTATATACATTGTCGTAAAGGCAGAGGGACGCAGAGTGACTGGACAGTTAACCCTGAATAGTTGGTTTAGGTTTTCCGTTCTCTTCAGAATGCTTCTAGCGGGTGGAGAAAGTGGGGGTGGGGGGCCGGGAGTGAGAGGGTGGGAAGCATAGGCGAGCAGCCATGTGCTCATCCCTTCCGTTATTTATTCAACAGATGGTTTTTCAGTGTGCGATACATGCTAGATCTTTTCCCAGGTATTTACAAAGTAAAGTAGAATAAGGTATTGTCCCTCAAGGATTTTATAGTCTAGTTGGGGAAATGGAAAAATAAACATTCGTTTTAGCATATGCAAGGCAAGCATATCAGCCCGCCCTGCCCTAGGAGCCGGCTGTGCAGCCCCATTGTAGTAGGGGCACCGTGGCTGTGGGAACACAGGAGAGGGACACCTGGACCACAAGGGCAGTCAGAGGCAACTTACTGCAGCAGGCAGTGAGTGCAGGAGCTGGCTTCACAAACTGGAGGAGAAGTACTTCCGGTTTAGTTGCTGTTGAGCGTGATATACATACATGATGTCATGGATAGTTACCATCATTATATCTCATTTTATTTCTCAGGGGCCTGGGACTTTATTTTTATTATTTTTCAAAAATAAATTAAAAGATAGAGATGGGGATCTCATTATGTTGTCCATGTTGGTCTTAAACTGCTGGGCTCAAGTGATCCCCCTGCCTTGGCCTCCCAAAGTATTGGGGTTACAGACGTGAGCCACTGTGCTCAGCCAGGTATTATTTTTTGTGCCCAAAAAACTCACTGTCTTCAAAAAGTTTGAGGAGGCTGGGTGCGGTAGCCCACGCCTATCATCCCAGCACTTTGGGAGGCCCGAGGCAGGTGATAACCTGAGGTCAGGAGTTCAAGACCAGCCTGGCCAACATGGTCTGAATTGGAATTTCTCAATAGAAATTCCGTCTCTATTAAAAATACAAAAATTAGTCAGGTGTGGTGGTGGATGCCTGTAGTCCCAGCTACTCGCGAAGCAAAGCAATCGCTGGAACCGGGGAGACGGAGGGAGGTTGCAGTGAGCGGAGATGGTGCCACTGCTGGACTCCGGCCTGGGCAACAGAGTGAGACTGCATCTCAAAAAAAAAAAGCAAGTTTGAGGAAAATAAAATGCTTTGGGTCAGCCAAGCCCTTGCTGCTTGAGGTCAGAGATTGGAGTGAGAACAGCCTCAGCAGCACAAAGCCTGCCCTAAGATCCCTGTGCCTCTTCCTTGAGAGGTTAGGCCAGGGTGGGTTATTGCAAAGCAAGGGTTAAACCAGCTTCCGCAACACCAGGTCCTGGCCTGGCTCATGCACTGTGTGTGTGAGCGTGTGTGAGGCTGGGATGGTCATGAGGCCTGCCTGTGTGCCCTATGAACCGTTGGGTGGGTGGAGGTGTGTGGCCTGGGTGAAGGGGTTGCTGGCATATTCCACTGTGAAGGTCAGCTGGGAAGTCAGTAACTGTCACAAAGTGGAAGGAAGAGAAGACAGCAGAAGCCGAGAGAAGCAGTGTGTCTCACCCGGGGCAGCGCACTTTGCACGGTTGATTTGGGGCAGAGGCTGATGTTGAGAGCTGTCAAGATACCAGTTGCACACGCTTTCCGCCTCCCACCTCTGTGTGCATTCCTCCATCCAGAGTAGATTCTGCTGGGACCTCCCCTCTGTCACACCCTGAGCATGGGATTGAGGAAGCCAGTGAATTGGGCTCAGCCCTGTCCTTGGGGAGCTGACTCTTCAGGATGGTTACCACACAGGTGGCTGAGGGACCTGACCTAACGTGTGCCTTCTGGGACCCTCTGCATATAGCTCGAGTGTCCCCAGCATCCTTGTGAGCCACGTGCTGACGCTGCAGCACGCCAAAGCGCTGTCCTTGGTGTGGGATTATTTGCAGTTAGTATTCCAAATGTCAAGTTCCCCTTGACTTGCGCTGAGCAGACGAAACAAAATGGCAGACAGATTAGAAGAGGCTTGAGAAGCCTTTTAGGATTTGAAAACCTTACTGTGTTGACTTTGAAAAGCTGCTGAACCCAGCCCATCTGTACAGAGTCTGGCTTGGAGCCCACTGGTTCTGTGGGCTTGGGAAACTCTGGACAGTGATGGCTCTCCCCTCCCCACCTGCGTGTGCATGGGAGCCAGGGATGCTCACCGAGAATGGTCAGGAATGGAATCCAGTCCCTCCCAATTAGTGTTGTGAGGGAAGGAGGAGAGGCAGTCAGGGGCTGGGGCCTCTGAGGGCTTTAGGAAGGTTTCCGGTGGGTCCCCCAACGTGGGGGGCCATGTCAGTCAGCATCCATTTAATCCCATCTCATATTTGCCCTTCCTACTGCAGAGACCCAGTGGGTAAAAGGAAACAGGATAGCCCACTGGATTATGGTTTTTCTGGAATGGATAGTTAGAAGTTTAAGAAGTTACACTCACGAAAAGTACAGAAGTCCCTGACCATGAATCCAGAGTGCCAGTGCTAGAAGAACCTTAGAGATGGTTCTGTTTATTCCCTTATTTCTACAGATGTAGTAGCTAAAGCTCAGAGAGGTTAAGTAATCGGTCCGAAGCCACACAGGAAGCTGCAAAGCTGGAATTGACGCCCATCTCTCTGTCTGTAGTGCCCATGCTTGTCCTGTGATGTCATCTTGGCTCCTGCTCTTAATCCTCCCTTGCAAGACTTATTTCTCCTGCCCTTCCCCCAGCTACTTCCTTTTCCTGCCTGGATTCCCCAGGAATTCCTCTGTGGTGCTGCCTTGTCCAGCTTGGGAGAAGCGACAAGAGCTGACCATTTGATGAGAACCCAGCCCCTTGCTGTTTCTCTGACACCTTCCAGGGATCCGAGTGCTTGAATTACCGGATTGTGCGTGCCTCCCTGGCTCCTGAGGACAGGCAGAAGTGAGCCTTGCACCTTGTTGGGCCTCTCAGGGTCTCAGGGAGGGTTCCTTGAATCAATGTGTTTGGGCACAGGGGAGATAGACTTTAAATGTTGTGAAACTCCGGGGCCCATGGCAGCCCGTGGTGTCTGGCTGGACACATGATCTTCAGCCCTAGCTTTAAATCAGCCTCTGTCTCCTGCTATCTCTGCCAGCCACGCAGGGCAGATTGCATGAGGGTTCTTGACGTGGATCACAGTTGCCGGGACCCAGAGTCTGGAAGGTGGTTTTTGCCTCTTCTCTCCTTTTTCTTTGCACACTTATGCGCAAGGGCCTTTTGTTCCCAGAATTGCAGCTTTCTCAGTCCCCATCCTAGAAACATTGTCGGAATGTAATAAATCTGATTCTGTTTATGTTGAAGAAATGAAACATATTGCTCTCCGAGGAGGAATGCAGTGGAGGCCTTGAACAGGGCTATGTTTATGACAACAGTTTGCACATGTGGCTTGATTTTTGAAAGCGTAGTGTTCTGCCCCTCTTGATGGGATTCTGGTAACAAGAGCTGATTCTTGTGTCCGGGTGTTGGGCAAACAAAGGGCAGAGCTGGCTGAGGCCCTCACAGCTGTGGCTGTCACCTTAGTTCTGAGAGCCTGGCTCCTCTAGGCCCTTGTCCTTTCCTGGGGGTTGCAGCTCTTCCCGGGGCAGTCACTGTGCTGCTTGAGTCAGAGCTTATTAGTTCAGCCTCCTGTTCCCATTTCCAGGTCCAAAACAACAGGATGAAATTTAATAGGCATAAATGTAAAGTCCTACAATGTGGGTTCAAAAAACTCAACTTCACAGGCACAGGATGAAGAAGAATCATTTGAACGGCGAGTGAGAAAGTGGCCCTTGAATGTAGCTGACAGTCGGCTCTGTGTGGCAGCAGTTGGCCATCACTTAAAGAGAGTAATACAGGCTCGCTGCACAGGTATCATGTCCGCAAGGAGAAAGATGATGTTGTTATTGTTAATAATTCATCCTAATAGCTAGGTACTTTACATGCATTATCCTTCCATTCTTAAAACCATCCTTTGAGGTAGGTCATATGATCCTCCTATTTTGGAAGAGGAGACCCTGGCTTGGAGAGGTTAAGTTACTTGACCAATGTTAAACTGCAAGAAAGTGGCAGAACCAACTGCAATCCAAGTCCGACTCAGAGCCTGTGCCACTTGGAGCTAGTGAGTGGGTTCGTAGATGGTAGAGATTTGGAATGGAGAAACACTGAAGGAAATGACAGCATTTAACTTGCAGGCAGAGTCTTTGTAACATCTGACTTGTATTTTATTTGTTTATTTTTATTATTTATTTATTTATTGAGACGGAGTTTTGCTCTGTTGCCCAGGCTGGAGTGCAGTGGCCCGATCTCAGCTCACTTCAATCTCCGCCTCTCAGGTTCAAGTGATTCTCCTGCCTCAGCCTTCTGAGTAGCTGGGACTACAGGCACGCACCATCACACCCAGCTAGTTTTTGTATTTTTAGTAGAGACGGAGTTTCACCATGTTGGCCAGGATGGTCTCATTCTCTTGACCTTGTGATCTGCCTGCCTCGGCCTCCCAAAGTGCTGGGATTACAGGCATGAGCCACCGTACCCGGCCTATTTTATTTATTTTTGAGAGAGGGTCTTACTCTGTCTCCCAAGCTGGAGTGCAATGGTATGATTACAATTCACTACAGACTTAAACCCCTGGTCTCAAGTGATTCTTCCATCTCAGCCTGCGAGTAGCAGGCAACACATCACCATGCCTGCCTAGTGTTAAAATACTTTATAGAGATAGGATCTTGCTTTGTTTCCCAGGCTGGTCTCAAACTCCTGGGCTTAAGTGATCCTCCTGCCTCAGCTGCTGCAGAAGTTGGGATTACAGGTGCAAGGCTTTGTGCTGGCTACATTTGACTTTTATATGGCCCTCACTGTGTACCTGGCACCATTCTAAACAGTTATGTGTATCAACTCCATTATTATCCCTGTTTTACAGATAGAAAACTGAGACACAGAGAGGGTAAGTCAGTTGCCCAAGATGATACAGCTTACACGTGGCAGAGCTGGGATTCAAACCCAGATATCCTGTCTTGGAGTTCTTTGGTTTTGGTTTTATTATGTAGAAACGGGATCTCACTATGTTCCCTCAGCCTCCCAAAGTGCTGGGATTTACAGGCGTGGGCCACCATGCCTGGCTTCTTGGAGTTTTTAATTACCAGGCCATGCAGCCTTACGGAGAGTCAGGTGGGTTGGGGTGGTGAGAAATCTAACGGTGTTTTTTGGCAGGATGATGGCTGTCCTGTTTGGATCCAGGACAGAGCTACAGCCTGAGCATGGCTGTATAAATGGGAGAGGCATCTGCTCTCCTGACTCTGCACACCAAATGGCCAGGAATAGGCAGAGGAGGCGGGAGGATGCAGGAGACCATCTTCTCCCCCGAGAGTCTATGAGGTTATGAAAATCCTTTCCGTATTCTGTGGGGTATGCGAGGTCTCCAGGCACACCCACATAGCTGGCTGGCTCCCAGGGCTTTGTTGAGTACAAGGTCAGCTTTCCTGGACATTCCCCACCCCCAAGCAGTGGTGTGTTCAGTGGTGATGGTCCCTGCGGACCACAGGAGGGGAAGTGACCAGGTGTTTGCCAGGTCCAGCCTGGCCCTATTAGGAAGCCCTGGTTGTCAAGCGCAGCAGAACTGCTGACAGTGACACAGGGGAAAAATGCTGCGTAGGGAGGAGGCGCGCGCGCGCGTGTGTGTGTGTGTGTGTGTGTGTGTGCATGTTTGCTTACTCCCCTCCTGACCTGAGTGCCAGCAGTGACACACTTTACTTGTCCCTTCTGGTCCCCTGTGGGCACTGAATCTGACTCTCCGATGCGCTTGACGCACTCTCAGGGCCCTCATTGAGCGGCAGCTTTGGCTGTGGGGCAAGGGAGCAAGTCCGTTTTTTTGATCTTTCTCCCTAAGCCAGGGCAGACAGAGGGACGGACACCTTAGGCTTACGTGGCCTTTTTGTAGCTCTTGTCAAGGACTCCTGGGAGCGTGTCACTTCCTTGGCTCTGGTTAGGGAGTGGAGACACAGGGAGGTGAAATGACTTCTTAGAGGCCATATAGCTAGCAAATGTGGGCCAAAGCTATAGTCAGGCCCTAGTGACTGGGGTCAGCGGAGTTTGGAAAGATGATCTCTTTAGCCCATCCCTTTCATTTACAGATGAGGCAGTGCAGCCAGATGGGCAGCTTTACCTGGCGGAGGCGTTCGAGGTGGCTGGGACTAGACTCAGGTCTCCTGGCTCCAAATCCCACATCCTCTCCTCCACACTCCCACCCCTCCCAGCAGCTCCCTGCTCCACTTTTAGTTTCCTTGGATCTCATTTCTTGTTGTTGCCTCTCCTGCAGGGCTGATGCGTGTATCTGTGACTGCCACATGGGAGTCCTTTCACCTACTGCTCCTGCCACCTTTCTTGGTTGCCAATATCTGATTATCCTATTTGCCACCCCCCTTGCCTCCTGGGAGCTAGTAGCAACAGCTGAAACTGAGGGGAAGGCTCACAGGCTTTGGCTGGGCAGCCTGGAATCCACTCTCAGCCCTTCACCTAGGAGCTGTGCGACCATGGGCAAGTCCTTCGACCTTTCTGAGCCCTGGTTTCTCATCTGGGAGATAAGATGATTTGGACTAGATAACCTCCAGTGACCTTGCAGCCCTGCACAGGCCTGTGGCTGGTGATTTTCATGAAAGGGAGCAAGAGCCACATTGACCTGTTGTTGGAGGCTCTTGGGAAGGGCAGATGACGTGGACTGGTGGGAAAGACCCTGTGTTCGGAGGCTCAGGCATGCATTTCCAGCTCTGCCTTCACCAGAGAACAGTTGCCTTGGCTGTGGGTGCCGGCGGGCAGTTGGGGCAAGGGACCACCCTCCTTGTCACCTCTCTGCCACTTCCTTTGCACCGATGCTGGGAGCACAGACATTGCTCTTCCTTTTTGGTGACCGTCCAGGGTAGAGAGGTTGCTGGTGAGTGTGTGAGTGGCAGGCTTCACCAGCTGACCAGCGTGTTGCAGGGCAGGGGTGATAGCCGGGCACAGGCAAACGCCAAATCCTGTGTCATGTAAGAGGAACCCCAGCCCTGTTTTTGGGCCTGCGAGATCTTATGCACAGTAGATCACAGGTATGTTGTGGAGGGAGAGGCATCAGAGCAGAACCAGAAGCCTCTCTTTGTCGCTGTCTTCAGTCTTGCTATTGTGTTGGCTGTATACATGGTTTTCATTCTTGGGTTTTTGTCTTGGCTGTGAAGTGGCACTATTTTCTGAACTAATCCTGTTTCATGTAACCCGAACCCAAGTATCTGGACGTGAAGGGCAAGCCTTTTCTTCCTCTTCCTTAACCAAGGATATCCGAGACTGTAGCATCTGGAAGTGGTTGGGCATCTGGTCTGAGGGAGTGTGTGCGTGCATGCACACACTTCTGTAATACAGAGTGCCTGTGTCCAGACAATGCGCCTTTGTCTCTCTAGCCAGGCATATACCTGTGCTTCTTTCTATATAGAGGACATTACTTGCAGAGGTTATTATATCCAGGCGTATGTGTGTGTGGCATACACATGTATAAACCTTTATTTCTACTTAGAAGAAGGAAATTTTCAAGGGCTTTATGTGTGCAGAAGCGTTTGCAGTGATGGATGTTGATGTATTTTTCTTTACAAAGTGTAATAAGCCGTTTAACAGTGCCTTCAGTGGCTGTCATTAGCCATTTCTTCATTACTTCCAGGCTCTGCCGAATCATACATTGGGGGACCCCTGCTCCCTGGCACCAGGAGAAGTGATCTGCACTCATGCTGGCATGCTCAGGAGATGGCATGGACTCTTCAGGATGGCCTGCGTTGGCAGTCTGTTAAGGGTGTCTCTTTGCTGCCTGGTTTTGACATGGGTGGGATCCTGTCCTGAGAGATTTCTGGGCTGGTTATATCCTTGAGAGTTAGGCTCTGAAAACGATTTTTTTGACTGCACAAGGTTGGAGTGTTGAGATTTGGGCTGTGTCAGCAGGTAGAGCCTGTGTCCTCACCTTGCGGGTGACAGGCAGACGTTGCTGAGTACTTCCATCAGAGGGATGTGCATGAGGAACCTAGGATGGACTGATAGTGGGGAGGGACTGCTGTGAACAAAAGGGTCGCCCTTGCTCTGGTTTGTCCTCAGGGACTGCTAGCCAATGGATTCATAATAGAATTTTACACTCAATGCCAGAAAGAACTTGGTGTAGCCATAAGGATGAATAAAATGGGAATGGATGGCCGTGGAGGTGTGGGGGGGTCCAGGCCAGGTGATTCCTTGGGCACAGTATTTGCTCCTCCCTGAACCACTACTTGAGCCTCTGTTAAGGAAGGCCATTCATGCCTCCTTCTTGGTCACCAGCAGTCCTCATGTGCCCGGAACCAGTGCCTTTTGGGGTAGCCCTCCCTCCTCGCTGGTGGTAATTAACGTTGATTGATTTTTGCTTTTTTTTCTGTTTGGCCCGGGTTTCTTTCTGGCTTAGGTTGATTTTCAGGCCTACCTTCTCTGCTTTGGGGGCTGCCTGTGGGGGAATCTGTTTTGTTCTTGGGCTCAAGACTCTTGTGTGTATGTATTTGGGGACCATATAATATCCCAACCAGGATACTTTTAAAACCAGGCGGTGCTATTCATCGGTATGGTGGGGCGCCAGGTGTGAATGTGCAAAGTCTGGGATGCGTGGTCTCCTTGGTGTATGTTGGAGGCTCTCCTTCCAGCTACCGGGTATTGACCAAAATCTACCCAAAGAGCAGTGCAGTGTTCCTCTCTCCTCCCTACTCCAGCCCTAGCAGCCCAAGATGGATTGTGGGGTGAGAAGGACAGCCAACCAGGGCTGTCCCCTCCCCCAGTTCTCAGGGAGGGTCGCGGCTGGACCGCTGTTTCGTGTTGAACATTTGCTGCCATGGCATCCAGATTCCCAAGAAGCTGGGGGCTCCCTGCCTGTGATTGTGTAACTTGGAACAGTTGATGGGGGGAGGGAGATCCTTGAATTAGATCAGAAAAATGTCGTTTTCTGGTGACCCCTTGCAGAGCCTATGGTCTCCTTGAAGCTTGCTCACCTCCCCTGTAGCCTGGGGCCCTGGACCAAGCAGGGACAGGTGGCAGAGGCCTGATAGCGGACCCTCTTGTTGTTGTGAGCCCCAGCCTGGCAGGCCATCCTGCTTCCTCCCAGTACATAACTCAGTATTGATTGTGCAGGAGGCTGGAACTGTCACATGCAGTAATCCTTGCTTCGCAGCAGGCATGCTCCTTGAAGGAAGAAAGGAAGAGGTTTTGTCCCTGATCTAACATGCCTTTAAAAATGCACCTTGATTTAAGATTCAGCTTTTTGCAGCATATTTTAAAATGTCAGAAAGATAAATATGCAGCCTTCTTAATGTGTCTGCCTTGAACAGCCCTTTAAAAAAAAGTATATCATTTATCCTCAGGGTCACAGGCTGTTTGCCTCCCTCCCCGCCTCCTTCCCTGCCTTTGATGGTCTATCCACCTCTTCTGGGAGCTGAGTTTTGGTGGCGGGAGAGGGATAGACCCAAACCCCATTCCTTCCAGAAGTCCAGGAGATGCATTTCTTTTCTCAGTTTTGAGGCTGGTCAAGAAAGCCGTACAGAGTTTCTAGAATATTATTTGGAACTTTGCAAAACAGGCAGGATCTAGGTACCCTTCAGGGGCATCCTTCTCATTTCCTACAAAATCCCACTGACCAGAAGATGAAGAGGAGGAGAATGCACACACCAACCCCTGCTCTCCTGGACAGGCAGGCACTGGCTCCCCGTTCCACTGTCATGTGGAGGAAGTAGGGCCTGGTGCGTTTCTGATGCGGTGCCTGTGACCAGAGCTTCATTTCCAAGGTTGGGGTAGTGGTCCCTTCTCAGCTTCGTTAAGGTCCCGGTAGGTGTTGGGTTACAGGTAAGGGAGATGCCACTGGAGAGGGAATCCGGTCTGTGGGGTTGTCATTGTGTGTAGCTTTTATAAAGGCGCCTTGGCAACATGGCTGTAGATGCTTCTCCCAGAAGGAATTGGAGGAACCCCCCCCCCGGGTTTTTCAAGATGTGAGTGAAGATGTCAAAACACCGTTAGGCTGATTGAGGAACTCAGAAACTCTGGTGGACAAGGCAGCATGGAGCCTGAGCGAGAGCTGCTGGGAGAGCTGGTGTGATGAGGCAGTCACACATGGTGAGGCCTGGGCTAGCCTCTGTGAGTATGTAGACGAGGACCTGGAGGCCCAGAGAGGGTGGTGACTTGGCAAGGTCACACAGCAGATCAGCAATAGAGCGAGGACCAGAGCCCTGCCAGATAGTTCTTCTGACCAGAAGGTTTTTGTCACCTCAGCCTCCTGCCTCAGGTGGGCCGTGCTGGCGACTCAACCGTCCTGATTTTAGCACGTGAACACCTCGCTCAGGCAGGGTTGTGCGTGTGTTCCTTGTTGTGAACACACTGGACCATGTGGTCCTTGCCTCTGGCTCATTGTTCGCTGCAGGCCCTGTTGCTCTCAGGGAGAGAGGATGGGAGATGAGGAGCGCCTCCCTGCATGTGACTGCCTGGGTATGAGGTCAAGGCGGCTGTGGCATGACTCCAGGGTACAAGCCCCCATTCTCCCTCCCACTCGCTAGAGTCGCCCTTCCTCTTCCCTATAAACCATTTTGAGGATCATAACATTTATCATGAGCTTTATTATGGGAGACTCTTCTTCGTGTTTAAAAATAAACGCTGGCTTACGGAACTATATTTGGTATATGGAAGTCGTTTGCATGTAAATGTGCTTAAAGGACAACTGCTTTATTTAAGATGCAGAGTGAGCCCCAGCTAGAGGAGCCTGGGATGGGGGAGGGGAGGGACCCAGGGGTCTGCCTGGCTCCGGACAGTTGAGTGTAACCCACAGTCCTGTTGAATCTGTCGTTCTTTTCCCTGGGGACAATTGCAAAACAGGATAACTGGTACTTAAAAATTCATAGAAAATGTTTCTTATTACAACGTCATAATTGTTATGACTCAGAAAAGTAGAATTGCCTTTCCACTATGCCTGTCTGCCCTCACTTTTGTTGCCTACTGAGTCCCCAGCAGCAGCTGCAGAATCATTAAAGAGAGAGAGAGAGAGAGAGAGAAAGAGAGAGAGAGAGAGAAAGGGAAAGAAAGAAAGAAATCCAGGGCGATGCTTTATTTATGTTAACGGCTACATTTGACTTGAAAATTCTGTCCCTTGAGCCTTGAGGTCAGCACATTGCAGAGTGATTGATGGCTGTCAGGAGCGGGCAGGGCGGCAGATTGCAGAGGGGGAAGTGGACAGATGATGCCATGGCTTTCCGGGGGCTTAGCAGATCCCAGGCCTTGAAAGGAACGTGATGGAAAACAAAAGCAGATGGAGAACTCTGCTTTGGCCCTTACCTGTTTTCTTTCTTTCTTTCCTTTTCTTTTCTTTCTTTCTCTCTCTCCCTCCCTCCCTCCCTCCCTCCCTTCCTTCCTCCCTTCCTTCCTTCCTTTTCTTTCTTTCTGTCTCTCTCTTTCTTTCCTTCTTCCTTCCTTCCTTCCTTCCTTTTTTTCCTTTTCCCTCTCTTTCCTGTTGAGCATTAGGAAGTGGGGGAAGGGCATCCTGCACCCTCAGAGCACCCCAGAATGTGTCACTTTTGGGTGTGGCACTAGGGTAAGATCCGAGAGAGGCTGGGCCCAAGATGAGGCACCCCTAATCCCAAGTGCCTGAGTTACTGCTTAGAAACCAGGAGGCCCGGCTCTGCCCTGGCATTGCCTATCCTTGAAATCCCCAGAAACATCTTGGGCACCCCCCCCCACCTCCTTGGCCCCATTTCCTAGGTCCGCAAACCAAACAGGGAGGACCAACTCTGGGCTCTTATAAATTGTTCCTGCCTTATGGCCTGCGCTACTTAGGATTATGTTTCCACAGGGCTTTCTGGCTAATCCTTGTGTATTTTCAGTGGTGGAAACAAATGGTATCGGACCCACAGGCCTGTTTACAGATAGGGAGACACGGAAATGATGGAAGAGCTTTGAATTTTAAACATTAGCTAATGAAATTGCAGACAAGGGCAATGGGTGGAACAGCCTGGGTATTCCCATGAAACACTTATTAGAGTCAGAACGCGCTGGGGTCGGCCATGAGGGAGAAAGGCAGGCCTGGCTCGCGTGTGTGCACCACAAACATTTATGGTGCCCTTTCCTGGTGCCCGGAGCTGTGTCAAAGAAGAGCTTTGAATCCTGCCCAGGGTGTCTCAGCCTGGCTAAATATACAATAAGCTTGGGGCAGAGGAGCAGTTTGGCTGGCGGGACCTTTCTGCACAGAGGAGCTGGTATCTGCAGAGTTGGAGGAGATACCAAACCAGGCTTGGAAGGAAAAGGAGGCTGACCTGGCTGCAAAGAGGAAGGGATGCGGGAGGGTATTCCGGGCAGATGCTAGAGAAGCTGGAGGTGAGGCTAGAGTTCGGTGTCCCCCGGAATGGGCATGACGGTGGGGGCTGGAATTCGTCATTTCCCTTGCTTCTGCCTCCCCGTCTTGTTGCTGCACCGTGTGCAGTTGTTTCAGAGATGGGACTGGCTGTTCATTCATCCGCTAATTGTTTTGATAAGAGACTCTAATTATCCACTGCGATCATCAGATTACCCTGAGCTCCAGGAGGGAGATTTGAGAGTTTGAGCTGCGGCTGCTGCTACCATCAGCACCACCATCCCTGCTAAAAGGAACCTGCTCTTATACCTTGGCCTCTGTGCCTGCTTCCGGCCAGTGCTCACTAAGCCAGCACATGAAGGTGTGACAGGCTGCTGGTTGGAGGGGGGCGGGGGGTGGGGGCTGCCTGTGAAATCCACCCGAGAGTACAATCCCCTGATGTCAAGCAGGATTTTCCCTTTGATTATCTTTGCCACTGTGTTAAGTCCGCAG
Source organism: Mandrillus leucophaeus (assembly GCF_000951045.1). Lineage (NCBI taxonomy): Eukaryota > Metazoa > Chordata > Mammalia > Primates > Cercopithecidae > Mandrillus > Mandrillus leucophaeus. The sequence continues at coordinate 3,950,540 of NW_012101365.1, read as the reverse complement.
ATAAGAGGTTTGGTTCTAGGGATTTCAAAATAAGGAGAGGAGTGTGGAGGACACCAGAGAAAAACAGTAACGCCTCTAATGAATTGACATCAGCAGTCGAGACAAATTCAAAATCCTTTTTGAACTGTTTGATTAAGTTCTACTTACATATGATTTTAGTATAAAGAGAGCAATAGGCAAAAAACAACCAGGAAGGCAGATTATAAATTAATCCAATAATTGAATCCCCCAGCAAAGGTAATGGGGAATGATGGCGTCGTAATTGATCTGATACAGAGTTTTACATCAGCAGGAGTTACAAAATAAGGGAGTGTTTCATCTTGGGAGGACTGATTGTGATTGGATATGTTGTATCTTAAAGCCTTGGCCCTTGGAAAGCTTTGGTATGGCGTGTTTGACCTTTTCCCCACCTTCCACTCCTGTCTTCTTTCAGCCATGTCTGTAGATCCAGAAGAGCTGGTGAATCCCATGATACTTGGGCGTAGAGAAGTAAGATTCTGTTTCTGCCTTTTCCTAGTGAGATCAGAGGCTCACAAACCATCTTGTTGGTTAACATGGTTCTCAGAGGAAAGGGCAGCTAGGCTGTGGGGTCTGGCTGGGATTTAGAGGAGTGGGCAGAAATGGAGCTGTAATGCTGAAAGGCACTGGGCGCTCAGTGCTGGAGTGACTCGTGCTGGGATGAGGTCCTGGGCCCCGACACTCGGCTGCTCCATTTTTCCGTTTATAAAATGGAACTGCAGTAGATGATATCAAAGTTCCCTTTTGGCTCTACTCTCTTAGTTTGTTTATTCTTAGACCCCATTTTCCCGCCAAAGCAGAAAGCCAGAGAACATAGGTCCAGCTCTCTGCTCCCCAGTGCTGGCTACCACAGGCTGCGCCTTCTCCTCTTGGTAATGCAGAGCGGCTTTCTGCCTGGCTCTCTCCCATTGTCTTCACATTTGGGGCTCAGCTAGCCTGGAAGTTTGGCAACATGTCAGGCCGTATATCTTGAAAACCGCCCTCCAGAAACCACCTCGTTTAGCAGATTTACCGACATATTGGACCTGCCTGTTCTCAGGGGCCAGCGTACTAAATCACAGCGGGGCCACTGGGCTTGGATGCCTTGACGCAGAACTTTTCAAAAAATTTCAAGCAGGATATATCACTGCCCCATTAACTCCCTGCCATTAATCTACTCCTAAAAACCTGGAGTTTTCCCAAAAGGACTGGAACGGGGTGAAAAACGGACCCATTTGGTAAATTCTGTAAATCAGGCTGGCCTTCTCTCCTCGGCCACTCCGGCCTTGGTGATGGGTTGCTGTGTGGGAGGGTAGAGCTGCAGCCTTCCAAGCTTTCGAGGGAGCGTCCCTGAGGGAGCGTCCCTAGGACGGATGTCAGTCTTAAGGGGCTGCTGTTCTGTATCCTGCTCTGGCCTATGGGGTCACTGAGTGAAGTGTTCTCTAGGGGTGTGGGGGTGGGGACTGTCGTCAGGAAGAGCTGCAGAGAATGCAGCCGGCTTCTTGATGGCACGGAAGCCGAGCCTGGTGCTGGGGCTGTGCCAAGGACTGTCTGGAAGGGACCAACCCCTTGCCTGACTTTTCTGATTGCCAAGAGGGATTTTGTTGTAAAGGGGCTTTGTCTGCAGCCCTGAAGACTGTTGAAAGAGTCCATCCCCGCTTGTGATTTCTGTGACCGGAAGGCTTTCTCCTTTTGGAAGAAGATGCTGTCCAGGAGCTGGTTGAAGCCCACCCAGCAAACCTGGATTTGAAATGCCAGTGTTCCTCGCTCACTAACCTCAGGAATACAGGCAACATGCTTAACCTCTGGGCTCCTTAATTCCGCACCTATAAAATGGGGATAAAACACATTCTCCAAGGATGCTTGAGGATTAAATGAGATAATTCTTGTAAAATACTTAGGATAATACTTAGTGCAATGCTGGCATTCTATAAATGATACTCAGTAAATCTCCTCGGGGGAGACACATAGGATACCTGCTGCACTCTGCTTGTACATCCTGCTCAGGTGGGCCTGTGCTAGCTTGAAGGAGGAAGATCCTCTTTTTTGCTCGTTCCCTATTTCCCTCCACTACCACCCAGTCTTTGCAGCCTCACTTTTGTGGTAGAGTCAGACAGTCTCTGGGGCAGAGCCTTCCTCTGCTTCTTCTGGGTGAGTCCTTTCCACCTCCAGATAGGTGGGAATTCAGCTGTCATTGGAATCCAGGCTTTTGCAATCCAAGGCTGAGCTTTGCCCCCAAGCACCCGCATCCACCCACACCTCTGTTGGCCTTCTCCCGGCCCTTCACTTGCCTGAAGGCAGATAGCATGGTGAGGTGAGGCCAAGAGCAGTCCTTACCTGCCTGTTGGGACAGGGTCTGATGAGCAGGCCGGGACAGGAGGCTGGAGCAGCACCTCCTCCCAGGAAGATGGGGAGCCTCTTTCCAGCAGGACGCCTGGCGTCCTGCCCTGCTGGAGGAACTGGTTTCCAGGGCCTGACTCCCAGCCCCACCTGCTGGAGGGGTCTTGGGATTAGAGAAGCCTGAGAGCAGAGGTCTTGCCTCTGTTTCCTGGAGTGATTTACTTTTCTCCCCACTTACAGTAAAAGTATCTGTTACCTTGTGCATCTTCTGGCCTTTACAACACTGATGAAGTCCTGGAAGAAGAATTGGGGGTTAAATTATTTTTCTTTCCCCACTGAAGAGTAGTCAAATGTTCTGGGAGCTTCATTGACTTGCTTAAGGGTTACCCATTGACTCTTTGAGCTGGAAAGTGGGAGATTGAAGGGCCCTGTACCTTCTCACTCCAGGAAGGTCCAAATAAACTCAGAAAGGTATTTCTGCCTTGTCTTTGTTCTGGAGGTTTGGAGTCTCCTCCTGAGTTCCCTTGGAAATCATAGGTCAGAGTTCAGTGAACAGACCCCTGGAGTACAAGTTACTATTTGTCAGTATTGTCCTGGGACAATTACGGCTTTTTATTCCCAGCCCCCTTGTAAGTGCCTGGGGCAGTTTGAGGGCAACCAGTGATTGTATGGGTTCCTGTTTTATGTTGGGTGCTGTGTTGGGACTTTCAAAGGCCACCTGGTAATGCCAGCTGACTTAACACTTGAGGCATAAGTGAATGGATGGTTTTGCCTGAACCTGGGTTGGTTGATTGAGGTGCGGGGGGTTAGGGGGTGGGGAAACAGATGAGTTGTTGCTTGGAGAGGAGAGTGGGTATTCCTTTTTTTTTTTCTTTTGTCCTTCCTGCAGGGGAGGACCTTGCTTTGTACGTCTCTTTAGCATACATAATGTAGAACCCATATTCCTGCTTGACCTTGGCGTTTTCACATGGTATTTGATAGGTGCCATCTTGAATGTGTGTGGCCAGGTGCATTATCAGATGTAGCAGTAAGAATGAGCTACATCCTAGATCCTGGAGGGGATTGCCTCCTGGCCCAAGAACTCCCAAAACGTTCTGATGTGTGGTGGACACACATCAGAGAAGGCTGGCCATTGTCTGTGTTGGTGGCTATTGGCCGTGGCTGTTCACCTCTCACACATCTCAACCCACTGAAGCCTCTGCTACAGTGCTACAAAACTTCACCAGCAGTGCTGCAATGGATCTCTGATGCCTCAAATCCACAGGTGTCTTTAGTCCTTGTCAGCCCTGTTTACTGCCTGATTCTGTGTCTTCCTTTCTCCTGTCTGGTCAGCCTTTCCCAGCAGCCAGGAAGGGACAAGAGAAATCGTGGAGACTTGTGAGAAACCAGATCCTTCTTGTACAGTGGTGTCATAAATGACATGAAAGGCTGGAACCGGGGCCACCACTGTGCCCCTCCTACTTCCCACCTGCAGCCTTTGATGTCTGGTAGACCTACTCATTTTCCAGTCCTGAAGCTTTGGAAGGGCAGGGCTGAACAGAGTGCATCCTATTTTCCAGCCCTTCTTCCAACCAGCTTTCAGTTTTTATCTCCAGGCAATCAAGTAGTACTCAAAACATCATGCCTCTACTCATGCTCACTGAACCTCCTTACTTTGTAGGCCAGTGGGCTCAGACCCCACCTCCTTCTCATGGGGGACATTCTGTCCATTTTGAGCCTGGTGGACTTCAGCTCCCTTTTCCCCATTCTGCTCTTAATTTCCAGAATATCGCATGGAAGACGCTCCAGTGTGTTTGGGTGAGTGATGCTAGTTGGTTGTCCTCGGAGGGCTTACCATCTGCAAATCAGTGAGCTGAAGTACGTGCATTCCTCATTTGATTTGCATGGGAACTCTAGGTTTAATATAGATTTCCCAGTTTTCCACGGAGAAAGCTGAAGCGCGGTCAGGTTAAGGACTTCCCAGGCCTCTGGCCTGAGAGTTGCCCTACTTGTTTGTGCACACTCACCTAGAAGAGCCTTTGTAGCATTTGTGGAATATTGAGGTAATGCAGTGAGCGCTTTCGGGACTGTAGCAGGGTGTGGTAAAAGGAGCTCTGGGACAGAAGCTAGGGATGGATACCACCCAGCCACTTGACCTCAGGCAAATGACGGCCCCACTCAAGTCCACAGTTTCTTCATCCAGAAACTGAGGGCACTGAGATGAATCCAGCCTGCTGCCAGAGTTCACCGTCTGAAACACACGTCTGGCCATGCTGCACCAGTGCCTGCAGTCTTGAGGGCATTCTCCTGTTCTTCAACGTGAAGCCCGAGCTCTCTGGCTGGGCCCCCAAGGCCCTGTGGGCCAATGCCGTTGTCACAGCGTCCCCTGTCTGTCCAGCATGAACAGAAGGGCTTCCTGGGAGTTCTTGGCTATACCCTGTTCCCTCAGGCCACTGTGCCTGTGCAGTTTCTTCTGCCTGACATGCCCCTTGCTGCTTTTGCTTGCTAGGGGGCCAAGCTTCCCCTTGCAGCCGAGCTCCAGGTTATTTTCCCAGCAAAGCTTTCCTGCCTCCCAGAGCAGAATAAACTGCACCCTTTTTTTGTACTCCTGTTCATTCATTCCACAAATTCACTGGTTGAATGTCAGGCACTGTTCTAGTTGCTGTAGTTTCCGAGAAAGCCTCAGAAGCTTCTGTGTGTGGATTGAAGCTATCTGCTTATCTGCTCTCCTCTTTCTCCTGGTTTCCTTGAAGTCACGGCCTGTGCCTCTGTGTCTGCCCCCAGTTCCTAGCACCTGGATGATGTTCAGCATCTACTTCCTGACCACCTTCCCACCTCTCAGGACTCTGGCATTAACTTAAAACCTTTCTGGTGGGCAAGTGTGGTGGCTCACGCCTGTAATCCCAGCACTTTGGGAGGCCAAGGCGGGCGGATCACGAGGTCAGGAGATCGAGACCATCCTGGCTAATACGGTGAAACCCCGTATCTACTAAAAATACAAAAAAATTAGCCAGGCATGGTGGTGGGCACCTGTAGTCCCAGCTACTCGGGAGGCAAAGGGAGGAGAATCGCTTGAACCCGGGAGGCGGAGGTTGCAGTGAGCCGAGAGCGCACCATTGCACTCCAGCCTGGGCGACAGAGCAAGACTCCCTCCATCTCAAAAACAAAAGAAAACAAAAAAGCCTTTTTGGTATAACCTGTCTTTGGCTTCTTTGAAGGCAGATCTCTTCCCTCTGTGGTCTATTTCTTTTTTGAAAAAGAAAGGCCAGTGTCACCATTTCTCATCTCCGAAACTGGCTTTCCTTTCACTTTCATTCAGTGCTTTTCCACCCCTGGAAGTCACTGGCATTTGACTCTTCTGCTAGATTGGAAGTCCCTAGAGGGCAGGGAGACCTCTGATTCACCTCTGAAGTCCTGCTCCCTCTCCAGCCTGGCATTAAGCAGGTACCTGGGGCAGGAATGGATGGCAAGCGGCCTCCTGTTGGTGCATTTCAGAGGGGTCTGGGCACTGAGGGAGCCTTCCTTCTGTCAAATCCTGAAAAATCATGACGTCTATGTAGACAGTGAGTTTGAAACCAGTTTCTCCAGCACTAGTCTTTGTGGTTGCTTCATTCCTCACATGCCTCCCGGCCACCTGCGTCTTTCAAAGAGAAGAGGCCCACAAAAGAATAATACAAATTTTCTGGAAATACCATGTCTTAGCTGCTTCTTTTTCTTCAGGACTTTTTTTTTTTTTTTTTTACCTAATAAATTGATGTAGAAACTGTTTCTGGCCATTTTCCTGCAGGTGGTCATTATCCCCTTGGAAGGCTGACGCCAGCCTGGAAGGTGGATTATTAACAAATTCAGGGAGGGTCTGTGTGGTACAAGCAGGAACACAGAAGGTTGGCTTGCATGAAGGTAGGGGACGTTGAGGACCTTCCCACCTGTGGGGCTGAAAGTGACACTGAGTGGGTAAGGCTGAGTCCTGAGGCACCTGCTGCTTCTGTGTTTGGAAGTTTCCCCTTTAGAGGGGTTTCTGCTTCCCTTCCTTCCCTCAGCACAGGCAGATGTCTTATGTACCTACATAGTGCCAGGTGTAGACCTGGGTGGGAGTTGCAGAGCAGGTCACTCTGCAACTCCCACCCAGGTCTACATTGCCAGAGGAGCTTTCCATTTAATGGTGAGAGTAGGGAGAAAGTGACTGTCACTGTGCAAGGGGACATGGGCCCTAGCTCCTAAGTCTGTCTGGCTCATCATTTAGAAGCTGTTTGAGAAGGATGTTAGCTCTTCGCTAAGCCTCAGTTTTCTCATCTGTAGGCTGGGGATAAGGATACTTCCTCACTTCTCTAGGTTATTAGAAGGATTAGAAAGAACACATGTAGAAGCACCTGCAGGTTCCCAGTGCTCAGGGCTGGTTGGTTCTTTGCCCTTCTACTCCGTTGAGCGTGACCTGCTGCAGCCAGTGTGGTGTGGACAGCCTAGAACACTAAGGATTTGACCAAAGAATCGCAGTGTTTCCAAGCCTCAATTCGCTCATCCATAGAATGAGAATTCCCATTCACTGGGTTGCTGCGGGGGATAGATAAAATCATAGCGGGGAAAGGTGCCTGGTACATCCTGGGACAGGGCGACCTCTTACCTCCCGTCACTCTCTCACTAAGTTTTAAGGATATTGTAACTGGCATAGGTAAGGCTGGTACAGTGGTATAATAGTCTGGAATATCTTTGTAGTGGGAGGAGGGGGAAGATTCCTAGCTTGGGGTTAGGAGATGTGGAGAGGCTCCTGAGAGGTCATGCCACTTCCTGCATCTGAAGGGGACCTGGGAGAGAAGACTGCGGACACATTCCTCTCCTGGCAGTCCTGTTCCTTACAGCCTGTGCCTCCAGCTCCTCCACCAGGAGGTGAGACTCGGCAGAGAGCTGCTTGGAAAGCTTTATCCTTCCCCAGCCCCCCAAACTCTGGGGTGTGAAGATGAACTGGTGTAACTATAGCTTGGTGTTTTGGTGTCTGTGAGGAAAGCAGAATTGGCTCAAGCTGCTTTCTCAGTTAAGGGGATTTAAGAAGAAAAAAAAATTTAATCCTACCCTGGTGATCAATCTGACACCTTCCCTTTGAGCCCCAGATGGCTGGTTGGGGTAGAAAGTTGGCCACTGCTGCTGTTAGGGAACGGAATGGTATAGCTGTCTCTCTGTATTGAAAATTACGGCTCTCTGTACGCACATGCACATTACATGTATAAAGCGTGTTTCCCTGGTTTGGTTTTTTGGAGGGTATTGAAATACTCCCGGAAGGTTCCTGTTGGTTAAATGTCATCCTTGGAGGTGTCACATGAACACTGCCTGGAACCGTGTTCATTTGCCTTGGTTCAAAGTCTTTACCCACGTCTCCTTGCTCCCACCCCAGGCCTGGAGATGAGGTAGATGGCATAGAAAGAGGATGGAGAGGCCTGGCGCCGTGGCTCACACCTTTAATCCCTCACTTTGGGAGGCTGAAGCAGGTGGATCACCTGAGGTCAGGAGTTCGAGACCAGTCTGGCCAACATGGTGAAACCCTATCTCTACTAAAAATACAAAAATTAGCTGGGCATGGTGGCGGGCACCTGTAATCTCAGCTACTCAGGAGGCGAAGGCAGGAGAATCGCTTGAACCTAGGAGGTGGAGGTTGCAGTGAGCCGAAATTGCACCATTGCTTTCCAGCCTGGGTTACAAGAGCAAGATTCCATCTTTAAAAAAAAAAAAACAGACACACACACACACACACACACACACACACACACACACACACAGAATGGAGACACGACCTCACTGTCTTCACTCCTTGAATACGGCATCCCATCTCTTGTAGACAACTTTAGACATGTTTTGGAAAGTGAAAGGAAAACATTCACTATTATCTGCGTGACTTCTAGACTTGGACAAAACACTGCCCAGATCTACACATTTTTTTTGTGGTTTGATGCTTTTTTGTTTGATAGACATGTTTATCAATTCATGTCACCAGGCTGGAGTGCAGTGGTGCGACTTCTGCTCACTGCAACCTCTGACTCTTGGGTTCAAGTGATCCTCCCACCTCAGCCTCCCCAGTAGCTGGGATCACAGGTGTCTGCCACCACAGCTGGCTCATTTTTGTATTTTTTGTAGAGACAAGTTTTCACTGTGTTGCCCAGACTGGTCTCAAACTCCTGTGCTCAAGCAATCTGCCTGCCTTGGCCTCCAAAGTGCTGAGATGACAGGTGTGAGTCACCACGGTTGGCCGATGCTTTTTCTTTTGATAAATATGTGTATTATCATTACAGTTTAATGGCCTCATAGGCTTTATTGAATCATTCCCTTAATTGGCGATTCCTTCCTGTCCTCTACCTCCCCACCCTGCCATTGTACATAACACTGCAGTGAACATCTTTGTCTTTCATTGTGGATGATTTTTGCTATGATCTAAATATTGAGGTCTCCCCAAAATTCACATTGTTGAAACATAATTCTCAGTGTGATAGTATTGAAAGGTGGGTCGTTTGGGGAAATGATTAGGTTATGAGGGCTCCATCCTCATGAATGGAATGAGTGCCCTCCTAAAAAAGGCCGAAGGGATGCCACGTGAGGAATCAGGAAGAAGGTGCCATTTTTGAAGCAGAGCTCAGGCCCTCACCAGACACCGAATTTGTGAGTGCCTTGATCTCAGACTGCCCAGCTCTGGAACTGTCAGCAATACATTTCTATTATTTATAAATTACTCACGTGAAGGCATTTTCTTATAGCAGCAGGAATAGACTAAGACCTCTTCTCTTCTCTTCTCTTCTCTTCTCTTCTCTTCTCTTCTCTTCTCTTCTCTTCTCTTCTCTTCTCTTCAGACGGAGTCTCGCTCTTTCGCTCAGGCTAGAGTGCAGGGGCGCGATCTTGGATCACTGTAAGCTCCACCTCCTGAGTTCACACTATTTGCCTCCCGAGCAGCTGGGACCACAGGTGCCAGCCACCACGCCCGGCTGATTTTTTTGTATTTTTAATAGAGATGGGATTTCACTGTGCTAGCCAGGATGGTCTTGATCTCCTGACCTCATGATCCGCCCGCCTCAGCCTCCCAAAGTGCTGGGATTACAGGCGTGAGCCACCGTGCCCAGTTAGAATAAATTCCCAGAAATGTAGTTACTGGGTCAGAAAATATGGACCCTCCCGCTAAAACCCTTGAATCCTTTGCCAAATTATTTTCAGGAGGGTTGTCTTGGCCAGTTGCAATGGCTCACACCTGTAATCCCAGTACTTTGGGAGGCCAAGGCAGGAGGATTCCTTGAGACTAGGAGTCTGAGACCAATCTGGGCAATATGGTGAGACCCTGTCTCTACCAAAGAAAAAAAAATTAGCTGGGCATAGTAGCGTGAGCCTGTAGTCTCAGCTACTCAGGAGGTAGAGGCAGGAGGATTGCGTGAGCCTGGGGGTTGAGGCTGCAGTGAGCTATGATTGTGGAACTGCACCCCCGCCTGGGTTACAGAGCGAGAGACCCTGTCTCTAAAAAAATAAAAATAAAAGAGATCATGCTACTGTACTCCAGCCTGGGCGACAGAGCAAGACCTTGTTTTTTCTGTTTTTTATTTAAAAAAGCTTCTTAATTTATACCGAGGCTAGCAATAGATAAATGGGTACTCTAACCGCATTTTTACTTGCACTGGAAGTTATTAAACGTTGAGGAATCTCTTTTTTTGCTTGCTCTAGATGAAAAATGTTATAACTCTGACTTTTCTACTTTCTGTACCAAGTACCAAGTTCAACTGCTGTGTGCTTCTCATAGTACCAAGTGGTGTGTGGTGAGTTCTTTCTTTTCCTTGACTGCCAGAGACTTGCAGCTATGTAGGAGAGGAGGGACAGGCAGCAGCTGGAAACAGAGGTAGATCAGGCATGGTCTTGTGCTACTGTGTGCAGTATGAGCTGTGGGCACTCTCACAAGTTAAGGACAGAGTTATGTGGCCCAGAGAGCCTTGGCCTTGAGGAGTGGGTACAGCCAGTGCTTGATCTGTATGAGGAGGCTCTGGTAGTAGCCTTGATTCAACATTTTGTTCAGTAATGTTTATGGGGGCCTCCTGGGCACCAAACTCAGTGGGAATAGGGAGATGGATAAGAGCCAGCAGCCTCTCCAGGCAGACAGAATCACACGCGGGGAATTTCTATATGCTGTGACAGATGGCTGGATAGGGTGCCATGGATGATCAGGGCCGAGTGACAAGCTCTGCCGTTCTTTTGTTCTTAGGATTTTCAGCTCCCTTCCCCCTTTCCTGCTTATCAAGGAAGGTTGGGCAGATCAACAAGTATCCCCTCCCTGTCCAGCATCTGCACCCAGGTGGCTTTGACTTCATACTGGGAAGGGACACTGGAAGCTTCATTCACCTCCTCTGCTGGGACACTGCCAGTTGACCGGGTGCTCACTGTCTAACTAGGCAGCTCCCTCTGCAGTTCTGGTGAGACCACTTCCACAAAAAGAACAACTCTTTTCCTTAAGAGCCCTTTGAGGTCCCTTTTAGGCAGGATCTAAGGAAATATTTAAGTTCATAGAATCTTTGTCTAGGGAAGCATGTTCAAGGTATCAGACCCAACTAACTGCTCATCCATTTAACAGTCTATTTCACAAATCTTTTTGAAGAAAATGTTGAGGCCTTATTTGTGAGTGCCAGGTAGGGAGCTTTTGCTGTCCCCACCAATGTTGGTGAAACTGCACTAGCCAGGTGTAGGCACAACTTCGGGCCACAGACCCTGGTGATGTGTGTGATATAGAAGGGTTGCTATGCCCTTCTTCTGGATCTCACAGCTCTGTGAGGTGGGGGAGTCTTTCGTCCTTTTTGCTTCCCTCTGGGGTTGGCGCTACGTGGCAGGCCCTCAGAACTGCTTACTTGAATGTGTCCCCGCATATACTTGGTTGGTGTGGCTTGTCAGTATGTGGTCTTCCTCTCCTACCCCTGGCAGACAATCAGGTAATCCTGTCTCCCCTTGGAGACTGGGTCTAGGTTATACCTTGGGTGCTGGTATAACTCTGCTTCCTAGTAACTGACTAAGCCCCCCTTGGCTGGCTCCCATTTTCTGTCTCAGCCACTCTGATACCTCTTATATCTGAAAAGTGAAAATCTGGCTGGGCGCGGTGGCTCACGCCTGTAATCCCAGCATTTTGGGAGGCCGAGGCAGGTGGATCACCTGATGTCAGGAGTTTGAGACCAGCCTGGACAACATGGTGAAACCCCATCTCTACTAAAAATGCAAAAATTAGCCAGGTATGGTGGTGGGCACCTATAACCCCAGCTACTTGGGAGGCTGAGGCAGGAGAATCGCTTGAACCTGGGAGGCAGAGGTTGCAGTGAGCTGAGATCCTGCCACTGCACTCCAGCCTGGGCGACAGAGCAAGACTCTGTCTCAAAAATAAATAAATAAATAAGTAAAAAGTAAAAATCCTAGACTCCCTCCTCACCAGCTGCCCTAATATTTGGGAAAGCCTAGCTATCTTGACTGCAAGTAACATCTGCTTACGAGCACTGTGCAGAAGTGATGGGCAGCCTGCGGCTGCAGGACAGGGACACTCCAGGCCCCCATGCTTTTGTGCAAGACGTTGGGCACTGACCCCAGAGTACTTGACTGTTGATGTCAAAAAGCATAGGCATAGCTATTTGGGAGGCTGAGGTGGGAAGATTGTTTGAGCCCAGGAGTTTGAACCCAGCCTGGGCAACACAGTGAGATCCCAGCTCTTTAAAAAGAAAAGAAAAGAAAAAAAAAAAGCACAGACACACAGCTTTGGTGTGAGCCCCCCTAGTTCTTGGCTGAGGAGCAGGGAAGACCTGAGACAGAAGAGAAAGCAGGGTCCCCAGAAAGAAGGGTTATAGACTATGTTCCCAGCTGCCTTCCATTGTCTGGCGAGGCAGGGAGGCTGCAGCCCCCCTCCCCCAGGTTCTTCTTTTGAGAACAAACATATCAACAGGATTGATTACCCCAATTGGTCCCTGGGCAACTGGCTCTGGCCTGCATCTGGAGCTGATTTCTCCGCTGTTGTACACCCATTGTCTTAGATTGTTCACTTCTACAAATCAGAGGCTGGCTCCACCGCCCTAACCCTAGCACGACCCCAGATGCTTGTTTGTCGGTCGAATGAACACTTCCTGCTGGATGAAAAAAAAAAAAAAAAAGCTCCAAGCACACGTGGGCAGGCTCAGGGCCACCTCCCCTGCTCTGATGCAGACAGGATGTTCCTTCCCATCCCACCCCCTCCCGGCCTCCCTCCTGGGCCTGCCTTTCCGAAGTGGATTTAAAGTGGAAGAGACATTTCCAGGAAGCTGGACCGATCAACCCCCACCGGAGGGGGAGGTCAGAGGGGAGAGACACCCAAGGGCTGCAATGTGGCGCTGTGCTGTGGGCTCTGACTCCCAGGTGGGACCCAAGCTTGTGAGGCCTGGTAGCCTCCTGACATGGCTGTGGTGGTCTGGTCTGGCCAGTTTTAAGAGGAGACAGGCCATCTCTTTCCTTTGGGCCTATAGTAGAGGCTGTGAAGAAAGGAGTGAGCAGGACATGTTACTGGTCCTCTATGTCATCCTGCAAATTCTTTTTTTTTTTTTTTTTTTAAGAGCAGTGGCGTAATCTCGGCTCACTGCCACCTCTGCCTCCCGGGTTCAAGCAGTTCTCCTGCCTCAGCCTCCCAAGTAGCTGGGATTACAGGCACCCGCCACCACACATGGCTAATTTTTTATATTTTTAATAGAGACGAGGTTTCACCATGTTGGCCAGCCTGGTCTCAAACTCCTGACCTGAGGTGATCCACCCACCTCAGCCTCCCAAAGTGCTGGGATTACAGGTGTGAGCCACCTTATCCGGTCTCTCTCTCTTTTTTTTTTTTTTTAAATAGGAGACAGTATCTCACCCTGTCACCTAGGCTGGAGTGCAGTGGCACAATCTGTAGCTCACTGTAACCTCAAACTGCTGACCTCCACTGATCCCCTGCCTCCCAAAGCGCTGGGATTACAGGCATGAGCCATTGTGCCTGGCTGCTGCATATTCTTTAACACACATCGCAAGCTGCACCCTCCTTGCGAAAGGAAGCCCTCTCTGACCACTTGCCCCCAGCAAGACTTTGCTTTGAAATACTACAGAGCTCAGAGTTGGTGCTATGTGCTGGAGCCCCTTTTCTGTGGAGGCAAATCAGCTGGTGGATGCTGGAGAGAGGCAGAGTTGGGTTTAGGCTTAGATGATCTGTTTGAGAGCCTCCCCAGCTGTTGGTGCACTGGGCAGGGGCCCTGGCTGCTGTAGATGTCAAGGAGTCCCCAGAACTGTGGCTCCAGGGAATAACACAGAGCTTGCTTTGGGTAGAGTCATACGAGGACTATTTCTACATGCCACCTCCTTGCTTTTTTATAGTGATGACGATTTGGCTCGTTTTCCAGCCAGAAACCTTAGAAATCGGAGACTCTGACTTGGCACGAGTGCAGGGTAGGACAGGAGGGCTGCTGCTCAGTGTGGTCAGGCTGCCCTCCTGAGCCTGCTGCCCCTCCGAGTGACGGTGGTGATGCTGCGGCTGTGGGTGTCTTGCCGTTGTGGGCTGTGGGGCTGGCTCACGTGCTCTCAATGGGCCCCATGGGGTAGGCAGGGTTGTCTTGATTTTGACATCTTGTGGGTAGGTCCTTTAATAGTTTTTCAAGCCCTTTTACCTCCACTGTGCTTGGATGAGCCTCATGACAGGTCCTGCAAGTCAGGCAGGCAGGGTGATTGTCTTCACTTTGCCTGGAAAGTTTCCCCAGGGCCTGGGGGCCCAGTAGGGCTTGGACCCACTTTGACATGCCAGACCCTCCACACTGCTGCCTCTCTCCTCCTTGGCTTCTGTTCCGAAGCAGGGAACACTCCATCTCAGCCCTTCCTATGGTGTTCTCAGCAGTTGGTGCATTAAGTCTGGAGGACCCTGGTCTTCACTCTAGGCTGGTGGTGGATTTCCATCTTGAGCCAGAGGCTGCCCAGTGCCAGACTTTCCCTCTGCTGCCCCCTTCTGGGATGGCCGGTTCTCTCCCCGTGATGTGTCCCCCACCTTGTTTTCCCATCAAAGAGTCGGCCCTGGTCAGCAGCGGAGGAAGAAGTCAGCCATCGATTAGGGTCAGCGAAATAGACCCAAGCATGTGTGGCTTGGAAGACATCAAGCCACATATTTCTTATTGCCCAAGAGCCCTAGAGAGATTGCGGGTGGGGACCTGCGGTCCTTCTAGGTGACGTCAGCCCCCACAGAGACCCAGACCCAAAGGCAGGCATGCTCGCCACTGCCAATCCGCGTGCTCCCAGTGAGTCAGCTCAGCTCCCTCACCGCATAAAGCGGGGGTGGTTCTCCCCGCACCCTCACACGTGGTATAGGTAGTTCAGTTTGAAAAGATTCAAGGAAATACTGTACTTGAATCGGTAAAATAGTGGTGAGGGGAGGCCCCTCTTTTCCAGGGAGTGGAAGCACAGAGTTGGAACTCTCTAGACCCACCCACCCAGCCCCACTTTTCCACTTAGCTCTGGCTCTTGCCCTGGTCTGGTCTGGTGCTTTGCAGATTGCATCAGGGAGCCACTTACCCCAATTAAAACTGCGAGGGTTGGGGAGGGAGGAAATGGGTTGGGGTGTGTTGGGAATGGTTTAGCTAATGCAGGGAGTGCTTTTTAAAAGGCGGGTAGAAAACTTTCTTCTCTTTGTAGATCAATTAAAAACCCTTCTTAAAATTAACCCCTGGGAAGGTGTGTCCATGGACTCTCTTTTCTTATGTGTACCTAACTGCATTTTCCCCCAGCCCACCCCCCCAGTAGAAAAACCATGCTCTCAATGCCTTTAGAAATTGCTATGAAAGGTGACCAGGTGTTTTTTAAAAGAGCTCTCCTCCTGTGATAAATGCTAGGTAGTGACTGAGCCTGCGGCCCCTGGGGAGAGAGAAGAAAGCCTGGCTGAGAGTTGAAGAATCATCCCAGAGAGGGTGGGGAGGTTGGCTGCGCCTCCCCAAGGTCCACACGGCCTGCTGGCAGCAGCAGGCACTAAGATGGGCATCTTGTCAGCCGGGCAGATGGTGTTCACCTGCTCGGGACACGCTCCCTGGTGCTGGGGCCCTTGGAGTTGCTGGGATAATAACAGACAGCTGCCAGCTCTGGACCGCGATCTGCGAGCGTTCAAAGGCTTGGAAGTGCACAGGGAGAAGGAGCCTGCCCGGGCTTCCCTACATGCTGCGTCTCGCCTTTTGTTTGGAGATTTGTGCTCCCCCCACCCCTCCCCCCCGCACCAACATCCGAGCAACAAGAGCATTTTAATAGAGGACAGTTCTGTTTTGGAAACGACAAGAAAGCGCCTTGTCGAGTGTGACCTGGCCTCTTCTTTGTCCTGCCTTCCCCCGCTTTGTGTGCGCCTGTAATGGGTTTTGTTCCAGGGGGCAAAGGAGTTGGACATGGATTTGGTGTGTTCCTGGGGTTTTCTTTCTCTTCCCTTTTCTGGCAGCAGCTAAAGCTTTTGGATATTTCTGAGTACAGGGCAATTGGGGAGTTACGGATTTTTCGGGACCACTCCAGGGTCTTCGAGTTACCGAGTGGTGTCAGAAACAAGTGAGTGGCACAGAAGCCAACTTTCTGACTGCCTGGCGTTGTCTAAGCTCATTGACTGTGTGCAAAGGACAAATGATTTCTCACAGTGCAGTCTGCCTTGAATCCCTAGATATCAGTCCAAAGCAAGGCTGGCTGTTTGAGAACCAGCTTCATTTCCCTTTGCTGTGCAGAGAAGGCATGCCTGTGTTGTCTTGGTTATCCTGTTACTGCAGCTCGGCTAAAAACTTCACTCACCAGTGTCAACTTGGGCTGGCCCAACTCAGCATCATCAGTTCTCGTTAGGCTACTTGGAAAACTTGTGTGTTATTTGGGGGTGGTTCAGTTTGAAATTTATAGCTGGCCTCAGGGCAGGGCTCATGCCTCTGTCCTTCAGTCCAAGACCAGAGGGCAGGTTTGCCAAGCAAGTGAGTGGTGTTAATAAGATGTGGGAAGATTACAAAACCTGCTTGATAATCTTAAACTGCCTGAAATCAGTGTGTCGGTTTGCTTGCCTGCATGGGATGCCACTGACAAGTGACCCCTGCTGAGTCACTAAAGCTGTATGCATATATGCCCCAGTTCATCAGAAGAGCATTATGATTTTGTTGCTGTGTTAAGTTAGACCATCTTTTTGTCTCCTGTCCCTAATTATTCCAAATCAGTGAGATTTTTCTTGTGCAAGCCACCTGCAGAGATTGCCTTTTCCTTAGGTATTGTTTTTTTGTGGGAGAGGTGGGAGTCACTGACTTGAAGCTCAGGTATTCTTAAAGAGTCTTAGTTTTCAGAGTGGACTTTGGAAAAATCGCTGCTTTCATTGGTGATCAATGGCTTTTCCTATTCTTCTTCTTCTTCTTTTTGTTTTTGAGACTGAGTCTCGCTCTGTCACCCAGGCTGAAGTGCAGTGGTGCAGTCTTGGCTCATTGTAACCTCTGCCTTCCGGGTTCAAGCGATTCTCCTGCCTCAGCCTCCTGTGTGACAGGGATTACAGGTGTGCGCCACCATGCCCAGCTAATTTTTGTATTTTTAGTAGAGACGGGGTTTGACCATGTTGGCCAGGCTGGTCTCAAACTCTAGCTGACCTCAAGTGATCTGCCCGCCTCGGCTTCCAAAAGTGCTGGAACTACAGATGTCAGCACCCAGCCTCTTCTTTGTTGTTTTAGTTATTGAAGAGCATCACTGGTGAGGAGTTTGGGGGTTGTTTCGCTGGAAGTTGTGCTTTAAAACATGGCTTAATGGATTCTACAAGCACTAGGGATGTTACAGGAAAGGGGTCCCAATCGAGACCCCAGGAGAGGGTTCCTGGATCTCTCACAAGAAAAAATTCGGGCAAGTTTGCAGTGCAAAGTAAAAGCAAGTTCATTAAGAAAGTAAAGGAATAAAAGAATGGCTGCTCTATTACAGAGCAGCCCCGAGGGCTGCTGGTTGCCCATTTTTATGGTTATTTCTTGATCATCTGCTAAGTAAGGGTGGATTATTCATGCCTCCCCTTTTAAGACCATATAGGGTAACTTCCTGATGTTGCCATGGCATTTGTAAACTGTCATGGCGCAGGTGGGAGTGTAGCAGTGAGGACGACCAGAGGTCACTGTTGTTGCCATCTTGGTTTTGGTGGGTTTTGGCCGGCTTCTTTACTGCAGCCTGTTTTATCAGCAAAGTCTTTATGACCTGTATTTTGTGCTGACCTCCTGTCTCATTCTGTGACTTAGGATGCAGCTGAGTAGGTTTCAGCCTCATCTTACCCAGCTCCTTTTCAAGATGGAGTTGCTCTGGTTCATACACCTCTGACAGGGATATGAAGATAAATTAAGACAAGGTCCCTGCCCTCAAGGAACCCAGGACTAGTAGAGCCAGAGAAAGTGTTAAACACAGCATAGTAAGGGAGTGTATGCTCTGTGCTGGGCCCAGATCAGCATTAAGTCCTGGCCCGGGCTAGGGGAGACAGGGAGAGGTTGGTTCTCCCTGGGTCGGGGTGCATGGGAGTGGATGTAAAAGTTGATAGAGAAGGTGACCTGGAGCTGTTTTGGGAGTAGAGTAGAGCAGGTGTTTGCTGGAAGACCATAGTGTAAGATGATGGGACCATAGTGGGGGTGTGGCCATAACAGGGGGGAGCTGGTTCCTTCAGAAGAGGCCCTGGGCCCCTGGGCTCTAGGGCCAGAAGGCAGGAGTAGAGGGAGCACAGTCTGACCGAGTAATGGGATGGTAGGGTGCCCAGGTAGTAGGGCCTAGGTGGCCTGTTGAGGCCTGGCCTTCCTCCTTGAGGCTGTGGGCAGGGAACAGCTGGAATGCTGCTTGAGTCTTCATAGTTTGGCCTTTAGAATCTCCAGGTTGAAAGTCAAGGCAAGCAGTAGTTGGAGGATCCTTGTGGAAAGTTGTAGAAAGAGCCTCGTGTTAAGTGCATGCCACCTCTGCCCACTACAGCAGGTGATCCTGGGCAGTCTAGCCTCAGTTTCTTGCTCTGGGAAGTGCTTTTTTTTTTAAAAAAAAAAAAAAAAAAAAAAAAATTTATTGTGGAGATCAGGTCTTGCTATGTTGCCCAGGTTCGTTTCGAACTCCTGGAATTATACATGAGCGCCACTAGGCCTGGCCTGTGAGGTGGTTTTTATGTTTATATCTTGGGATTGGTATCAAGGTAGGTTAAGAGAGGCAATCACATGAAGCGCTCAGCACACAGAAATACCAGAAAATGTTTACTATTATTATTTTCTTTCTAATGATAATACCAGTGACAGCTCCTAAGAAATGCAGGGTCCTGACCCTGGTGTACCCAGCTAGCAGCTTTCCCACTCAGGCAAGGGATGACGGAGGTGAGAGTTGAAGATGGCCTCAGGTGAGGCTGCAGTGTGGCCAGGCTTTTTACTTCTGTTGCACAATCGGGTTTCATATAACCAGTCTTTGCCAGTAATGAGCCTGGTGTCCTGGACTGAAACTGTACGCCTGTTTGGATTTGTAACTGTCCCCTGTTCTCCAGTGGATGTGCTCTTTGACACAAGGCTGACACCAGCCTGAGGCTTATCACACCAAGCTGTGCGTTATCATATTCCTCTCATTCTTTCACTTAGCAAGCGTGTAATATCTACTCACTCCTTGGGAGGGGCCCAGTGGGTTCTGTGCTGTGCAGGCAAAACTGGGTCCTGTGGGATAGGGGGTGGAAGGGGTGCTTACAGTCTAGCAGGAGGAATAAGAAATGAACCTAGGAGCTGCCAGTCTGGTTAGAAGTGTGCAAGGAGTTGGGGATAGGATGGGAGAGGGAGCACCTCCAGCTGGGGGAAGTCTGGGAAGGGCTACCAAGAAATGTGGCATTTTCCCAGTACCCTGAAAGTTAGTAGTACTTTTACAAATGAGGACTCAGGGAGGATATCATGGTAGAAGACAACATCATAGGAAACAGCTTGCAGATAAGAGTAACTGGTCTTGAGGTGAAACTGACAGCAGGGAGAGACGTCTGCTAGACAGAGAGCAAGATAATAGTGACCATCTTTGAGCCCCCAATCCAAGCGAGAGTTTCTTTCCACCTATGGTGCATCTTTTATGATAAATCCAAACTCAGCCGGACACAGTGGCTCACGCCTGTAATCCTAGCACTTTGAGAGGCTAAGGTGGGAGGATCACATGAGCTCAGAAGTTCAAGACCAGCCTGGGCAACATAGTGAGACCTTGTCTCTTTTTTTTTTTTTTTTTTTTTAAAGAAAAATAACTAAATAATGGCATCCAAACTCAAGTCCCCTGGCTTCTTCTCCATTGCTCCCAATTGCTCAATCTGGCAAAGGAAACCAGTGGCCTGGAGCCTGAAACTTTCTTCCATTTTGAAAATGTTCCTTGGCTCTGTGATTGCTCAGTTAGGTAAACTTTCTGCTCTCCTGAACTCCAACTCCAGCCAGAGATGGATCTAAGTTGGTATTTCCTCAGCTGTGATGTCTCATAATAGAAAATGTGCTATTTAACGAACCCCTACCATGTGCTGGCCAGTGTGCTAGGCAGGTGCTGTGAAAAGGGAAAGGAGGCATTTGGAGGACCAGTGATATTGGGAAGGGCAGGGCTGGGTCTGTGCTGGGAAACTCATAGCTACTGAATGTCCTTATTCCTCATCCAGGCCCTGGGCAGTAAAGGGTGGTGGTTTCCATCTTACTCAGTTAAGAAAGAGCCCAGAGTTGCTCGGCTAGCAATGGCAAAGCTGAAGTTAGTTACCCCTGGCCTAGCCTCCCACACCACACCTCCCGCCAGGCATACATGGTCTCTGCTCGGCCTTTCTCTGGTCATGGTAAATCTCAGCTGGCGTGGAGGACGGCCTCAGCCATGCTGGTGGAGTGCGCATGCTCCACTAAGAGCGGCTCTGGGTCCCACGTATCCTCGCTCCCTCATGGTGTCAGTGAGGGTGGTGGTCTTCCAGGCTCTGTGAATGTGTTTATCTGTGATTGCCTTCTCAGCAGCTACCCTGCGTAGGCCAACTCATCTCAGCAGAGGACGGCTGAGAGGCTTTTTACAAGGCCGTGGGTTGTTTCCACTGGTGAGGCACCTGTCTGTTCTCTGACAGCATCCACAAACTCAACCCTCAGCCTTGCACCAGCAGTGTTCCCTGTCTAGCAGAACGACCTGGGGTCCGGCTCCAGTGACCCTGCTGGACTGTGCTTTCTTCCTCTTCTGCCTGTGGCTGCCCTCTCACCACCTGCTCTCCATGCAGCCTTTGCAGGCACTGGACCTTCTGCCAGAGTTAGCTGTTCTTCCACACTCCAGCCTGCTGTGTCCTTTTCCCACCATCACCTGCAACTCCCTACTCAGCCTCACCTGGCTTCTCTTCCCTGAGGAGCCCCTTCACTCCTGCTGCATGCAGCTAGCTCTGTGCCCAGAAGATGTTCTGGTGCCCTGGTCCTTGGAGGAGAGCCCCCTCCCACCGCCCACTCCCGTCCCCCAAAGAGCTCTTTAATTCAGGAAATTGAGGCATTGTTGTCATGTTCTGGAAGGACACTAGGTGACTGGTTCCAGGCCACCGTGGTCTCATGGAGGCATCATTCCCAGCTCCCTTTTCAGCATGGTAAACAGCCTTGCCGCCTGTTCGCATTGCCAAAGCCGCCTCACTTTCTGTCGTTTGGTTCCAACATGCCCGACTCAAGTGCTCCCCAGTTGTGTTCAGAACTCATCATGGCTCCCCTGTCCTGCACAGGCTCAGGAGTGCCCCCTTTGCCACATCTTGGTTCAAGTTTCCCCTTGTCTGAAACTTGACAAGTGCCACCTTCTCCATTCTGTCCTCTGTCTCCATCCTGCCCATCATTCGTTCTGCAAACACGTGGAGGCACTGCTGTGTGGAGCAGCGCTGTCTGGTAGAAATGTACTGAGGGCCGGGCAGGTTATTTCAGAGCTCCTTGTAGCCACATAACAAAGTAAAAAGAAATAGGTGAAATTAGTTTCAGTAATATACTTTAATTATGACCGAATATATTCAAAATAGCACTGTAAGATGTCATCAGTGTAAAAATTATTAATGACATCTTTTATATTCTTTTTCCCCCCAAACTGTCTTTGCAATCTGGTACATATTTTATGCTTATGGTGCATCTCTGTTTGAACCACCCACATTTCAAGTACTTGGTAGCTGCTTGTGTCTCGGGCTTCCATACAGGACCGTGTGGGTGTAAAGATTTAAGAGCACGAGATTTGTAGCATCGTGAACCTGTTTAATGCAGTTTCTTGACTGCTGTTTCTGGGCATCGTGGCCTCGGGTGGGTGACTTCCCCCTCCGAGCTTATGTGCACCTCATAGGGTGTTGTCAGGATTGAACGGGATGAGTGCAAGGAAGGGCTCAGCACAGAGCCCAGCGCATAGTGAGGGGAAATTCGGGTGATTGTTTACATTGAAGTAATGAGCCAGAGGTTGGCTTGGTGCCAGGGCCTGCCCCCTGTCCCCTGCCCCCTGCCCCCTGGGCTGACTGTCTAGGCGGGTCGATAATAAACTGCCCGAACACGAGCAGCGAGGTGTCAGAAGTGTCAGACGGGATCATCTAGGACAGGGACTGGGTAGCAGGAGCGCCAAGAAGGACGGAGAGATAGTCAGGAGAGGCTGCATGGCAGAGGCGCCCCCACCCCAAGCTCACCTCTGCTCTCTTAGCCTCCAGAGCTTTCTGTGGCAGCACCAGCACCCCATGGCTCCTGTGAGCTCACCCTTTGTGCTGTGTAATTAGCGCGGTGTGCCTGCCTCTTGTCTCTAATTGTGTTGTACAGCGTGTACTTTATTATATCAGGATATAATACCGCTAGCCTGGCAGTTATCTTGTTCACTAATTGTTTCACGTGTCTGTCTCGTCTGCCCCGCTAGATCACCTGCTTCTCCTGAGCAACAGGCGCCATCTTTCGTGTCTTTTGTCTCCCCCAACGGGGCCTAGCACTGCCAGGGCATGGCTAGGTGTCAAGAGCCTGGCTGGGGCCTGGGTTCGAGTCCTGCATTGACTGCACTGACTTGGTCTGCAGCTACAAACACGTCATACTCCCTCCTGTTACAAATGAGCAGGTGATTTCTGAGCCCCCATGCAACCCTGACATCCTCTAATGTGGTGGAGATTCCTCCACTGGGTGATACCACGTCAGTGTTCTCAGAGCAGTGAGTTGTTATTCTTTTGCTCAACAAGTGTTTGTTTGTTTGTTTGTTTGTTTTTTGAGACAGAGTCTCCCTCTGCCTCCCAGGCTGGAGTGCAGTGGCCGGATCTCAGCTCACTGCAAGCTCTGCCTCCCGGGTTTATGTCATTCTCCTGCCTCAGCCTCCCGAGTAGCTGGGACTACAGGTGCCCGCCACTTCGCCCGGCTAGTTTTTTGTAGTTTTTAGTAGAGACAGGGTTTCACCGTGTTAGCCAGGATGGTCTCGATCTCCTGACCTCGTGATCCGTCCGTCTCGGCCTCCGAAGTGCTGGGATTACAGGCATGAGCCACCACGCCCGGCCACAACAAGTGTTTATTGAGCACCCACTGAGTGTCAGTTACTGGGGAGGGAATGATGGATAAGACAGGTGGGATTTCTGCCCTCAGGGTGCTTAAAAGCTAGAGAAAAAAACAAATATTAAAGGAGTAAACACATCAACATTATGCTAAGATGAGACCAACCTGGCCAACATGATGAAACCCCATCTCTACTAAAGAATACAAAATTAGCCAAGTGTGGTGGTGCACGCCTGTAATCCTAGCTACTTGGGAGACCGAGGCAGGAGAATCACTTGAACCCGGGAGATGGAAGTTGCAGTGGTCACGCCACTGCGCTCCAGCCTGGGTGACAGGGTAAAACTCCATCTCAGGAAAAAAAAAAAAAAAAAAAAATTATACTAAGAGTCGTGAGCTGCATTCATTCAGCAGATATTAGAATACATTTTGCACAGCCTTGTCTACATTAACTAAGCATCGGGGGCAGGGGGTAGGTGCCACAGTGAGGAAGAGAGGTTGTCCTGTTCCTGTCCTCCTGCTTACAGGCTGGAGGGGAAGACACACAGACAGACACAGAATGAAGGTGTCCTTGTGCACGTGGGGCGGTGGTCTGAGTGGGAGTGGCAGGCACCAGGCTGGAAAGAATGGGGGTCCCGGTACCCCATCTCCCCCCCACCAGCCGCCCTCTGGAGTTCCAGAGAGGAGTGCATAGTTCGTGCCTCTGTCTTCATCCTTCCCAGGGATTGGTGCCACAGGGCTGGGGTGTTTGTGTTCCTGCCTTTGCACACATAATTTGGGGGAGGCTCGGGTAGGATTCTAAACCCAAACCAGATGAAGGCGGTGCCTGTGGGTGCCTGGGAGCAGGGGTGGCCCCGGGAGCATGTGGCTGGGTCACCCTTTGTAATTATACCACTGTGGTGAAGGCCCCGGAACTTGGGGTGGTGGTGGTGGCGGCGGTGGCAGGCTGGCGGGCGGGTGGGGGATGCCTAGCTTCCCATCTGCTCAGCCTCACTTGGCTCTGAATGGATTAGTTCTGTTTGGGTTGGAGCTTACTGTTGTGTGTGTTTTCCATCCCCCTTCCCGTTTGTTCTTCTCTCCCTGGCCTGAGCGCCTCTTCAGGGTGATGCGCCTTAGGAGCAGCGAGGGTCCCCGCGTGGGAGGGAGAGTTGTGAAGTGGCCATTATCCGAACAAGAAAGGGAGTGACTGGAGTTTGCATTCTTCTGGGCCCCTATGGAAACAGGGATGTGGCTGGGTGTGGGTGGGGGATGTTGAGACCTCACAAAAGTGGGGCACAGTCTGCAGAAACTCGGGGTACAGCACAGTCTGGATGAGTGAGCATCACCTGGTACAGTGTGCCCCTTAAGTTGGTTTGTGCTGCTGAACCGAAGTTGGTGTGCTGCTGCTGCTGGTCTTCAATACCACTTTATTGTTGATGAGATTCTGAATGGGCATTAATTCCTTCCTGCCAAATGGTCCAGGTGAGGCTTCTGTTGTGGAAAACTCTTGGCAGATAATTAGTATTATGGGCATTGTGATGTGGTAAGAGATGAGATGCAGGTCTTCTCCTGACCTTGCCAAGTGACCTCTCTGAGCCCCAGTTTTCCCAATTAAGTGGGGATGTTGATTCCTGTCCTGCAGGGTTGTTGAAGGGGGAAGTAGATAAGCTGTCTGGGAGACCCAGTGCCACCTGTCAGATGGGGGAAGATTTCAGAAGATCCTAAGAGTGCCCATCTCTTACATGCCACACCAGGGGCACAGCATTTGGGATGTTGGAAATGCCCGTAGATATCAGTGGATTTCCTGATGGGGTTCAGGTAACTTCCTCAAGGTAAAGCAGATTTGTGGGAAAACAACTTTTTGCTTTGCCCTTCTCTCTGAAATAAAAAAAATGGGGTCCATTGCTCTTTTTGGAGTTCTTTCAGTATCTACTGGGAGCCCATCCATGGAATGGGCATTTCAGAGACAGAGTAGGTGAAGGCAGAGAAAGCAGCTATGGTCTTGGCCCTCTCAGAGTCTACGTTCTAGCTTGAGAATCAAAATTTCACACATGTGGAACAATTAGAGAAAAATAACAGATGGTGTCTGATCAGATGTCACCGCTCTGTGAAGCTGTCCCAGACCGCCCCACCCTCCGGCAGAAATAATCCTTCCTTTCTTTGGGATCCCGGAGCTGAGTACAGGCCTGTGTGGTACTCTGTGTTGCACTGGTTTGTCATTGGCCATTTGTGTCATTAATGTGTGCAACAGCAAATGTTGACCGAGTGTGAGTGTCTCCGTGTGCCAGGTACCATTCTTGGTCATTCTGCACGTCCTCCCCAAGCACCTGCTCTGGGCCCCTGAGCTGAACTGACATGATGATACTCTCCACTCTCTGGGCTTCCAGGCCCATGCATGTGTCTCATTTCCGCTAGCCTCCTGAGACCCCGGGCCAGCTCTTCCTGCGCTGCCTCTGGAACTCCCTAAGGGCTTTCTTTCTTGGATATTTGGTTCTCAGTGGCCTTCTCCTGGGTTTGATCTTGCTGTAGAGCTGGTGAGTTGGAGAGGGTCTTTGAGGACTTTTGGAGTCGATGAAGACTCTGGCCAGCCACAAGTCCAGCACTGCTAACCTTATCTTCTGTGGCACTCCCTTATCCTCTCTGGGCCTTCATTTTCTTGTCTTTAAATAGCTAGGATTGAGTGGTATCTCTTATTGTTGAGTTTTCTGGTATTGGTGACTGAGAAGGAAGACTGTGATAGGAGCATTCCAGTGTCTCGGAAGAATCTGTACAAATGCATAGAAGCTTAAAAAGACATGCAGTGTTCAGGGGAGGAGGAATTATGTGGGTGGAGCTGGGAATGAGGTTTGTTCAGGCCAGGTCCTGAAGGCCTCGGCTGAGCTGGTGTGTGGCAAGGAGCAGAAAATCCTCAAGTTGTGAGCCTGTAGTGTGAGTGATCTGGGTTTGATCTGTTTGGAGAAAGAAGTAGAGTAGATTAAGGCTAATAAACCAGTGAGGGGCCTGATGGTAGTGGTCCAGGCCTCATGTCCGTGTCTAGATGGCAGATGGAGAAGGCAGGCACTGGGGTAGTTGTGTGGAACCTGAGAAAGTGGGCCGGCCTGCTGAGAGCTGGCATGATTTGGGGGATTGCCCATAGCCCCTTTGACTCTCAGACATTTTCCTAATAATTTGGTGCCCTGTGCCCACAAGAGTGGGCCTGGGGATGATTGTGAATAGCCTGGATTTGTGGAATGCATTTAAAAAAAAAAAAAAAAAAGCCACCTCTATCCAAATTATCCAAAGGTTGACAACGTGGTGGAATAAGAGGGACCCTGGCCAGGTTCTGGGCATGTCTGTCTCCTGCTTTGGGCCTTAGTGTCCCTTTTAGTGAAAATGGCAGTGGGTACGGGAACATCGGATCAGTGCCTGAGGTGCACTAGCACACCCCCGTGACTGCCGCCTTTGTCTCCAGGAGTTTGAGGATCAAGCATGCGGGGCAGGGTGGCTCCATTCTTGGCAAGTGGAGCGGAAAATACCAGTGTCTTGCAGCAAGTCCCGGAGGGTGTGGGATGGGTGTGTGTGTGTACTTGGCTAGGCGTGCCCCCTTAACATCTCCCTTGGACAGGGCATCCGCGCTAGCCTGGCCTGGAACCTGCACAGAGTCCTGTCTCTTCTAAAATATTGTCTTTACTATTAAATATTAATAACAACCAAGCACGAACCCTAAGTGGGACTGAACCCCCAGCACACCCTGGATGGTTGTCGCCTGTGGGTGTTTGTATCTCCATGTCTGTCCTCAGCTCAGCGTGGCACCTTGAACAGAGCTCGTGTGTGTGTGTGTGTGTGTTGTTTTTGTTACTTTGGAGCCTCTGCAGAATTTCTCACCACTGCCAAGTTATTTCCTTGGGATATATTTAGATAAAGCGAGATGATGGAGAAGTGGGCGACGCGTATTTGCTCAGGGCTGTTTGCACACGCTGACCATGGTGTTTTTGAAGCTGACGTCCAGGAGCTGGATTGGAGAAGAGCCGCAGTGTAGCTCCTTGTGGAGGTAGAAGGGGTCAGGGAGAGAGTGAGTGGCAAGACAAGTCCTCTCTTCCAAAGATGGAACGCAGGTGTTTGGGGCCCACACCATACCCCTCTGCTGCCTCCTTCCCATCTGAATGAAGTAGAGCTCTAAAGCTACGAAAAGAAGTTGGAGAGGTAACTGTGAGTCCCACACTCTGCCCATAAGGCAGCTTTCTGCTGGAGCCGGGTGGCCTCTGGCACTGCACACTGATAAGATAGGAAATCAGATTACTCTGTGGTTTGTGTTTACTGAAAATCCTGGGGACAGTACTGGCTCCCCAGAGTGGTGGGGGTAGGCAGGTCTGGTACCACACCCTTGCTGAGACTGTTTCCCTGAGCTTCCTGCCTGCTGCTCTCTCGTCAGTGTGCCCCTCTTGGTGAGTCTGGGTTCGTGCCTTCCGTGTGACAGTAAGGCATGGTAGTGCAGAGAGGGGTCCAAGCTAGGCCTCCCCAGACCTAATCAGCTTACAGTGGGGCAGGGCAGTGCTCTTCTGTGATTCAATTGAGAGCCTCGATCTGCTTGATGGAGGCAGCTTTAATGAGATTAGAAAGTTTAACCAAGAGGCCAATTAAATCTGGGCCCGTACCTGTTTGGGTGGCTGTTGAAGCCCTGACCTGCACCCGGAGGCTTCCTGCAGGCCTCCTGGGAGACTGGTTGGGGAGCATGAGGGGGCAGAAGAGGCCTGCCCATCTGGCCCAGCCGTCCCCATAACTTGGAATCTGTTTCCCCTGCTGGGGTCAGGGCAGAGACAGAACCGAGGGGGGATCTGATAGAACATCTGGTCCAGGAGCTCCCAGAAGCTGGATCCCTGCCCCCTCAGGAAGACAGGCAGCTTAGTTGTTGCAAAGCTCACTACATGATTTTGATGTGCAACCAGGCTTGGAAACCAGGAAGTGAATCCATTCCCTTTGTTTTATAGGTACAGGGAAGGGCCTTTTGGGGGCAGCCAGCCAGGCCTGTCTCCTCACCCAGTGCTCTCGTGTGGCATCTTTATTCCCAGCTCCTTTGATTGTCCAGGGTGATGGGGATGGTGGTGTTGCCCTTCTGTTCCCAGACAGTTTTTTGTTTGTTTTTTGAGACAAAGTCTCACTCTGACTCCCAGGCTGGAGTGCAGTGGCACAATCTCAGCTCACTGCAACCTTCGCCTCCCAAGTTCAAATGATTCTCCTGCCTCAGCTTCCTGAGGAGCTGGGATTACGGGCACACACCACCACGCCTGGCTAATTTTTGTATTTTTAGTAGAGAGGGGATTTCACCATGTTGGCCAGGCTGGTCTCGAACTCGTGACCTCAAGTGATCCGCCCACCTCAGCCTCCCAAAGTGCCAGGATTACAGGTGTGAGCCACTGCGCC
>NW_012101365.1:3918583-3919754 GCF_000951045.1 Mandrillus leucophaeus | reverse complement strand
TCTCTAGGTAGATACATGGACCGGGGTGGAGGCAGTGGTGAGGAACCTGAGACTTGATCTGTTAGGGGCTGGAGCCATTCCCAGGTCATGATCAGCGCAGGGTTGGGGCAGAGTAGGGATGCGGCCAGGGGGCCCTGATGGGCTGCAGAGATCCTGGTCTCTCCACTCTCCCCTTCTCTCTACCCCTCTCAAGCTTCATCTCATGTCAAGTGAGGGACTGAGGAAGGGACGGGGAGGGGAGGCTGGGGGTGATGCATTCCTCCCGCATGAGCTCAGGGCTTGCTCTGTGGTTTGTCTCTGATTGCAAAAACCGTATCTGCTATAAATCTGTGGCTTAGAGGGTCTAGCTGTAAGGGGCAGTCCCTAGTTGGGTGGAGGAGCCTCTGCTTGTGGGATGCATTTTCAGGGAAGTGGAGGAGGGTATCGCACGGTGGTACCCCACACCCTGCTGTTCTCAGCTTGTGTCCCAGCCCGTTTTTCCTCTGCCATCTCTGGGCCCCACCAGTGGTGGGCAGCCAAAGCCCATGGGAAAGTGGCTCCCTAGGCTAGTGGAGCAGACAGCCATCTTCTGAGAGGCCAGGGAATCCAACCTGTCTGAGAATAAATAGCAGGCTTCATCTTGGAGATGGAAGGGAGACTGGCCAAGAGGACTGGGAGAGGCTACTAGGTCTCAGTAACCCAGAGGCCACTTGAACCCCTTCCTGTGCCCAGCCCACTGGGCCTGGTCTTGACTTCTTCCACCATGGGAATGAAAACAGGGCCCCAGCTCTGTGAGGCCACCCCACTCCCTCTCGTTGCTTTTGTCCTTCCTTGGAGCTACAAATGCTTTCCCCCGACACTAGCTGAAGCTGTCTTTCCCATTGTCTTGGGAGGGGGTGATACAAGGATGATTTCTATTTTAATGACCAATGACTCTGGGAGATGTGGCCTGCCCAAGTCGTTTGCCAGGGCTTTACAGGCAGAGGGAACAGCGTGTGGCAGGGTGTGTGTGTGTTTTGTTTGTTGTTGTTATTTGGAGAGGAGGGGCTAGTTGTTTGGATGTAGCCAAATGGTAAGTTAATGGAAGGTGACTGAGATAGCTAGTCTTAAGAGTTTGACCTTTTAGATTTGGTGACTGTTCTTGAAAAGCAGGGTTTCTTTTTTTCTTTTCATTTCTTTTTTTTTTTTTTTT